>NC_090934.1:1448927580-1449230610 GCF_040938575.1 Ambystoma mexicanum | reverse complement strand
GACCCCCACTGAGAATGTGGCAGTAGAAATGGCGTGGCAGAACCTCTCTGATCTGGATACTGGTGGCGATGTGGGTATGATAGAAGCAGCATGTCCCCATTGGGATGCAGCCTTAATTCAACTGAGAGTGTGTTTCCTTTTTGTTTGTAGTGTATTGTTATTTTTAGAGCCGCACAAGGTGGATACTTAGTTATTGAGGCTGCCCAATAGAGTTGCAAAAATGAAAACACTGTTCAAGTATCCTTGATTGTGCGCTCCAATCTTTTTTATTTAGCAAATTTTGATGTTGACACTGCCTAGTGATTCTTACTGTCAGTACAGCTTTTGTTGCACATTGCATGTATTAACATGCATACATTCTGTCAATATTTCTTCTTTAGCACATTGCATGTATTACGCTCATATGAAATGAAATGAAATGATAAGGCATTTGTAACGCGCCTATACACAAGTGTTTCAAGGCGCGACGAGGCAGGGAGGGGGGAACAAGGGGAAGACAGACAACGATCCTACTAGGCCAGGTGTCATTCAGATCGCGCAAGTGCAGGGGTAGGGGGAAGGGAGAGGTGCATGGGGAAGGGGAGGGGGGAAGTGCAGTACAAGGTAAGTAGAATAAATAAATAAAAGGGCCAGCTGGTGGCAAGTGCAAGGTAAGTGCAGAACAAGTGCTGGGAAGGGGGGGCTGTAGGGATACAGAGACAGTCCTGCAGTGCAGGGGTTGCCAGGGAGGCAGTGCAAGTGGAGAGTGACTGGGCCCAGGACAGAGGTCGGTGAGAGTGGCCCAGTTGAAGATTCAGTGCAGTTTCAGCGAAGAATTAGCAGGGGAGAGGGAGAGAGAAAGCAGAAGCAAAGAGGAAGGTTTTGAGGTGCTTCCAGAACCGGAGATGGTTCTCCTCTCTTCAGTCGGTGTTGCCCCTTCTTGTTAATTGACATATTTTAATTTCACACTTTGTTTTCATGTCCCCATTGGGATTTTAAATTATGGACGTTGAAATTTGCAAACCTAAAACATCTTTTTTTTGCCTACAGTCTAATTGCGCTCCTGAAAAGAGCTTTTGCACTGTTGCACGTGCCCACTGTTTGCCCATTGGGGCGCAACCACTGAAAGAACACTAAATCTTAGTGAAGAGCTCCAGGGAACATGGTATGTAAGGGCAGGCCTGGCTTCCAACCTTTGCCTTGCAGCACAGTTGCTAGCTGCCTCCCTTAAGCCTCGTTCAGGTGTGGGCTCAGTTACACTATAATTTAGCATGTTCTTTGTTAATAAGCTGTGACTCTTGGAGGAACCATGCCCCAACCACACTGATGAAAGTCCTCCTTGCTAGTGTCAAGGATAAAAGAAACTTTATTTTGAAGTTTCCAAATAACTCAACAAAGAACACAAATCAGTAGCATACATACTATGGAGGAGCAGGTAGATGCTTTCTCAATAGTTCCCGCCCCCTCACCACCGCCATATTGGAACAGCGGGAGAAGACCCATAAATGGGACCGCTTCTGTTGTCCCTATACCGCATCGAGTGTATGAGAGACACTATGCACTCAGGCATCCATATAGAACGTACCCTAGCACTGAGCAAGGGGAAGGATGCCGCATGGAAGGATGTCAGCATGCACCAATGGACATCATGGAGCATTAAGTGAAATCAGACAAGGGCAGAATGATGTCATAAAGAAGATATATACGAAGCTATGCTGAAACGATATGAAAATACTAAAGAGTAACAATGTAACTGAAGCACCAAGAGAAACATGTAAATAAAGGTAAAGTAATCATGGCTGCAAAGAAGATAGAGTAACTTACTGGCCAAAACTGTGAATATGCAGTAACGCAAGGTAGAAAAGATGTATCGATGCTTGCTATTAAAGGTATACATAACGTGGCTAGGATGGCCATGATAGGAAGACGACACTGGCTTGTGTCAGATTCAACCAAGTTACCTCAGAAACAGACTAAGGCTGTCGAATCAGGAGACGCTGGAGAACAGGCTTGTGTGCAAAGCAGAGATGAGACTGTGTTGGCTTAGGATCAAGGGTGCTGTTTTAAGGAATAATCAATCACAAGGCACAAAGGGAGGCAGACGGCTAAGCCCTGAATGTCAGACGTATTTCTCATAGATTGAAGATGAAGAAAACATTTGCAAGAGCCAAGTATTGGACAATCACAAGTGTATAAAGTTCATATGATATAGAATGAGCAAGTCTCTAGAGGCCATGAGAAGCAACTTCACTCAACATAATTGAATCAAATAGCAGTAAATCGAAGGTTGAAATGGACAAATTTGTGGTCTCCTAACATGTGATCCAGAAGTCGAAAATAAGGGCTATTCATTAAAGCCTCAGATGAAGATAGCGGTGTGCTTACACTCCCTCAAATGTTCCGGAACAGGGAGCAGGCTACAAGGCTGACTGCAGACGGAAGACTTTGGCTTGTGGCCAACTGTTGAGAGATGATAGATTAATTGGGAAAGCAGGCAGTAGTCTGATGTGACTCAAAGCATCTAGGTTTCGTTTAATTACATGCTGCTAACGAGCCGAACATCCAAGGTTGTTTGGGGATGCCACCCAATCAGTGGGTCTGGTGGGCAACCTAATATACAATGTTGCATAGACCAATCTGCTGCCATTTTTTCCATTATATGTAGTACTATACGTAGTTAAAGTTAGTTCAAGGCATGCCTTACATATATGGGGCAGCCAATGATGCTCTAATCCTAATATGTTCTATAAGTATATGTGTATTCCAATCCCTCTCCGTTTTACACTTTGCCATGTAGGATAATGTCATAGATGTCGCACAATGGGCTATAAGACCCTTGTGTAATCGAGTTTGTGTGTGAGTGTGCATGCATCAGTCCGATGTCTGCCAGGTCTCCCTACTTTATGAAATGGGAATAAAGTCGTGTTTTGCCCTATTCCTTGGGTCTGTCCAGTTATTTGGTCTGTGGTCTTTATTGATAATGCCATCTAGCCCAAGAGACGCTTCAAGGTGCTAGAGCACAATACAATAGCCATGCAGTGACTAATAATCAATGCATAATGAATAGTACAATCTACTCCATTTTTAAAAACCTATACGCTGAAACGTTGTATACGATCAAGATAGATACATTACTTCACGAGCTACTTATTGAATCTGAATCCATTTAGTTTGGGCTTTATGTCATTTCCAAACTATTTAAAGATTATTCTTAAATGTGGGTTATTAGTGATTTCCTTGCAGGCTCTCTCATATAGCTGACAAAACAGTGCTGAATGCTTTAGTGTTCTGAGCTTTTGATCATTCTTTTTTTTTGTGGGGTAAGTTGACCCCAGTACCAGTCGTTCACATGAGAGAAAGGTGACTGAATGGAAAAAGGGTCAGCAAGGGCCAGACCCTGCTGGCTGTAGGCAACATGAGCTTGGACTTGTCCTCTTAAACCTTCCTAGTGAGAAAGCAATGATGTGCAACTGTAGGGTCTTACAAAACTCCAAATCCCCCACTATTTACCCAGCTCATCTGTCATTCATCGTAGTTAGTATACCTGGAATAGGTGTCTGCTGCACTATCAGCTAGCATGTGCCTTGAACCTTAGCATCACCAGAAGTGGAGCTAGGTTAGGTGAACTTCATGGACTGTGAGCGATAAGTAAGGCTGTCCTCAGTCCCACTTCAATACCCCTCGCCCAGTCAGATAGCACAGATGTGGGCATGCTCCTGGAGGCGCCACCATGGCCCTACATGAGCGGTGCCATTAGGGGCTGCCTCGTGGGCCATGGCTTGGCCCCTTCCGGGGGGAACAACATGGGAGGGGCGCGGCGACGGAAGGTGCGCAATGTCATTGCCTGCATCTGGTGGGCCGCCTCATAAAAAGGTGCTGATCTGCGGCCGCATCCTCTTTCCCACTGCCCGCACCCTAGAAGAAGATTGCCCACCCACCCAACCCCTTATCTTGGCCGTATTGATTTAGCCACGAACTGTGGTATCTATCATTTTACAACTGTGTTCTGAAGTTTGGTGTGTATAATTATACTGTGTGTTATTTGCGTGTCGCGTTTTGGTGCCGTTGATGGCGGTCAATGTTTTATGGAAATGCTTCAGACCATGATCAAAATGTGGAACTTGATGAGCTATGATTTGACTACCCAGGTTGTGAGTTGAGGGATGCACTCGCGTCCAATTGGCCAAACCGGCGGGGACAGTGGCAGTGGCCCTTCGGGATGCACATTGGGTGGAAATATAGCCCAGGCTTGGGCATTGGACTGTCCAGCTGGACATTGGATTCGAACCCTGGAACAGCTCAGAAAGCTAGTAGGCGAAACTGGCAGCTAGCGGGTCGTCAGGGCTGCTAGGGTCAAGGTCATGTTAACCAATGATGGTTGATGTAAAACACGTGGGTCCGCGTCATGATCTCTGAGAATTTTTCTGTAACAAAGTACAGCCTTTTATACCTCGAAATGATGAAGAACATTTTGTATAATACAATGTGAGTTTCTTGAAGACATGGGCTTTACGAGTGCACCCCGCACCCCTACAGGAGGTGAGGCCCGCTGTTACACTTAGGATGAATGTGGCTGAAGTTAGATTAAAAGAAACTATTAATGTGTTATAATAATATTTTAAATCTCATATATCGCTACACACCCATAGGTCTCAGAGCGCTAAAATAACAGAAGACATTATTATCCCACAGAGTGGTACTCATTTTATCGACCTTGGAGGGATGAAAGGATGAGTGGACCCTGCTGGGATTTGAACCTGCCACAGCAGGCTGCACACAGATATCAGGGGTGAGCGCTTAGCTCTCTGTGCTATCTGATCAGCATTCGTCTGTGATTTGGCTGTATTTGATGGCTTGTTACCTACGTAAAATAAGACTGCTGAAGTAGGTGGAGACCACACTGTTTTACAGTGCTGTCGGCTCTTTCACTGACACAGAGAAAGGCACACACACACACACCACACCACACACACACACACACACAATGAGACTTTAGGAGTCATCCAAGCATTGTAGGAGTTCTCCATACGATGATCACAACACTTCTGAAATACCTTCTCTGAGGCACTCCAGACTCCCAACTCAAGTGGAATGGATGGGTGTTCTCATGGCAGGGCAGTGGCATCGCAGCACAGCCTGTCGCTGGGCTATTACGGGATTAGCTTGTGTGGGGTCTTCAGGCCAAGCCGCCATAAATGAAACCAATGAGAAAGCCCCGATTCCTGTGAGCGAAACGTGGAAGTTCGGGTCCCAGGCCCAGCTGTGATATCACTCATGGTTTTAACCTTAGTCACAGCGAGTCGAGCTTCAAGGACATTTTTGGAAAGCACCGGCCACATGTGGAGTTTGCAAAACTTCCAATGTTGCAAAACAAGGCCATCATTGCGGCTGGACTTTAAAGGCCACTGTGTGGGCGGGAGGGGCAAGGATCACGTGGGTTCAGAGGCAGTGTGTGGGTGAACTGGTGATCACAAGGAACCGGGGTCTGGAGGCGCCCATGCATGCCAACATAAGAGGAAGGGGCAGGGGGTGAAAGAGAGACAGAAGAAAGGGAGTGGGGAGAGAAGGGGAAAGAGGGGTCATGAATTCAGGCAAGCGATTTGGGGGAGCGGGGGCGTAGAAAGAAGGCCGGAGATAGTGTTCCTTTAGCAGGCATGTGGGGTGGGCGTCGGCTCACATACGTGCACCTCAATGCATCCAGCAGGAGCCTGACGCCACACGGCTGAAAGGGACCAGGGCCATGTTAGCGGCCTGACCCCGTGCACTGGCCATCTGCTGCCGGTCACTCGAGAGAAGGCGTCCGCGCGGATGCCTGCTTGCTCCACGGGAGGTGGGGGGGGGGGGGGGTTGCTGCTCACTTCCCGGCCCTGCAGAGCGCCTTATCATCATGCCTGACAATAATAGCGTCCAGGAGACAGACATCCGGTGTCTCACGTTTCCGCGCGCATCAGGGACTGGAGAAGCTCCATTTACAGAGAGCCACCATCTCCCTCCTCTGCAGACGCCTGGCCCGCGGGCATGTCCACCCAGTTAATGTTATAATGTAATGGATATTTGTACCAGGCACTATCACCACCGGAGTGGTCCCCTGGCGCTCTGGCGGCTTTGAAAAGGGGAGAGTGGGTGGGGGGGTGAGTTAGAGGGAAAGAGCTGGAAAAGTGCAAGCATAGCTCCCAACCTTTTTTGTCACCAAGGTGGGTGAAAACACCCGATTTTCTTTTTGGCGGGTGAGGGACCCATAGAAGTGAATGGGCGTATGAGGGACTTGGCAGGTGATTTGTCTGCTTTCAAGGAGGGTGACACGCGCCAAAAGCGGGTGATTTGAGAGCTATGGTGCAAGAGAGCAGTGATGTGCTGTTGGCAGCCTCAGCCCGGTGGGTCAGTTGGCTGGGCTTGGAGTGTTTTACGGTCGGTAGTCGGCATGTGCTGTTTTGAAAGTCTATGGCCCTCATTACGAGTTCGGCGGTAACCATGCCGCTATTGGCGGCATGGCTGCCGCCGAAATTGCGTCAGGGTCCGGGCCCTCGGAATGAGGACTTACCGGGCCATTCCGAGTTCGGAAGGCCCGGTAATTCCTCCCTCCAAGGACCCGGACCCGCTCCTTCCCCATTCCCATTTCAGCCCCCATAGGGCTGAATGGGAATGGGAGAGGGAGCAAACAACGGGCCATTACGAGATGGCCGTTGTTTGCTCCCTCTTCCCCTCGCGGGACCTGGTAAGCACGCCTGGTTTTCCCAGGCGTGTTTACCGTGTCCCGCAAGGGGAACTCGTAATGCGGCGGTACAGAGTGAACGGCGCCGGCACCTTTTATGGCGCCGTTCACTCCGTACCGCCAGGGTCGTAATGAGGCCCTATGTGCGGTTTGTTTTGTTGTTGCAGTGTAGTGAAGTTTGTGCGATTCGCTGCGTTTAAGGCTTGTGGTTGTGTTTGGTTAGAGTTTGAGAGGTTTGTTTGTTTGATTGTTTATTTATTTATATGGCGCACCGGACCAGAAGGTATGAGGGCGCAAGCATTACAGGTATATTCTCAACTTAGTTACAATACTGTACATTATTTACATTATTATACAAGGGTGCAGTGAGTAGAAGCAGTTACAAGGATACAGAGTAAAATTACGACAGAGTTGCAGGTTGAACAATTTTGTAGTGGTTGCAGTGTGTCATTATTGGTCTTTGTTCTTAAGCCACTGGATGTAGATACGCCTAAATTGGTGGTAGGTTTGAGGTGCTCTGACAGAGGGTGGTAGTGTGTTCCAGTGTTGGGCTGCTTTCACCTGGAAGCTGTTGCCGCCCATTTTCGTACGCTTGAATCTGGGAACAGCGAGCAGGTTAGCATTACTATTTCTGGTGTGTCTGTTGGGCGTGTATCTGGTTATTCTGTCTGAGAGATAACAGGGAGCTGCGTTGTTAAGGCATTTGTGGCTGAGGGAGGCTACCTTAAGCAGGATTTTGTCCGAGGTAGTGAGCCAGTTGTGAGTTCTCCTAGTATTCGAGATGTGTTCTCTTTTAGGGAAGCTAAGCGCTGCTCTGAGAGCATTGTTCTGTAGGATCTGGATTTTATTGGTAATCTGTTTGTTGGCTCCTACATAGAGGTAGTTACAATAGTCCAGTTTAGATAGTATGAGAGCCCTAGCTAGAGTAATGCAGCTTTGGGTGGAGAGGAAGGGTTTGGCCGAGCGTATAAGCTTGCATGTGTAGGCTGTAGTGGATGCCATGGAGCTGACCTGTTTATGGAAGGAGAAGGTGGAATCGAGATAGATGCCAAGGGTTTTCACTTCCTTAGCTACCATTATAGGGTTGCCGTCTATGGTGAAGCTGGAGTAGTTGAGGTCCAGTTTGTTTAGGTTTGTGGCTGATCCCAGGATGATGAGTTCAGTCTTGTCATCATTCAGGCATGGACTATGGGAGGCCATACATGCCTGGATGATGAGGTACAAAGCAATAGAGGGGTATCCTCTACTTCGCTGACTGTGAGGAAGCAAAATCATGGTAAACAGAAATCGAGTCAGCGGAAAATGTATAAACTCACTTTAAAAACCTAGTCTCACCATTAAGGAAATGGACACAGCACTGCTGGTCATAGAACCGATCACCATACATCAATCAATATATCATAAAAAATAACATGTTTATTAAGTATTATTATATACATTTATTTCAATATATTAAAAAACAGAATTAAATAGCCAAAAACTTGTGCAATGCATAAAGTTAGGTCATATGATTTAAGAGATAAAGTGCATACTGTGGTAAAGTGCCAATGTCAATTGTAAACCTCAAAGGGATATCGACAGAAAGTACATCAATCTAAATAGATTCCCAAACGGAGAACACCAGGGTAACTGGGGGGTATCCCCGAGTGAGTGAAGGGGATCACTCAATCGGGGAAGCCCACAGAAACTCTAAGGAAGTTCTAATGTGCAAACAGCACAACTATGTTAATGGCACATGCTGAACAATGCAGCGAAACAAGGTGGAATCATTGTCATAATCATCAAATTAGAGGACCAATTGTAAAGAACTCAATACCAGAGTAAAAACACATCTAAAGGACATACATATAAAAATACAAGTTACGGATGCTGTGTGTCAACTACTCCGATGTCATGCAAGGAATAAACGTAATCAGAGAAGCACGGCATCGTGAAAGATTAGGTAGTTTCGATGGAAGAAGTACATCTTGCAGAAAGGTGCAGATGGAATCCATCTTCATCAGGACAGAGCATTCCCAAACATTGAATCTTTTCTGAGTCATTAAGCCGCATCATAATAAACGTGCTCAGATTGAAGAAAGGACATTCACATCTGTAATAGAACACATTAGGTTAATGGGGGCCTATAGAAAAGATGTTGAACAAAACACAAAGCAGGAAAAGGAGAAAGAAAATATCATCATAAATCAACAGCAAGATTAAAATTGTTAAAAGCATGGTGATCCGAAAAATGAACAAACAGTGCTATGCCCATATATTTAGGTTAAGACAAGTCATGTGAATAGAGGGGAGAAAAGGTAATTACCATAGTCTCAACCCTGAACGAGGGCTGGTCTCAAAAAACCTGTCAGTAAGTCCAGGAGCTAACGGCTCAGCCACATCACGAAAAGATCTCATACAAATCAGATCTGTAAAGTAAGGTGTCACGTCACAATTCAAGTTGCAAATTGCCTTGAGTCTTCAGTAGTCAACCCTTAATAACAAAATTAAAGAAAAATCCACTAATCTTAGAGGATAAATTAAATTAAATTAATAGAATAAAATGAATGTCGCCAAAGGATCCGAGAATGAGTCAGTTGAAGTAGAACCCGTATATATTCAAAAAGGAACCAGACCACTACACAATCAAAAGCCTAAAGGGAAGCACACGACTCACCTCCAGGTGTGCTTGATCGTGCATGTGCTGGCAATGAACTTTTAAAGAATGTAACGTTTCAGCAGTTCATAGTGTCAGAAACTCTGTTGAAAGCGGTGCTGGAGGGTAGACTTGGATTAGATTAATCCATGTGGGGAAAGTGAACCGCATCTATAGAACAAACAAATGAGTGGGGAAACTCCGTTAGATGCGTGCAGAAAGCGAAATAAGAATCAAACACATTGTAGGCAATCTGATCTCGCCTGCGCAAAATGTACAAATGACTTGACAGAAAACGGAGAATAAATCAGCCCACTAACTCATCAGACGGCTGGATGAACAAACTGATACAAAAACAGAGATAGAAGTAAAGTGAAACAAAAAAGGTACGGACTGTACGCGTGCAAATTAATCCAGGCTATGAATAGCCTGAACATGGGATCGTGGAACAATCCGTCAGTCCCATGTTAAGCGACCGGAGTCACAGAGGCAGAATGCTGTATGCACTCAGAGTCCCGCACTACGCGAGGTAGTGATACGTAAAGGAAAACCAAAGCCCCGGCTTATCTGATCGCTCACATCTCGATGCCGACCCTGCTCGTACTCGGCTATAACCGGAAGTGCCGGAACCGCATCTGCACAATGTTTCTCGGTCTAGATGTACGTTCCGGACGGGAAAGGCGCAACGTAACTCGAGTCGTGCGTTGCGCGTCAGAAAAGCAACGACACGCCGTACAACACGGCTCGATGGTTATCCGCTCAAGATGGACGTCTAGATTAGACCAGAACGAACGCTACGCCCAAGATGGTTCAACGGAACCGATTCTATCACCATGTTCAATAATACTCACGAGCGTGGTGGGGAATATAAAGAAAAAAGAAACTATGAATAAAACAAGGATAAAAAAGTATTGTATGTTAGAATAATATTATTTTTGTTCAATTAATGGACAAGAAAAAATAAAGAGATAAAAAAAAAATCTGTCAAAAAAGGAAAAAAGGGGAGGAAAAAAATCAAAGGAATATATGTAAAAGATCAAAAAACCTATATAGGAAAATGTATTAAATGTGCTGACCAGATGGATGAATGGTCAGGCAAGCTATGAAAAGTAATCCAGGCTCGGGTGAAACTGTTAATTGAATACAGATTGCCATTCTTCCTGGACATTCAAGCCCAGGATATGACTTTGAGTATTGTAAATCCACCAATGTTCGCGTACAGAGAGTCTGTTGGCTGTAGCATATTGGTCTGGGCCCATTACACGTTCCAGACACCACCATCGTAGGTCTTCACAATTGGGAAGGTGCTCTATGAAGTGAGCAACCAGAGGAGAGGAAAAATTCCGAGTCCTGATTCTCGACTTATGTTCTGTGATTCTGAGTTTAATAGGTCTGGAAGTCTTACCTATGTATGTTTTTTCACATAGGCAGATAACGGCATAGATGACGTTTTTGGAGTTACACGTTGTGTGGTTTTTAAGTTTCCATGTCCTATGGTTTATGATGACCATATTGGTGGCAGAAGTAGAACCACAATTGCAGCATTGCCCACATGGATAATGACACGTGACCTTCTCCATTCCCCACATCTCTGTTAAAGTTTTAGCAGGTTGCAAGGCCTGTGATCTATCTGCTTGTGAAAGCCAACTTTTTGGATTCCTGCCCTTTTTAAAGGCGTACATGGGATGTTCTAAATCTGGCATATTCATTTGCAATAAATGCCAGTGTTTTCCAATCGCTTTCTTAATTTTAGCATGGTGAGTGTTGTAAGTCATAGTGCACACCATGTGCGATTGGTTCAAATCATTGCGAATATTCTTGGCTAATAATACTTCTCAATGTTGGTATCTAGCCCTTTTACGCGATTGCCTTAATATGTGGGAAGGGTAGCCTCTTTGGGATAGTCTTTCTTCTATGATGTTGCCCTGTGTTGGCATGTTGGCCTGTGCAATAAAATCTTTCTTTTCTGTACAGTTCCGCCTGGCTCGTAAAAACTGTCCATAGGGAATACTCTCTCTTAGAGCTTGTGGGTGGAAGCTGCCGAAGTGTAGACCGCTTTCTCGGGGATAGGTATAAAATGCAGCCGAGACTGGATGCTTTTGACCATCAACACAGCTCTCAAGAAAAGCGTTCTCGTAGGCAATGAAATTGATGAAGCAGAGGCGGCCTTTGCATTAGATACGACTATTCTGAATATTAAAGAAAAGCTTGATTTTATCGATAAACACACTGAGGAATTTATCAAGCTTACCACCACTAAAAAAATGGAAAAATTGAAGAAAGACATTTCCACCTTTTCTAAAGAGATTGCGTATCCCTACTTGAGCCCAGACTATCCGGGCCCTGGTTTATGGATTGATCCAGCTAATCCTAACCAGGGTCCACAATACTATAGAAAACGAGATACTTTCTCGGATAGCTCTTCTGATGGGAGTGGGACGTTTCCCAATCAAAATAACCGGGGCCAAAGAGGACGTCAATGGAATAGAGGCCCACCAAGAGGCAGAAGAGGGCATCAAAACTGGCATTTTCCACAATACATGCAAATGCCTATGTATGTACCCCAGGGCCCTTATCGGCTTTTCCTCCTCCTAATCCCCCTTTTCCTCCACCCGAGGCAGGACCACCGCCTTTAGCAAACATGTTCAAGACCAGGAGGCGGGCATACCAACGCTAGCCAACACGTCAGCAGTTTATAACATCTCAAAGCGGGTACTTTCCCAGAATGAAACTTCGGTTCTCGAGAAGGGTTTCTCCTTTATCCCTAGGTCGAATCCCAGTAAAATGGATCTTGAAATTGAGCTCTGGGGTTTTTTCAGAAAAATCTGGTTAAGAGACCATTTTGGAGGGAACAGTGATTATTCTGATAATAACAACACCCCGTTTAAACCCAAGTCCACCTTTACGCCTTCGTCACAAATGGTTTCTAACGAAACCATTACTTTTGAACGTGCAGTTTTACATGATTTTCACTCTATTTTCACTGATCCCATAGATTTGAGACCCAATCGTTGTTTCAATTTCTCCAAAAAAGATTGGGCCTGTCTACAAGAACTTAAGGGAGATTCCACTATCATTATCAAACAGGCCGACAAAGGCGGTGGGATAGTGGTTTGTGATGCCTTGTTTTATGATACTGAGGCACTAAGACAACTAAACAACACTAATTTCTATTTGAAACTCAGAGGAAACCCCACAGAGAGTATTAGAAATTACATCTTAGCTCTAGCCACACGGGCCCAAGATGCAGAGATCTTAAGTACAAAAGAGTTTCTATACCTTACTGATATAGGCACCCGAGCCCCGTTGTTCTATATTCTTTTGAAAATCCATAAGAATATGTTGAATCCCCCAGGCAGGCCCATAGTGTCATTGTGCGGCTCTATTTTAGAACCCCTGGGCAAGTACATTGACCATTTCCTTAAACCTCTGGCTGCCGATACGCCTACTTATTTGGCAGACACCACTGACGCTATCATACACCTCGAAGGTTTACCGTTTGATCCTATTAATAATCTTTTTATTACTTTGGATGTTGAGTCCTTATATTCTAATATCCCTCAAGTTGAGTCTTTACCTATTATCAAGTTCTTCTTGGACCTCAGAAGTGACCCCCAGCTGGTCCCGAGTGAATTAATTGTTGATTTACTTGAAATTGCTCTATCCAAGAATTACTTCAGGTTCAAGGAGAACTTTTATTTGCAAGTAAAGGGAACAGCGATGGGTGCTGAATTTGCCCCCAATTATGCGACCCTATTCATGTGGGCTTTTGAAAAGGTCTCCATTTTTGATGACTCCAACCCATTTTTGCAATCGATCACTTTTTACAAGAGATACATAGATGATATTATTATTATTTGGGACAAGACCAAGGGAGAGCGGGACCATGATGA
This sequence comes from Ambystoma mexicanum, assembly GCF_040938575.1. Lineage (NCBI taxonomy): Eukaryota > Metazoa > Chordata > Amphibia > Caudata > Ambystomatidae > Ambystoma > Ambystoma mexicanum. The sequence continues at coordinate 1,449,217,391 of NC_090934.1, read as the reverse complement.
ATTTCTAACGTGGATTAATTCCCAGAACGACCATCTTCGGTTTACCATGTCCTCTAGTAATACATCTATTCCATTTTTGGATCTCCAGTTAAAAACAAAAGATGGAGCCATCTTGGTTGACCTTTATCGAAAAACTACCGATCGTAATACCATTTTACACTTCGACAGCTTCCACCCACAAGCTCTAAGAGAGAGTATTCCCTATGGACAGTTTTTACGAGCCAGACGGAAATGTACAGAAAAGAAAGACTTTATTGCACAGGCCAACATCATAGAAGAAAGACTATCCCAAAGAGGCTACCCTTCCCACATATTAAGGCAATCGCGTAAAAGGCTAGATACCAACATCGAGAAGTATTATTAGCCAAGAATATTCGCAATGATTTGAACCAATCGCCCATGGTGTGCGCTATGACTTACAACACTCACCATGCTAAAATTAAGAAAGCGATTGGAAAACACTGGCATTTATTGCAAATGAATATGCCAGATTTAGAACATCCCATGTACGCCTTTAAAAAGGGCAGGAATCCAAAAAGTTGGCTTTCTCGAGCAGATAGATCACAGGCCTTGCAACCTGCTAAAACTTTAACAGAGATGTGGGGAATGGAGAAGGTCACGGGTAATTATCCATGTGGGCAATGCTGCAATTGTGGTTCTACTTCTGCCACCAATATGGTCATCATAAACCATAGGACATGGAAACTTAAAAACCACAAAACGTGTAACTCCAAAAACGTCATCTATGCCGTTACCTGCCCATGTGAAAAAACGTATATAGGTAAGACTTCCAGACCTATTAAACTCAGAATCACAGAACATAAGTCGAGAATCAGGACTCGGAATTTTTCCTCTCCTCTGGTTGCTCACTTCATAGAGCACCTTCACAATTGTGAAGACCTACGATGGTGGTGTCTGGAACGTGTAATGGGCCCAGACCAATATGCTATAGCCAACAGACTCTCTGTACGCGAACATTGGTGGATTTACAATACTCAAAGTCATACGCTGGGCTTGAATGTCCAGGAAGAATGGCAATCTGTATTCAATTAACAGTTTCACCCGAGCCTGGATCTACTTTTCATAGCTTGCCTGACCATTCATCCATCTGGTCAGCACATTTAATACATTTTCCTATAGAGGTTTTTTGATCTTTTACATATATTCCTTGGATTTTTTTCCTCCCCTTTTTTCCTTTTTTGCCAGATTTTTTATTTATTTCTTTATTTTTTCTTGTCCATTAATTGAACAAAAATAATATTATTCTAACATACAATACTTTTTTCATCCTTGTTTTATTCATAGTTTCTTTTTTCTTTATATTCCCCACCACGCTCGTGAGTATTATTGAACATGGTGATAGAATCGGTTCCGTTGAACCATCTTGGGCGTAGCGTTCGTTCTGGTCTAATCTAGACGTCCCTCTTGAGCGGATAACCATCGAGCCGTGTTGTACGGTGTGTCGTTGCTTTTCTGACGCGCAACGCACGACTCGAGTTACGTTGCGCCTTTCCCATCCGGAACGTACATCTAGACCGAGAAACATTGTGCAGATGCGGTTCCGGCACTTCCGGTTATAGCCGAGTACGAGCAGGGTCGGCATCGAGACGTGAGCGATTAGGTAAGCCGGGGTTTTGGTTTTCCTTTACGTATCACTACCTCGCGTAGTGCAGGACTCTGAGTGCATACAGCATTCTGCCTCTGTGACTCCGGTCGCTTAACATGGGACTGACAGATCGTTCCACGATCCCATGTTCAGGCTATTCATAGCCTGGATTAATTTGCACGCGTACAGTCCGTACCTTTTTTGTTTCACTTTACTTCTATCTCTGTTTTTGTATCGGCTTGTTCATCCAGCCGTCTGATGAGTTAGTGGGCTGATTTATTCTCCGTTTTCTGTCAAGTCATTTGTACATTTTGCGCAGGCGAGAACAGATTGCCTACAATGTGTTTGATTCTTATTTCGCTTTCTGCACGCATCTAACGGAGTTTCCCTACTCATTTGTTTGTTCTATAGATGCGGTTCACTTTCCCCACATGGATTAATCTAATCCAAGTCTACCCTCCAGCACCGCTTTCAACAGAGTTTCTGACACTATGAACTGCTGAAACGTTACATTCTTTAAAAGTTCATTGCCAGCACATGCACGATCAAGCACACCTGGAGGTGAGTCGTGTGCTTCCCTTTAGGCTTTTGATTGTGTAGTGGTCTGGTTCCTTTTTGAATATATACGGGTTCTACTTCAACTGACTCATTCTCGGATCCTTTGGCGACATTCATTTTATTCTATTAATTTAATTTAATTTATCCTCTAAGATTAGTGGATTTTTCTTTAATTTTGTTATTAAGGGTTGACTACTGAAGACTCAAGGCAATTTGCAACTTGAATTGTGACGTGACACCTTACTTTACAGATCTGATTTGTATGAGATCTTTTCGTGATGTGGCTGAGCCGTTAGCTCCTGGACTTACTGACAGGTTTTTTGAGACCAGCCCTCGTTCAGGGTTGAGACTATGGTAATTACCTTTTCTCCCCTCTATTCACATGACTTGTCTTAACCTAAATATATGGGCATAGCACTGTTTGTTCATTTTTCGGATCACCATGCTTTTAACAATTTTAATCTTGCTGTTGATTTATGATGATATTTTCTTTCTCCTTTTCCTGCTTTGTGTTTTGTTCAACATCTTTTCTATAGGCCCCCATTAACCTAATGTGTTCTATTACAGATGTGAATGTCCTTTCTTCAATCTGAGCACGTTTATTATGATGCGGCTTAATGACTCAGAAAAGATTCAATTTTTGGGAATGCTCTGTCCTGATGAAGATGGATTCCATCTGCACCTTTCCGCAAGATGTACTTTTTCCATCGAAACTACCTAATCTTTCATGATGCCATGCTTCTCTGATTACCGTTTATTCTTTGCATGACATCGGAGTAGTTGACACACAGCATCCCTAACTTGTATTTTTATATGTATGTCCTTTATCTGTGTTTTTACTCTGGTATTGAGTTCTTTACAATTGGTCCTCTAATTTGATGATTATGACAATGATTCCACCTTGTTTCGCTGCATTGTTCAGCATGTGCCATTAACATAGTTGTGCTGTTTGCACATTAGAACTTCCTTAGAGTTTCTGTGGGCTTCCCCGATTGAGTGATCCCCTTCACTCACTCGGGGATACCCCCCGTTACCCTGGTGTTCTCCGTTTGGGAATCTATTTAGATTGATGTACTTTCTGTCGATATCCCTTTGAGGTTTACAATTGACATTGGCACTTTACCACAGTATGCACTTTATCTCTTAAATCATATGACCTAACTTTATGCATTGCACACGTTTTTGGCTATTTAATTCTGTTTTTTAATATATTGAAATAAATTTAAATAAAAAACTTAATAAACATGTTATTTTTTATGATATATTGATGGATCTATGGTGATCGGTTCTATGACCAGCAGTGCTGTGTCCATTTCCATAATGGTGAGACTAGGTTTTTAAAGTGAGTTTATACATTTTCCGCTGACTTGATTTCTGTTTACCTGGATGATGAGGTACACCTTGTTCACCAAGGCCAAATCCGTGTTGTAATCTCCCGTCAACGGGATGAGGATTTGGGTATCATCAGCATAGTTAGTGTAGGTGATACCCAAACCGTCGAGATCATCAAACAGGGGCTTAGTGACACGTTGCACAGTGTGGGGGAGACACATGACCCCTGAGGGACCCCGCATGTGATGGGAATGGGGTCAGCGGAGGCCGTGGTGGAGAAGACGCGCATAGATCTATTGCTTAGGAATGATGTGATCCAGCCTATAGCTTCTTGGGAAAAGTGGGCCGCCAAGTCTAAGTGGCTATATAGGATTTTATGATCAACAAGATCAAAGGCTGCCGAGAGGTCTAAGAGGAGCAATAAGGCAGTTTTCCCATTATCTCTCAGAGTGTCAATTTCGGCCTTGAGGTCGATGAGTGCGGTTTCTGTGCCGTGTTGGGGTCTAAATCCTGATTGCCTGACTCCTAGGAGGTGGTTTTGTTCAAGGAATTTTTGAATTTGTAGGTAGGCTGTCTTGTCGAGGATTTTTAGTAGTAAGGGGACGGTGGTGATGGGTCTGTAGTTAGTGGGTATGGCTGGGTCGAGTGTGGTTTTTTTAGTAGGGGAAGGACCCAGGATTCTTTGAGGTTGTTGGGGATGGTACCAGAAGAGAAGGAGGCGTTGATGAGTTTGGTGATGAATGGCGATAGGTCTCTGGCCGCGCCTTTGATGATTTGAGGTGGGCATAGGTCGCCTTGGCAATTAGAAGGCTTGAGGCTGAGTATGATTTTTTCCACTTCTAGCGTGGAGACTTTGGAAAAGCTGAAGTGGAGTAGGGGAGTTGGGGGGAGGGTGTTGAGGGATGTGCGTGTGGGGGTGTTGTTAGGTTTGGTGTTGGATAAAGTCTCTTTCTTGTTAATTTTGATTTGGAGGCCTGCAACTTTATTGGAAAGGGCATTTTGGATGCTGGTGCACCATTGTTTGTCTTTCTTACAGGTGTCTGGGACCGGGATGGGTGTCTCCAGCTCTTTTAAAATGGTGAACAATTCTTTAGTGCTGGATTTGGCATGCAGTATTCTCAAATTGTAAGATTCTTGATTGGCGAGGAGGATTTCTTTTTTTGTAGGTAGAGACTATTTTGTTGAGGATCAGCTTGTTGCTGTCAGCGGGAGTTTGTCTCCAAATGTGTTCCTTTTTTCGTTTCTCTAGTCTGAGGGCTTTTAGGTGGGCCGTGAACCAAGTATTCAGGTGTTTTATTGGCTTGGGTTTTCTCAGCTTTAATGGTGCGATGGCATCTAGGGCTACGCGCATGCTAGTGTTGTAACTTTCATCCAGATCGTGGGGGTTGGAGTTAGCAGGGAGTTGATTCAGTGTAGGTAGAATGAGAGGGATGAGTTTTTCCGCAGTTATGTTTTTCTTGCTTCTAGTTGGGATGGCTGAGGCTAGGGAGATGTTAGCGATAGGGCTGGCCGCTTCGAGTGTGAAGGAGAGGAGGTGGTGGTCAGACCAGGGTTGCGGGGTGATCGCAGTGATGGAGATCGCGCAGTTGTGGTCTGCTATCCAGTCAAGAGTTCTCCCTTTGTTATGAGTGGGGGTAGATACTCTTTGGGTGAAGCCTAGTTCTGATAGTGAGTAATTAATGGCTGACGCTTGGGTGTCTTTAGGGTCATTGTAGCCAAGGTTAAAGTCTCCTAAGTGGAGGCATTGAGAGGTATTTTTTAAGTTGTTAGAGAGGATGGAGTTAAGGTCTTCCTCAAAGGAGCCTAGGGGTCCTGGGGGTCTGTATAGTAGGTGGATGGTGATGGTTTGGGAGTTAGTAGTGGGGAGTTTGGCTGTGAGCAATTCACAGGATGAGTAGTGATCGGTAGTGTCAGGTTTAAGGTTGAGGTGGGTTTTGGCGATTATAGCGAGGCCACTGCCTCTAGAATCAATTCTGTATGCTCGGAGGATGGAGAAATTCTCAGGGATGGCTAGCACAAGGGCTGGGCCAGCTGCTGCATGAAGCCAGGTCTCAGAGATGGCTAAGAAGTCTAGTTCTTCCATTAGGATGAGGTCTGCTATGTCTGTCGCGTGGGCTACTACAGATCTCGCATTGATTAAAGCCCCTCTTATGGGTGTAGTGGCATGTTTACTCGTAGCAGGTGTAGAGGTAGATGATCGAGACTTATGTTTGGTCATAGTATTGGTTTGGGTAGGCTTAGGTAGGATTGTGCCTTTGTTGGACGGGATAGTCAGGATGTGAGGCTGGGGCCAGTTAGATGGTTTGGTGGGGGGGGGGGGCTTAGGTAGGATTGTGCCTTTGTTGGACGGGATAGTCAGGATGTGAGGCTGGGGTACGGGTGGAATCCCTAGCTCTTGGTTCGTATATTTTGGGGAGTCTGGCGCGTAGTTTGGCGTTTCTAGCAGAGAGGTTGCACGATGTAGAGAGGTACATGGTGAGTGGAGGGGTGGTAACCATGCTGGTCAGGCCTGGTAAGGGGGGGCTGAGATGACTAGTTGCGTGGATAAGGTGGATGATGACTCTCAGCAGTGCTGAATAAATACTCGGTAGGTACATTTTAGTGGGGGGAGGTGTGAACAGTGGGCATGTGTCTAATATCAGCTGGTTCCTGAGTTGTTAGGGTTTACCTTACCTAAGATCAGGTAGACAGCTAAAACACACTAAGTTGCAATGACTGAATGGGCCAGGTATTCACCTAGATTCAAAGTCAAGTGGACAACTGAAACACATTAGATTGCATTGACTAAGGGGGACAAAGATTCACCTAGATTCAAAGTCAAGTGGACAACTGAAACACATTAGATTGCATTGACTAAGGGGGGCAAAGATTCACCTAGATTCAGAAGTCACATAGAAAGCTAAAACACATTGGATTGCATTGACTAAGGTGGGCAAAGATTCACCTAGATTCAAAAGTCACGTAGACAGCTAAAACACATTGGATTGCATTGACTAAGGTGGGCAAAGATTCACCTAGATTCAAAAGTCACGTAGGCAGCTAAAACACATTGGATTGCATTGACTAAGGTGGGCAAAGATTCACCTAGATTCAAAAGTCACGTAGACAGCTAAAACACATTGGATTGCATTGACTAAGGTGGGCAAAGATTCACCTAGATTCAAAAGTCACGTAGGCAGCTAGAACACATTGGATTGCATTGACTAAGGGGGGCAAAGATTCACCTAGATTCAAAAGTCACGTAGGCAGCTAAAACACATTGGGTTGCATTGACTAAGGTGGGCAATGATTCACCTAGATTCAAAAGTCACGTAGGCAGCTAGAACACATTGGATTGCATTGACTAAGGGGGGCAAAGATTCATCTAGAATCAAAAGTCACGTAGACAGCTAAAACACATTAGATTGCATTGACTAAGGAGGGCAAAGATTCACCTAGATTCAAAGTCAGGTAGATGGCTGAGGGATTTTTCGCGCTAGGTTACATTGACTATCCGATTGTCAAAATTGACAGCGACTGAAATGGATGCAGCAGAAAGCATCTAGATTTTGTGAGCTAAGTCTGGGATACTGGCAGTAGTGAGAGCATTCAGGCAAAATCAAGCCAATTGGAATTTTGAGCATTCAGGCAAAGTCAAAGGTACAAATCACTAATGTGAATTAATCAGGACATTAGCAAACAATCTGAATACAGTTTGGCCGGTAGGCATTCAAGTGGCAGTTTTAGCAAAACGGTCCTGCGGTGCGCAAAGATTTTGCACTTTCTATGCTATTTCCTGCAGTACCACAGGCAAACATGGTAGTAGAAGACAATGAGGTAGCTGGGCGTTGCGCCGTAGTGTAGGTCAAAAGTTACCTGGAGTGTGACGGGCAAGGGGTATGGCAGACGGCAGACACAGGCACAAACAGGCACCTAACAGGTGATAGCCTTGCTGCAGTGGGCCTTGGACAATGTGGGCCGGCTTCGCCTGCCGGCGACCAATAGGGGAGCAAATAGACACGGCATCCTATCAGCGTTGGAGGCTGGAGTCTCAGTAGATGTTGATGCAGGCAGTGAAAATGCTGATGGCCATTTTGAAAGGGTGAGAGCCTCGTGTGTTTCAATGGCGTTTTCAGCACTGCAGCAGTAGACAACATTCGGATCTGTGGAAGTGGGCTGTAAGGAAGCCTATCCTTCCTTCCATGTTGTGCAGGATTGCGGATGCACTTTTTTGGGAAGGTGCTTTCGGGAAATGCGCTCGAAGTTAGCGCTTACCTTAATTCAAGGCACGGATGTAGGGCCATGGTGGAAAGTGCCCGTCGGGTGCACGTTGCTCCTGGAGGGGTGGGGGCCAGGTCCTGGGAGCTCCTGCTCCTACGCTGGTGGTGAGAGTGTATGCAGAGGGCTGACATTTTTAGAGGATTGGTTAGTAGGCATCATTCACTATTCCATGTAAGTGTGGCACACGCTGACATGCACAGTCCTGTCTAGATGCAACGTGAGCTGAGGTTAAGACTTTCAGCTGAGTATGGCACATGCTAACATTCACAATTCTATCTAGATGTGACGCAAGCTAATCTTCACAATTCTAACTAGATGTGACGCAAGCTAACCTTTACGATTCTATCAAGATGTGACGCAAGCTAACCTTCACAATTCTAACTAGATGTGACACAAGCTAACCTTTACAATTCTATCTAGATGTGACGCAGGCTAACCTTTACAATTCTATCTAGATGTGACGCAAGCTAATATTCACAATTCTATCTAGATGTGACGCAAGCTAACCTTCACAATTCTATCTAGATGTGACGCATGCTAGGGTTAAGACTTTCAGCTGAGTGTGACACATGCTAACATTCACAATTATATCTAGATGTGACGCAAGCTAACATTCACAATTCTAACTAGATGTAGCGCAAGCTAACCTTTACAATTCCATCTAGATGTGACGCAAGCTAACATTCACAATTCTAACTAGATGTGATGCAAGCTAACCTTTACAATTCTATCTAGATGTGCAGCAAGCTAACATTCACAATTCTATCTAGATGTGACGCAAGCTAACCTTCACAATTCTATCTAGATGTGACGCATGCTAGGGTTAAGACTTTCAGCTGAGTGTGGCACATGCTAACATTCACAATTCTATCTAGATATGACGCAAGCTAACCTTTACAATTCTATATAGATGTGACACAAGCTAACATTCAAAAACCTATCCAGATGCGACACAAGCTAAGGTGGAGAAATTCCATCTAAGTGTGGCACTTGTTAACACCAGCTAGTGTGTTAGTGCGTTGTGCCATGCAACATTTGCAGTGCATCCAAGAATGGATTTAGGCTGATGGTCACAAATTAGAGAGAGGGAGCCGGGGCTGCTAGGCAGCATTTACAGGCTTGGGGGCTTCAAAAACGAAGGCCCAAGATTTAACAGAGGCCAGGGGCTCCAGGGGACTCACCTGCTGACGGGGGGATGCCAAATGTAAAGGCGAGATCCCCCGGTGCAGCGAGCATACTCTCCAGTGCCTGAATGCAGGCAGCAAATCACAGAGGGTGTGGGGGAGGCTGGGAGGTGGGCTGTGGGATGGGGAAACCAGGAGAGGGAGCCGGGGCTGCTAGGCAGCACGCATGGGCCTGGGGGCTACAAAAACAAAGGCCCAAGATATAACACAGGCCAGGGGCTCCAGGGGACTCACCTGCTGACCGGGGACGCGGGATGTAAAGGCGAAATCCCTTGGTGCAGTGAGCATGCTTTCCAGGGCCTGAATGCAGGCAGCCAATCACGGGGGGGGGGAGGGCTGGGAGGTGGGCTGTGGGACGGGGAAACCAGGAGAGGGAGCCGGGGCTGCTAGGCAGCATGCAGAGCCTGGGGGCTACAAGAATAAGGCCCAAGATTTAACAGAGATCAGGGGCTCCAGGGGACTCACCTGCTGACCGGGGGACGCCGGATGTAAAGGCGAGATCCCCCGGTGCAGCGAGCATACTCTCCAGTGCCTGAATGCAGGCAGCCAATCACGGGGGAGAGGGCTGGGAGGTGGGTTGTGGGACGGGGAAACCAGGAGAGGGAGCCAGGGTTCCTAGGCAGCCCGCAGGGCCTGGGGGCTGCAAGAAGAAGGCCCAAGATTTAACAGAGGCCAGGAGCTCCAGGGGACTCACCTGCTGACCGGGCGATGCCAGATGTAAAACTGTGGCTTATCTCCCCGCCGCCCGCCCCCAGTTCCCTGAAGCATTACTTCAACAGCATGATGTGTGGGTCTTGTTCCTTTTTAAGGCCTGGGGAGCATCCAGGCGGGCATGGACCACTACCTGACTACACCAGTCACAGTATTCAGGGGCGCTTATTAGAGAATGATGACCCCACTCCTCTAGCGCCAATCGCTGGTCTTCTCTGCACCCCAGCACCTGTATAGAAGGGTGCTGTATAGAAAGGTGCTGTCCCCTCTGGGCAGTGGCGTCTCTAGGAATCAAAATTATGGGGGGCACAGAGGGGGCAAAAGACAAAAGTAGTGGGGCCGGCTATAAAAAGCCAATGTATATGCTTTTGTCAAATTGATGTGGGCAAAGTAGTCCAAAGTGGCCCGGCGCAAAATTGTAATACTTCTGAAGCCAGAGCATGAACTGTAAGCCGCATGCCATGAATCATAGGTCAGTAGAAATGACACTAGTTTTAATATTGGCAGAGGAGTACATGCAGTGCACAGCGTTGGGTTCTGATGTTCCCGAATATAAAAAACATATCTGGTAAGTCACCATGTACAAGGTGTAGCCTTGCCGCAGATGCATCATGACCCTGGGGGAGTTGGAGGCGGATGAGCAAAGAGCTTGAGAAGGAAGATATTTAGGAAGAGAGAGTTGAAGGTATTGAGGCACCAGGCCCCAGAATGCTTTGTGGACAATGCAGAGGGTTTTGAACTTAATCCTCACAGCCACTGGGAGCCAGTGCAGAGATTCTGGCAGCTCTGAAGCCAGACTGATGGTCATGGAGACAACCAACAGATTCAGTGTGAAGATTAAGCTGGGGATGGCGAGTTTTCCAAGAGTTTGCCCAGGAAAGGAGTGATGGAGATTGGCCGGTAGTTAGCCCGGCAGGAGGGGTCGGCTGAGGGTTTCTTAAGAAGAGGGTTCACAAAGGAGTGCTTGAGGGGGGATGGGAATGCTGTCTAAATCACTTAACAGATCTCTAGACCTATGTTGCACGCGTGGTTAGTCTGATAGGTTACTTTAGCAAGCGAGTAGAGAGGTTAGCTGGGTGCTTCCACTACTCACTGGCTACAGGGGCTTAGCCCTGAGGGCATGCAGTGGGGTTCAGGAGTACTTTGTCCTACTGATGTGCTACCCTAGGTAAAGCAGAGTGGAGAGGTTAGCTGGGTGCTTCCAATACTCCGTGGCTACAAGGCATGCAGTGGGGTTCTGGAGTACTCTGTCCTACTGATGTGCTACCCTAGTGAAAGCAGAGTGGAGAGGTTAGCTGGGTGCTTCCAATACTCAGTGGCTACAAGGCATGCAGTGGGGTTCTGGAGTACGTAGTCCTACTGACGTGCTACCCTAGTGAAAGCAGAGTGGAGAGGTTAGCTGGGTGCTTCCAATACTCCATGGCTACAGGGCATGCAGTGGGGTTCAGGAGTACTCTGTCCTGCTAATGTGCTACCCTAGTGAAAGCAGAGTGGAGAGGTTAGCTGGTGCTTCCAATACTCAGTGGCTACAAGGCATGCAGTGGGGTTCAGGAGTACGCAGTCCTACTGACGTGCTACCTAAGTGAACGCAGAATGGAGAGGGTAGCTGGGTGCTTCCAATACTTACTGGCTACAGGGCATGCAGTGGGGTTCAGGAGTACTCAGACCCACTGGCGTGCTACCCTAGGGAACGCAGAGTGGAGACGTTAGCTGGGTGCTTCTAATACTCTATGGCTCCAGGGCATGCAGTGGTGTTCAGGAGTACTCAGATCTACTGACATGCTAACCTAGTGAACGCAAAGTGGAGAGGTTAGCTGGGTGCTTCCAATACTCAGTGGCTACAAGGCATGCAGTGGGGTTCAGGAGTACTCAGACCCACTGGCGTGCTACCCTAGGGAACGCAGAGTGGAGACGTTAGCTGGGTGCTTCTAATACTCTATGGCTACAGGGCATGCAGTGGTGTTCAGGAGTACTCAGATCTACTGACATGCTAACCTAGTGAACGCAAAGTGGAGAGGTTAGCTGGGTGCTTCCAATACTCAGTGGCAACAGGGACGTCGCCCTGTGGGCATGCAGTGTGCAAGATGAGGTGTACACCCACAGCCAACATGCATAGGGAGCGATTGGGGGACCTCTGTGCCACCAACGGGCATCTCTCGCTTATCTGATCACCTAGTGGTAATGTATATTATGGGCAAATAAGTGTCACAAAAACATTTTGCGCAACTATATTAACCAAGTTGCTGGTGGGATAACCCACTGAGGGCGGGGCATTCCTGCACATTTCCCATCCTGTGGAAGCTTTTAAAAAGAAAATCCACTCAACTGCCTGCGGCAAAAGCTCACTTTCAAACCCAATTAAACAGCCCGCAAAAATATCCTGCATTACTCTGAAAACAACATTCATTGAGAATAATGACCTTTTGTATAGCAGACACCACTGGCCTATAAATAATGATTGGCATTGTAAGTGGCAGCGATGGCATCACTCCTGGAAGGATGGCAGACTGAGTCAGCACTGCAGGCATGCATGCCCGTGAAGCAGCCTTTGGATAAACAGCTTTGCACGAAGCAGCCTGCTGCAGTATGACACCGCAACACTCCTGTGAAAGCAGCGAAGCCACACACGGCAGGCGATAACAGGAGTGGGTGCAATGGCCACCTCACCCAACCATTTCCCTCCAGGCATGGCTCCCAGTTCTCCCTGAAGTGGGCAGAGTCTCCCGGATACCAACACAGTGGAGGCTGACACAGCGGAACCAAGGGTCCACCATAAATCACCTCGGGGTGATTGAATGAGCCCCAAAGCTCTGAAACGGGAACGACACCCCCAAAAGGTAGAGAGGATCGCAAAATGAAACAGGGCATGGTTAAAGTGCGCCCCAACAACCAAAAAAAGCTGCCTATGCAAAATCTAGTGAATGAATAATGTATGAATGACTCGGGTACCGACTGGTTGACACAGTGTGCCCAAAATCCCAAACAAGGGCGGTCTGGAAAAGAGACTGCCGGAGCAGAAGGAGGTTGCAAAATAGCTCAGTGTGTTCATGTGCCTGCTGCAGGGATTTGGATGTAACCTGCAGCTTTCCATCCTTTGCCGAGTTGGGCTTTAATTATTTATCATTGGACTATCGGGTGCCTTAATACTATAGCAAACATTGTGAATCATTGCTGACATTGGGGCATTTTTAAGCGCTTTTTGTAATGGCATAGTGGCGCCTATCAGAGAGTGGTAACTATTATGTGAAGAGGACACTTGCTCACCTGCAGAGAGGCAAAGCTGCCTACAATACATGCCCACTCCCCACAGCCCACTGCACCTCCCCTCCCATCAGAATGCAGGCACCAAACCATTCAGTGGCTAATGGGCCACCATTAGCAGTTTTGTGTGCTACATTCTGATGGGAAGGGCTGGTCTTAGCTGCAGTGGGAACTTAACTGTTTTTACATAAGCGGACAAAACCCAGTGGAAGAATCAGACAGTGCACAGCCCAACTGAGAGCTGAGGTAGGGAGGGACAAGGGGGGGCAGGCACATGATTTCAGAGGGGAGCACTGGCCCCCCAGTGTCCCCCCTAGCGACGCCACTGCCTCTGGGCACAGCCACAAAATCCCCCTGCACCTTGTAAAGTGGTAAAATAAACACTGTATCTGTACAGTCCCTGAAATCAAACTTCATGGTATTCTAGTATCCCCAAATACAAGGTCCTACCCTCCTAACCCCCATTGACTGGTCCTACTGTATTCTGGGAGTACCGCTACAGTCCCAGCAACTGAACCTTGCAGTACTCTGGTACCCCATATACAAGGATAATACTACCCTCCTAACCCCCATTCACTGGTCCTCCTGTATTCTTGGGGTACCGCTACAGTCCCAGTAACTAAAACTTGCAGTACTCTGGTATCTCATATACAAGGATGATACTACCCTCCTTACCCGCATTCAGTGCCGCTTCTGTATTCTGGGGGTACCGGTACATTCCCTGTCACTGAACCTCCTGGTACTCTGGTATCCCATATACATGCTCCTACCCTCCTTACCCCCATTCACTGGCCATTCTGTAATCTGGGGCTACCGCTACAGTCCCAGTAACTGAACCTCGCAGTACTCTGGTATCCCATATATATGGCCCTACCCTCCTTACCCCCATTCACTGGCCCTTCTGTATTCTGGGGGTACTGCTACATTCCCAGCCACTGAACCTCGCAGTACTCTGGTATCCCATATATATGGCCCTACCCTCCTTACCCCATTCACTGGCCCTTCTGTATTCTGGGGTTACTGCTACATTCCCAGCCACTGAACCTCGCAGTACTCTGGTATCCCATATATATGGCCCTACCCTCCTTACCCCATTCACTGGCCCTTCTGTATTCTGGGGTTACTGCTACATTCCCAGCCACTGAACCTCGCAGTACTCTGGTATGCCATATATATGGCCCTACCCTCCTTACCCCATTCACTGGCCCTTCTGTATTCTGGGGTTACTGCTACATTCCCAGCCACTGAACCTCGCAGTACTCTGGTATCCCATATATATGGCCCTACCCTCCTTACCCCCATTCACTGATGCTTCTGTATTCTGGGGGTACTGCTACATTCCCAGCCACTGAACCTCGCAGTACTCTGGTATCCCATATATATGGCCCTACCCTCCTTACCCCCATTCACTGATGCTTCTGTATTCTGGGGGTACTGCTACATTCCCAGCCACTGAACCTTGCGGTACTCTGGTATCCCATATACATTGTTATTGTTATTTGTCATTCATATAGCGCACTATATATCATTGGTATGACCTCAAAGCGCTGGTAGGTTGAACGCCCTTGGGAACCGTAGTTCAGGTCAGTAGAGAGAGATAGTGTCGTAGGTTGCACCAGATAAGTGTGCAGCTGGTGTAATTGCTGGATGGTATCTGCATCCTAGCGTTAGGTGGAGAAGATATCAGTTGAATGAGTGCAGTCTGGTGGGTGGACACCCAGACTGGGTTCGGCTGCGTTAGGCCTGAAGGACGCTTATGTGAGCAACTAGGCCAGATTGTCATGGGATAGCTGCGTTTTATTAGAGTGATGAGGTGTTCATGTGGTAGGCCGAATTTATCGAGGGGTATAGCTGTGTTCTAGTTGTGTGATGGTGTAAAGTAGAGAGTAAGCGTAGTGGTGTGATATGATATGATGGTTCATCTTTAAAGTGCCTTTAAAGTGCCTGAGACCAGGCATGTGAACAGGATGGTAGGAAACACTGCGACACACGGACACACAGTGACAGGGGGCTGGGCTTACAGCGACAGGAGGGGGGCATAGGGATATCCAGCAACAACATGGGGAACAAGAAGGCCGGGTACCCAGTGACACACGGGCACGGCGGGCATACACGGGGACTAGAGGGTAGGGCAATACAGTGGGATACATAGCGACAGCACTGCAACAGGGGGGCAGGGTACACAGCGACACAGGCAGAGAGGGGCATAAAGCGACAGAGGGCTGGGTTTACAGCGACAGGACGGGGTGGCAGAGGGATACATAGAGACATCATGGGAACAAGAGGGAGGGTACACAGTGACGCACAAGCACAGCGGGGCATACAGTGATATCAATGGGGCTAGAGCGGATGGTAATACAGTGGGATATATAGTGACATCACAGGAACAGGAGGGGAGGGTACACAGCGACACACTGGCATAAAGGGGCATATAGTGACAGAGGGCTGGGCTTACAGCGACAGGATGACAGAGGGATACATAGGGACATCATGGGGAACAGAAGGCAGGGTACACAGCAACACGGGCACAATAGGGCAAAAAATGACATCAGGGGGGCTAGAATTGATGGTAATATAGAGGGATACACGGGGGTTAGAGGGGAGGGTAATTCAGAGGGATATATAGTTACATTACGGGAACAGGAGGGCAGGGTGACATTGCAAGAGTGAAGTAAGGGCACACAGCGACGTCACGGGGACGTGTTACGGGCTGGGGGCACAGCGGCCTCATGTGGGTAGGATCTGAAGAGATCATTGTTCAGTGTTCAGGGATACGGTTGTCTATAGCACAATCAGTGGGCGTATTCATTGAAGACAAAGTCTTGTGTATTTAGTCATTGGATTGCTGGAAGTTCCGTCGTATATTTAAGGTTGATGGTGGCGTTATGGAAATAGCCATGTTTTTAGTAATTTACGGAATGTCATATAGTCTTGGGTGTGACGGATGTGAGGTGGAAGCGAGTTCCACAGAGTCGGGGGCCAATGCTGAGAAGGAGGATCCTCCGATCCTGATGGAGTTAGTGGTTGGGATCACTAAAAGGAGGGCAGAGCTTGATCTTAGGGTGCGGGGTGGGAGGGAAGGTTTTAGCTTATCCTGCAGGTATAGAGGGCCGGTCTCGTGCACTGCACGATGAGCGATGCACAGGGTCTTGAAAGTGGCCCTTCGTCCAACTGGGAGCCAGTGGAGGGTTCGGCGAGCTGGAGAGGTGTGGTCTCTTGGATCCAGGGCTAGTAGCATTTTAGCAGCAGCGTTTTGCGCTCTTTGGTTTTCTTATGGTGGTATGCCGGGACCCCTAGGTATAGAGAGTTGGCATAGTCCAGTCTCGACATTGCAATAGACATAACAGCAGCAAGTCTGTTCGGGAAGGAGAGGTGGGGAAAAATGCGCCTGAGAAGTTTAAGATGGTAGTGACAACATAAAGACACGTTGTTGATCTGTCGGGAGAGGGTTAGGCAGAGTCCAAAGTGCACCCTAGGTTTTTTACTGTGATGGAGGTGATGGGGGTTGGCCCTTGGAAGGGGGCAAAGGAAGAGGATGGGTTAGAAGCTCAGTGTTGCCGCATACCGTGATTTCCATTTTAGTGAGGTTTAAGAGGAGGTGGTTTTTAGTCGTCCAATGGTCGATATCTAGGAGACAGGCTTCGAGGTCGGGCTGGGGGTTGGAGTCTGAGATGTGGATTTTAAAGATGATTTGGGTATCATTGGCGTAGTTGTAGAACAAGATATTGTGCAGGTGGATGATTCCAGGAACGGTGGACATATAGTGGTTGAATAGGAGAGCAGATAGACATGCGCCTTGCGGTACTTCAGTATTAACTGAGCGAGCAGCTGAGACAAAAGAGGAGAGTAGGGTTATTTGTTTCCTGTTGTTGAGGAAGGAGGCGATCCATTTGAGAGCAGTGCCACGGATTCCAAGGGAGTGGAGACGGTCAAGGAGGATTGAGTGGTTAATTGTGTCAAAGGCTGCAGAGAGATCAAAGAGAATTAGTGCAGCGCATCTTGCAGAGTCTGCAGTGACCTTAAGATCATCCCAGATTGAGGTCAGAGTGGTTTCGGCTCCATGTCGCGGTCTGAAGCGTGATTGTGCGGGGTCGAGGAGGTTGTTGGATTCAACAAAGGCGTTTAGTTGGGAGTATGTTGTTCGGTCGATGAGTTTTGCAAGGAATCTGTGTTTGAGATGGGTCTGTAGTTTTTTTGGTCAAGGGGGTCGAGGGATGGTTTTTTAAGAAGAGGCTTGACATGAGCAATTTTGAATGCATTGGAGAAGATTCCAGAACTGAGGGAATCTCCTGCGCAGGTGAATGAGAATATTTCTTTAAGGACAGAGGCGGGGGCCTAGGGGGAGCCAGATGGTTTGCTAGCAGATAGAAGGTCAAGAAATGTGTCTCTGGAGATCGGTCTGAAGGAATCAAAGGTGGGTAAATTGGGGGTTAGGGTGGAGGGGGCAGGGAGGATTGTTGGGTTGGTCGGTAGTTGGGGGGGAGGAGGGCAGTTTGTTCTTAAGGGAAGTCGTCCTGTCAAGAGCGGTGGTGTGGAAGTGGAGGGAGAGAGAGTCGCAGAGCGATTGTGATGGGGCAGTTTGGGAAGAGGTGCAAGTGGGTTGGACGAATTCCGATATGATCTGTGGAGTTCTTTGCTGCGGTTTTCACAGTTGAGAATCCGATTGTTGTATAGGCTTTTTAGGCTTTCCGGATCTCTGCTTTGTAGTTGCGATGGTGCAAGGCGAAAGTGGATCTGCTGGGATCGTTTTTTCTGCTCGCCATTTGCGTTTCAGAGATTTATTTAGTTTTCTGGCATTCCTCACTTCATGATCCTGCCCTCCTTACCCCCATTCAGTGGCCCTTCTGTATTTTTGGGGTACTGCTACATTCTCAGTCACTGAACCTTGCGGTCCTCTGGAATCCCATATACAATGATGCTACTACCCGCCTTACCCCCATTCACTGGCACTTCCGTATTCTGGGGAAACCGCTACGGTCACTGAACCTCGTGGTACTCTGGTATCCCATAGACAATTGAAGAAGGAGTCGGGATCCTGAGACCACCCCCTCCCACCAAGTTCATGACAAGACAAAAGGCCAGAAAATACTGCAATCATCCAATCTATTTCAAACGAACTCCTAATGGACCGATGATCAATAAATACACAGAGGGGTACCCACTCAGCCAGCCAGAGAGACCAGATGTGGTACAAATCTATCCATGCGTGGGGGAAGAGCCTGAAGCCATGATCAGAGACACCTCTATAGACAGTTTGGACTAAGCGCAGAGAAACCATGTTTCTGACATCGTTAGAGACACCACGACATAGCAGCATTAAACATGAAGCACACGTGCAATCCGCACTGCACGGCACAAACATACACTCGAATACATGAAGAGCACGAGCGCACAGTTCTATAGTTAGAGGACAGATACATATACATAATGCCATTGCTTTCATTATTTAGTCATTGGCCAAATGCAGCAACGCAGAAACCGCAGGCACAAGAGATCCTGATGGAGCTTGCAGATGTTTAACGCAGATAATTCTATGGAACTTCAGGAACACCTATAGGACCTGACAGAGCCAAGTGTGACTAACTTATGGAGAATGTAGTGTAACATAGCCAATGTAGAGACCGTATTATAAGGTTTAGGAAAATTACAGAAGACCTCAAATCATTAAGCAGGAGACGAGCTGAGCCGATTCAGGCTGGACACGGAGCAAGATGTGTGAGACAGAACCCTCAGCCAAGGTTAAGAGATACGAAGACATTCCAATCCCCAGACGAGACAGGGACCAGCTGCAGCGAAGTGGAATGAATCCTCATAATTCGGAGCTGCAGAGCTCAATTCCGTAGTCTCCAGACACGTGATGCAGCTGAAGCAGACAATGGACAGTGATCGGTGGTGGGAATGAAGAGCCGACCCCAGGCATCCAGGCGGAGGCTGCAACAACTATGCAACAATGTGCAACAAGTGTTGCGACGAACAGGACATGGTCTCATAAGGCAAAGGTGGTGTACGCAAGTTAGCATACAGACACATAATCGTTCGCATCACCTTGAAAAGGTGCACAGTGAGCTAAGAACCGTTTCAGGTCCCAGGCTTGGGGACGTCAGTTCTAGCCAATCACAGTTTAGTACACTAGGGGTGGGTAGCAACGGGCAAGAGCCAATGGTAGGCCCACTACTCTGCAACAATGTAGTAAGATAGATTTTGGGGAAGGGACAGGCAAGCCACCTGACATGCAAGAGCCAGTAGAATAACATGTATATGTGCCCATATAGGTTATTATGCTCCTGACGGCCAATACCACACTGTGATAGGTTTTTGGAGAACGGCCCAAGTAATGACAGAGTAGTGACGTGTTTTGTTGAACAAAAATGACCTGCGTGCCATTTACTGTGTGACATGCTGGAATTTTCCTGAGTTCTTTTATTGAGCCCTGTTGGTCTTGTATGTAATAAACCGCAGTTCGAACTTGCCGTTGCCTGAATCCTCCATGTATAATGGGGGAGAGAGTTGGTCCCTTCAAGTCCGCAAAATTTCAGTGTTACTCTGGAGTTCTCCCCAACAAAATGATAATACTACCCTCCTTACCCCCATTCACTGGCCCTTCTGTATTCTGGGGTTACTGCTACATTCCCAGTCACTGAACCTTGTGGTACTCTGGTATCCCATATAGAAGGACAATACTACCCTCCTTACCCGCATTCACTGGCCCTTCTGTATTCTGGGGGTACCGCTGCATTCCCAGTCACTGAACCTTGCGGTCCTTTGGTATCCCATATACAAGGACAATACTACCCTCCTTACCCCCATTCACGGGCCCTTATGTATTCTGGGGGTACCGCTACAGTCCCAGTCACTGAACCTCGTGGTACTCTGGTATC
The DNA here is from genome assembly GCF_040938575.1 of Ambystoma mexicanum. Classification (NCBI taxonomy): domain Eukaryota; kingdom Metazoa; phylum Chordata; class Amphibia; order Caudata; family Ambystomatidae; genus Ambystoma; species Ambystoma mexicanum. The sequence goes on along the minus strand of NC_090934.1, from coordinate 1,449,197,601 downwards.
CCATATACAAGGGTAATACTATACTCCTTACACCCATTCACTGGCCCTTCTGTATTCTGGGGTTACTGCTACATTCCCAGTCACTGAACCTTGTGGTACTCTGGTATCCCATATACAATAATGATACTACCCTCCTTACCCGCATTCACTGGCCCTTCTGTATTCTGGGGGTACCGCTACATTCCCAGTCACTGAACCTTGCGGTCCTTTGGTATCCCATATACAAGGACAATACTACCCTCCTTACCCCCATTCACGGGCCCTTCTGTATTCTGGGGGTACCGCTACATTCCCAGTCACTGAACCTTGCGGTCCTTTGGTATCCCATATACAAGGACAATACTACCCTCCTTACCCCCATTCACGGGCCCTTATGTATTCTGGGGGTACCGCTACAGTCCCAGTCACTGAACCTCGTGGTACTCTGGTATCCCATATACAAGGGTAATACTATACTCCTTACCCCCATTCACTGGCCCTTATGTATTCTGGGGGTACCGCTACACTCCCAGTCACTGAACCTCGCGGTCCCCTGGTATCCCATATACAAGAACAATACTACCCTCCTTACCCCCATTCAAGGGCCCTTATGTATTGTGGGGATACCGCTACAGTCGCAATCACTGAAACTCGTTGTACTCTGGTATCTCATATACAAGGAGGATACTACCCTCCTTATCCCCTTTCACATGCCCGTCTGTATTTTTATTTTATTTTATTTATTTGCATTTGTAAAGCGCACAACTTCCCTCGGGCATCGTGGCACTGTTAAGAAGGCTTGCTTAGTTACATAAGTGCTTTTGAGAAATCTTAGTTACAGAAGTGCTAGCCGAGATATACAGTTTACCTGACCCCCTTTGGAGGGGTGGCATCAGCACACAATGCAGACAGTTTAGAATATGTGGCAAAGACATGATGCACAGCCCCATCTTGAATGGCGGCATCAGCACACCATGCAGAAAGTCAAAATATGTGGCACAGACATGATGCGCTGCCCCATCTTGAATGGCGGCATCAGCACACCATGCAGAAAGTCAAAATATGTGGCACAGACATGATGCGCTGCCCCATCTTGAAGGGCGGCAGCAGAATCGGGTGCCTAGGGTTCATCAGCCGACCAAGGGGGTGGGAGGAGCCACACGCACTACCTACTGGCGACCAAGGGGGTGGGGGAAGACACACACACCACATACATGTGACCAAGGGGGTGGGGGGAGACACATGCATCGCATACAGGCAAATAGGGGGAGGGGGACATCACGCAGTAAGCAGGCTATCATGCGGGCGAGTATCGGATGGGCGGGGAGCAGAGGCTGCTACATAACGAGACAGGGCCCAGCTTGTAGTGGGATTTGCTAACATTACAGTGAGAATATTACAGAATTAATGCAGCGAGGCAGTGGAGGTCAGTGTTCATGTTTTGGAGTGAGTCTCCAGCGCAACGGGTCACTGGCTACTCGTGTGAAAAGGATAGGAAAGAGGGGTGATCTGTTATGGAGTACCTGCGGCAGGGTAGCTGAGACAGGAACAGGTTGGGTAGATGGGATCGACCCGGCAAGGCAGGGAAAGACAGGATCCTTAGTTTAGGCCGATTTGTTGCATCAGGCAGGCCAATCAGAGTGCTGTTTTCCCTGATGTGCTTCTCCAAACAGGGAGAGGGGGTCAGGCAAGACGAGAAGCGCTGTCGGCCAGGTTGGTGTTGTTTCCTGTTCACTGCAATCAAAGCAGGCTCGGTCGGGTTGTCCACGCTGTGCCCCGGTGGAGTCGGGGCACATCCTTCTGGATGCCTCTACAGAAGGGTATTCTCAGGGTACCGCTACAGTCCCAGTCACTGAAATTCGTGGTACTCTGGTATCCCATATACAAGGATAATACTACTCTCCTTACCCCATTCACTGGCCATTCTGTATTCTGAGGGTACAGCTACTTTCACAGTCACTGAACCTTGTGGTACTCTAGTATCCAATATACGAGGAGGATACTCCCCTCCTTACCCTTATTCACTGGCCCCCCTGTCTTCTGGGTGTACTGCCACAGTTCAGTCACTAAACCTCACAGTACTGCGAGACCCCATATACAAGGATGAAACTAGCCCCCTTATCCGTATTCACTGGCCCTCCTGTATTCTGGGGATAAGGCTACATTCCCAATGAAACTACCCGCCTTACGCATATTCACTGGCCCTTCTGTGTTCTGGGGGTACCGCTACATTCCCAATCACTGAACCTTGCAGTCCTCTGGTATCCCATATACAATGAAACTACTACCCTTCTTAGACCCATTCACTGGCCCTTCTCTATTCTGGGGATACAGCTACAGTCCCAGTCACTGAACCTCGTGGTACTCTGGTATCCAATATACGTGGAGGATACTCCCCTCCTTACTCTTATTCACTGCCCCCCCCTGTGTTCTGGGGGTACTGCCAAGGTTCAGTCACTACACCTCACAGTACTGCGGTACCCCATATACAATGATGCTACTGCCCTCCTTACACCCATTCACTGCCCCCCCCCTGTGTTCTGGGTGTACTGCCACAGCCTAAGTCACTAAACCTCACAGAACTGCGGTACCCCATATACAAGGATGATACTACCGTCCTTATCCCCATTCACTGGCCCTCCTGGGGGACACCGCTACAGTCCCATTCACTGGCCCTCCTGGGGGACACCGCTACAGTCCCAGTCACTTAACCTTGCAGTGCTTTGGGACTCTCATATTAAAGGATGCTGAACCAGGCAGAAACATTCACTCGACCCCCCGCCCCCCTATATTTTGGGACCCGTTTAGAGGAGGATTTTGCCTCCTCCGCAACCCCAGTCTCCCACCAGCCCCCTACTGCCTGATCCCAAAAGGAAAGGTTCCATTCTCCAGTGGCCTGCCCCTGGACCCCACACAGAGAAGAACACTAACACCTACACAGACCTAGTCACCGAAGCACCCAGTTTTCAGGTCTGTCCCACCCTTCCCCCCGCTAGGGTGGCCATTCCTGAACTGTACGGACCCCCCACAGAGAAGGATGCTCTTCCCAGAAACCCTCAGTCACTCTCCCCAGCAGAGCTGTAGCCAGGATTGTCTAATTAGTGGGGCCTGAAGCTAATGCAGTTGGGCCCACCGCAGCGGCATTAACATCTGTAAATGCCCACACAGTGCTGCTGAGTTGGCATTTACAGATTTCGGGTTGGCCTTGCCCACTCAGGCCTACCGTGTCTATACCTCTGCTCCCCAGTACTCCGAGACCCCAATCGATAAGAATTGTGCCCCCCCCCATTTTCTGAGTCATTGTACGTGCATGGCTGAGACTCCCACCCAGAAGAACATTGGCCGCCTTACAGTCGTGGCCACTGAACCAGACAGAGGAAGGGCTCCCCATCTCCCTCTACATCCCTCTGGCACCATTGGGAGAGGGACTCCCACCACCATGGATACAAACTTCCCCATTTTCTGGGGTCGCTTTGGAGAAACATGCTGCAGTTCCTGTCACTTAGTCTCCTCCCTATGAAAGAACAGAAGCTCACTGGGAGGACATACGACTGGGTCACAGACCATTTCCGCCCAAAGCTGATGTGTGACCCCGCCCCTCGCACCAGACAAAGGCTTTGCAACCATATTTAAAAACATGATCGGGATCGAATGGGATCCGGATGATCTACCGGCATAAGGACCCGGATAATGGGTTTGGATCAAAGTCATGGACTAGGGATACTGGCCACGGCAGGTGCATGCGATGAACTCAGGACTTTCCTACACGTGTCCCTCCCTGCACTGTCACTCTCTGCCCTGGACTGTGTTTATTATCAAGTGGATTTAGGAAGGGATAAAAGGGCACCAGAGAGAGGCTGAGGGTGGGGTTTGGGGGGGGGGGGGGTTCACACTGGCCACCCCCACCCCCCGGCTGTGCCACTGTTCCCTCCCTCACTCAGGAACCAACCCAGGTCACAGTGACTGCCTGCTGCATTTGACATGTATGTTTGAATGTATGCCATTTATAAAGCACTAACCACGCTGGGAAGCACCAGCCCTTTTCTAAAGTGTCAGGATAGTTAGGATCATACATGTAGCATGTGGCATCATCATGCTTTGCTCTATAATGGCAAAATCAACGAAAGCGCACTGGAATGATAATGATTATGATGTGTTATTTATATAGCGCCTTAATCCAAAGCGCTTAATTGCTGGCTTCCATAGAAGATTGATAGAAATGTGCCTAAAAGGGCACTGGAAATTTCCAGAGCACCCTGACGGTGCAGTTGCAACAGTCTTGGCTGACTCATTGCTGCCATATGTAGGTGCAAGTGTAGGCCCCCCTGAGTGTCTCAATGCATCTTCACGTAGACCCAGCCGTAGTAGATTCCTGCTAACATGTAAGCCAGGACCCCCACCCAAGAGTCATGATCTCCTGGCAGACTACAACATCTTGAGTCGTCCAGCTGCCTACGGGAAGCATGGGCAGCCGCATACTCCACAAAAGCATACTGCGCGCGCCCGGTAAAGCTCTGTGCCAGCCCACTAACACTGATGCAATGGTCATTGAGGTAGGACCCAGGCTAAGCTACAGCTACTTTCCTATGCGGCACCAGTGGCCCGTTCTGACTCCCCCCACGTGGCACTAGGGTGGAGTGAGTGGGAGATCAGTGAATGGAGTGACCTACAGGAAGGCGGGCACTCAGAGACCTTGGTTCATGCAGTCGCATGCCACAGAGGCAGGTGTCACACAGGAGCAATACACTAAGCAAAGTAAGAAGAGCCTGTCCTCTCCCTCAAAATGTGTATCTTAAGCCATGTTGCATCTCTTCTGGATAATCCCCAACTTCCCTCCAAACAATCCTTCCTTTGCATCTAAACACCTATGGGGTTGCCTCTAGACAGTGGTTACTTTGCAATGGTCCAGGGTCAGGCCTGCTTGAGAAACTGTGCGGGAGCCTGTGGATGCATGGGCCTAGGATAGCTGGAATTGGGGAAGCGGGAGCCTGTGGATGCATGGGCCTAGGATAGCTGGAATTGGGGAAGCGGGAGCCTGTGGATGCATGGGTCTAGGATAGCTGGAATTGGGGAAGCGGGAGCCTGTGGATGCATGGGTCTAGGATAGCTGGAATTGGGGAAGCGGGAGCCTGTGGATGCATGGGTCTAGGATAGCTGGAATTGGGGAAGCGGGAGCCTGTGGATGCATGGGCCTAGGATAGCTGGAATTGGGGAAGCGGGAGGATGCATGGGCCTAGGATAGCTGGAATTGGGGAAGCGGGAGCCTGTGGATGCATGGGTCTAGGATAGCTGGAATTGGGGAAGCGGGAGCCTGTGGATGCATGGGTCTAGGATAGCTGGAATTGGGGAAGCGGGAGCCTGTGGATGCATGGGTCTAGGATAGCTGGAATTGGGGAAGCGGGAGCCTGTGGATGCATGGGCCTAGGATAGCTGGAATTGGGGAAGCGGGAGCCTGTGGATGCATGGGCCTAGGATAGCTGGAATTGGGGAAGCGGGAGCCTGTGGATGCATGGGCCTAGGATAGCTGGAATTGGGGAAGCGGGAGCCTGTGGATGCATGGGCCTAGGATAGCTGGAATTGGGGAAGCGGGAGCCTGTGGATGCATGGGCCTAGGATAGCTGGAATTGGGGAAGCGGGAGCCTGTGGATGCATGGGCCTAGGATAGCTGGAATTGGGGAAGCGGGAGCCTGTGGATGCATGGGCCTAGGATAGCTGGAATTGGGGAAGCGGGAGCCTGTGGATGCATGGGCCTAGGATAGCTGGAATTGGGGAAGCGGGAGCCTGTGGATGCATGGGCCTAGGATAGCTGGAATTGGGGAAGCGGGAGCCTGTGGATGCATGGGTCTAGGATAGCTGGAATTGGGGAAGCGGGAGCCTGTGGATGCATGGGCCTAGGATAGCTGGAATTGGGGAAGCGGGGGCCTGTGGATGCATGGGCCTAGGATAGCTGGAATTGGGGAAGCGGGGGCCTGTGGATGCATGGGCCTAGGATAGCTGGAATTGGGGAAGCGGGGGCCTGTGGATGCATGGGCCTAGGATAGCTGGAATTGGTGAAGCGGGGGCCTGTGGATGCATGGGCCTAGGATAGCTGGAATTGGGGAAGCGGGGGCCTGTGGATGCATGGGCCTAGGATAGCTGGAATTGGGGAAGCGGGGGCCTGTGGATGCATGGGCCTAGGATAGCTGGAATTGGGGAAGCGGGAGCCTGTGGCTGCATGGGCCTAGGATAGCTGGAATTGGAGAAGCGGGAGCCTGTGGATGCATGGGTCTAGGATAGCTGGAATTGGGGAAGCGGGAGCCTGTGGATGCATGGGCCTAGGATAGCTGGAATTGGGGAAGCGGGAGCCTGTGGATGCATGGGCCTAGGATAGCTGGAATTGGGGAAGCGGGAGCCTGTGGATGCATGGGTCTAGGATAGCTGGAATTGGGGAAGCGGGGGCCTGTGGATGCATGGGCCTAGGATAGCTGGAATTGGGGAAGCGGGAGCCTGTGGATGCATGGGTCTAGGATAGCTGGAATTGGGGAAGCGGGGGCCTGTGGATGCATGGGCCTAGGATAGCTGGAATTGGGGAAGCGGGAGCCTGTGGATGCATGGGCCTAGGATAGCTGGAATTGGGGAAGCGGGGGCCTGTGGATGCATGGGCCTAGGATAGCTGGAATTGGGGAAGCGGGAGCCTGTGGATGCATGGGTCTAGGATAGCTGGAATTGGGGAAGCGGGAGCCTGTGGATGCATGTGCTTAGGTTAGCTGGAATTGGGGAAGCGGGAGCCTGTGGCTGCATGGGCCTAGGATAGCTGGAATTGGGGAAGCGGGAGCCTGTGGATGCATGGGTCTAGGATAGCTGGAATTGGGGAAGCGGGGGCCTGTGGATGCATGGGCCTAGGATAGCTGGAATTGGGGAAGCGGGAGCCTGTGGATGCATGGGCCTAGGATAGCTGGAATTGGGGAAGCGGGGGCCTGTGGATGCATGGGTCTAGGATAGCTGGAATTGGGGAAGCGGGGGCCTGTGGATGCATGGGCCTAGGATAGCTGGAATTGGGGAAGCGGGAGCCTGTGGATGCATGGGTCTAGGATAGCTGGAATTGGGGAAGCGGGGGCCTGTGGATGCATGGGCCTAGGATAGCTGGAATTGGGGAAGCGGGGGCCTGTGGATGCATGGGCCTAGGATAGCTGGAATTGGGGAAGCGGGAGCCTGTGGATGCATGGGCCTAGGATAGCTGGAATTGGGGAAGCGGGAGCCTGTGGATGCATGGGCCTAGGATAGCTGGAATTGGGGAAGCGGGAGCCTGTGGATGCATGTGCTTAGGTTAGCTGGAATTGGGGAGGAAAACAAGATCCTGAGGATTAGAGTGACGACTGACCTTTGTCATCATAACAGACGACAAACACGTCTCCTTGAACTTGTGCTTGCCCCAAGGTCTCCTACTGCACAAACCCCATAAACAAATGAGGAAGGAGCCACGTGCTCTCTCTGATATGCAGTTTAGTCTGTGTTATCACTGGTGTACAGGTTGGGTATTTAATTCTGCAGCTTTTGTGATTTTAATGGAGCAGAGAGATTTCAGTTGGGTAGAGGCACAGCCTTAAGGGAGATGATGTGCGGAGTGATGGTGATATGAGTCTTCTTGATCCCAGCAAACTTCTTACATCACTGTTGCAGACATTTAGCTCACAGTCCACTCACAAAAGAGCTCAGTGCTGCGCGTCGGTCCGACTTAGAGCGAGGTTGCGGGTGCAGCACGCCGCGTACCAGGAGAGGTGGAATTAGTGAACTGCGAACTGTGTCGAATGGTCAAATTCGGAACGGCTTCATGCTGACACTTAACACCGTAGAAGACACTTTCTAAAACGTGTTTTAAGTGCAACAGCTTCCCCCCATTCTATTTTTTGTCATTTGAACTACGTAGTACAAAAAGGAGTAAAATAGATCAAATCACCTTTGCTCCTTTCCTCACTTCGTAGTGCAAACTGTGTATTTGCTGCTTGCATTTACACAGGGGCAGGTAGCACTGAGAAAGGATTCCTATGGAATCTGGCTGCTTTCACTAGGTGCATCTCAATACAATGTATTACCTCCATCATCAAAATCACACGGCGGTAGTGATGCGTGCTGATTCGTATGGTGGAGCGGATGGATGGGTGGAAGCGGTATGTTTGTTTTATTATTTATAATATGCACCAGACCCTGGGGGTATCAGGCCTCAAAAGCAACAAGGATATTTTCAGCTTAGGTTACAGTGCTGTACAAGTATATACAAAAAAAAAGAAAGGTAAAAAGAATAAACATTTGGATAATATAGACAGGCATAGATATGGCATAAAATGTCAACTGCGATGGGGCAGAAGTTGCGAGGAAGCAGCTGTATATACATTGTGGGATAGTGGGGTGGAGGTGGTGGGAGGTTCCCAAGGTTTTAGTGGTCATTTTCTTTAAACCAATTGATGATGTTGCGTCTGAAGTGGGGGTATGTTTGGTCTGCCCTTAGGGTCGGGGTAGGGAGTGTCCCAACTGCGCGGCTTTAACTAGGAAGCTAGGTCCCCCAGTTTTGGAAAGTTTGAATCTGGGGACAGTCAGGGAGTTAGAGTTGGCTATTCTTGTTGGACGGGTTGATGAATGTCTCTTAAATCTTTCTATAAGATACAGAGGGGCAGCGTTATTTAGACACGTGTGTGAGTGAGGCTGTTTTTAGCAGGATTTTATCGTTGGTGGTAAACCAGTTATTCTATCTTCTTGTCTCTGAGATGTGTTCTTTTTTTGCTATACCCAGTGCATTTACACGAATGTGACCATAATTACAGTCCGTGCACCCATTCCACATACGAACCAATACAAATATCGAGGGATTTAAAAGGCACGCTTAAGGGTTTTACAAATTATTTATATGCATGGTTTTTACATCCTCTCATAACGAAAATGCCCACAGGTGTATCTGCTGGCACTGATGGATCCAGGTTTCCTCTACTGGATATTTGGAGGGAAATTTACATCGTTTTGCAGGATAGGGATTTCAGGTACCCCAAATTCCTTTCCCAGAATTTCACAGCCAGATCGATCAATAAGTATTAGACTCCTCCTAGACTGTATACATATCGAAGATAGAATGAAACCAGTATGTGAGCAAAAGTATGGTTAAACAATAGTTCCGTACATTCCATTTATTAAACATCTCTTTATTAAATTTGACACTTTTTCAATAAAAGCTAATTTTCAATATGTAAAAGGGAACAACAATAGAATTGTAAAATGTGTCGGGTATGTGGCAGATAGAACAAAATGCAGACATAGTGTGCAAGAATCCATTTTTGTCTTAGCTAAGGGGACATATCTATCAAAATTCCATTCTGGCGAGGGATAGGGTCAACTTATATATAACTATATCACGGGAGTGCTTGATCCTGGTCATGTTTTGTAAATATACTGTATACAGTTTGTCAATTTCTTTACTATATCCTAATACAACGTGTGGGGAATTGAGGGGGGGGGGCAGGAGGCGGTGATTGGCCTGTTTCTAAGCACTGACAATTTTTTGGAGTGGTTTCCAAAATCACAACATTTGATTAAGTCAGGAATAGAGCTCACACATCTTGGTTATACAGAAGACATGGTCTGCCCCACTTTACTTGTTCATAACCCCCCCCCCCCCCCACGGCTGCTCACCTTGTACAATGTGGTCAGAGAACATGTACTAATTAACACCATTTTGTGCATCAGTAATAGTCCCGACTCAATGCCAGGCAATTTATTGGCCAAAGGAGCATAATCAATACTCCAGGATTCAGGCATTTCCCTTCATCGTTCACCAGCCCGTCACTTTACACAATGGCTCAACAAAAACAATCACACGGAATTAAGATACATACAAAGATTTAGAAATTATTTTCTTGCCTTCTCTAAAAAAATATGGACCTTTAGAGCTGGACAGTAGCACATGAAAATGAATCGATTACTTAGTAGCACTATTTCTAATTACTTAAGGATGACAATGCATCCGTACTGTGCAATAATGAGCGAGTAAGAAAGACAATGCACCCATACTGTGCAATAATGCGGGAGTAAGGTTGACAATGCACCCATACTGCACAATAATGCCAGAGTAAGGGTGACAATGCACCCATACTGCACAATAATGCAGGAGTAAGGATGACAATGCACCCATACTGTGCAATCATGCAGGAGTAAGGATGACAATGAACCCATACTGTGCAATAATGTCGGAGTAAGGATGACAATGACCCATACTGTGCAATCATGCAGGAGTAAGGATGACAATGAACCCATACTGTGCAATAATGCGGGAGCGCAATAAAATATAGATAGGATTTTATATCCCCTAGGCCTGAGTTTGTTGTCGGCAGTCACTAGTCTTGGAGAGTTTGAGTGTTCGTTTGACCCATTAAAGCCATATTGGTTAAGTGTTTCACTTCTCACAAGTTCTCAATTCAATGCATTCATTCCAAATAAAACAGTCATTAAACATCACATAACATATGACATGTTCTCAAATAAATTTGCGTCTATATGATCTTTATCCGGGTCTTTATGCATAAGTCTATCTGTTTCTGTGGTTAGTAACATTTATTTGACCTATAGTATAGTGACCTGAATGTTCACTTTGACCCCCAGCAGTGGCCCAGAAAGTCACAGCCAAAATAAAACATCTTTTGACAGCCTTTCGTGGGATATGCGGAGAGGGTCACACAGCTGGCCCACCCAGAACTCCAAGTTAGGACCTATATATCCAAGCTCCAAGGGCAAAACATAGCTGTTTTGTTTCAGAAGTATTTTTTCTTACTAAGGACAGTCAAGGGGTTAAATCTTTCAACTAGATTGCTACTGATTCATTGGTATTGGTGATGCTATTTACTATGTACATTAGATATAATTTCCAACATATTATCTAACTATTATCTTTTAAACTTTTACTGCAATATATTAACAATTCACGCCTTTATTATTTCGTAATTCTGAATTGCTCTGTAGATGTTTTGGACTACAGTGCCCATGATTCCTTGCCATTGACTATGCCGAGTAGACCTAAGGGGAATTGTAGTCCAAAACATCTAGAGAGCTAAAGGATGCAGCTCCCTTCCTTAGAGTTAGGTAACGTATTCTATTTCTGCCAGTTCAGCTTGCTTGAATTGTAAGTGCGCAAGGAACTGAGATGGTAAAGATGCTGTTAGCATAATTGACCTAAAACATTTGACCTAAAACATTTGATGGAATTTATTTGACCTTTTTTTCGGTCAAATTTTATTAAATATATATATGGGGTGAGTAAGGGTATAGATTAGGTTGAGGGGAAGTGGGGTGGGGGGGTCTCCCCTGCATATATTCAATCAAATGTTTTAGGTCAAATAGACCTAAACCGGTAAAGACTATTACTCTGAGATCTCCCGGTGTGACTCCTTTGTAATGTCCTGAAAGATCTGCACACTACAGACACCCTGTAATTGCACCTAACCTATATGGTAATCATGTGTGCATTCAACTAATTGTCAGAGGTGCCCCAGATTGGCCAACAGAGTCCGTGTTTTAAGAGGAAAAATAAAGTGATTCTTTTACATTCAATCAATGACCTGTCAAAATGAGTTTCCATAGTCTTGAGAGGATAGCTCAGGGGCAGCGTTTGCCTTGGAAACAAGGCGACACGGAGCAACACAGGTTCGATCCCCGGGTCCATGATTAGAAAGCTCTCGGTATTAAGTACGTTATAAATAACCAATTACCATTCTGTTAAAAAATCCAGATTTTATAATACTCTGTGTGTCTATCTTTAATCTAAACAATCACCAACCTTCTCCCAAAGATGACCAGTGTGTCAAAACAGCAGGAGGACTGTTTACCTCCAATGTCCCAAAGACCTCATTCGGTATAGCGTCTTGCCTTTAATGAAGAAAGAGTAATTACTGGAAGTAAATACTCCTTCATTGCTTGCCATCCATTTCCTGAGCAGTAGGCAGCAATCTCAATTCTAAACCTTTTTAATTTAGTCAGGTTGTGCATTAATTGAGAATCAGTCATTTCAGTGTTTTTCGTAATTACAAGTGGGAATTTTATACCATCACTTATAACAATTTACTCTTATGGGATAGACTGTATTTATTCTATTTGAAGCCCAAACCAGGAACAGCTTCCCTAAGGATCAGAGTTCTTCGAAAGCTGTGTCCCAGACAATTTAGCAGGACCCCAAGAGAGCACCTTACTCTATGAACAGTGTCACATTCCAATAGAAACCCTTAGAACCCCTCTCCAGCCCCACAATTCACAACATCCATCTGCTGTAATTATGGCAAAGTGAAAGCTAAGGCAAAAAAAGAAAAAAGTCTAGGCTGAAGAGGGCAATACAACCGGCAGCGATCAACGGGGTATCATTTGTACATTTCCGAATTGGTTGTCATTAGTCTTCATTTTCAAATGTTTGGGAACAACCCAACTCTAGGCTGCCTTTGTACAGGAAGCATCACTCCACATGAGTAAATTATTCTTCAGGGGCTTGTGACAGCGTTGATGTGTCAGTCTTACGGACCCAGCCCGGTTCAATTGACCTCCATATCACCACGATGTTCCGAAGCAAAGCTTTTTGGTAGTGCAGAGAATCCATCTACCGTTACTGCCTTACCACACGGGCAACAGTTTAGGTAAAAAGTGGTAATGAATAAATTAGATATTTTGAGAGGCCCAAAAGATTTGCAGTTGGTATTGCCTGTTTTTTGAATCGGGGCAAAAATGGGCCTATCCCTTGAGTGAACAAGTCCCCGATTCACAAAGCAAGTCACATTGAAGAAAAGTAGTACTGGGGGTTCAGAATTGGCAGCAGGCGCTCATCCTCCCTTCAGAGGAAAGGTTCTGCTAACATGGACTCTTATTTCGGAATAGGGAGATTTGCTTGAGATAGAATTCGTCGAATTAGAATTCGTTGAATTTTATTGCACGAATTTGGCTGCAAATATATTTGCGGGGGTGGATAATTGTGATAATAAATATAGGGGTGGTCGGGGGATTGCGGGGGTCTCCCCCACATATATTTGCTGCCAAATTGAATACAAGAAAAAATAATTGGTCAGATTCCAATTCGGTTAAAACAAACTCGATCAAATCACCTAGAATGTTTATTGTTTGAGAGGTTCGCTCACAGGGGGCTGGTAGGTGAGCGGTGGACAATCAGGTCACAGTTCAAATTGAAAATAATTATTTGTACATACAACCATTCAACAGAACAAAAGGCTGGAAACCTTTTATTATTCACTCGTGACAACACCCATTTCTATTCCCTCTCATAGATAACCATTGCTCCAACGCTGTCCCCCCTAGGGCTCTAACCACTCAAGTAAATCACAATGACATCATCAAAATATTCCCCCCACAGTGAGTCACAGTCCGGCCCGAGAGAATCACAGTGCTTTATAGGGACAGAGCTCCCTTCTGAAGTCTTAAAGAGCCAGGGAATCAAATGGGTCGCTCTCGATCAAACCTGTCCAGCCTGGAACCCCATTACTTCAGGGAACAGCATGGGGATCAAGAAAATGCCCCTTTCCGAGTTCTCATTCAAGAGTTTCAATTCTCATTCTGGACCTCATTACCCGAGGAAATCACAGTAGGACCAGGCAAATGCCTCTTTCTGGAGTCTCACTACTCACCCGGCTGTCTCAACATTCAAGGGAACCAGGGGATCAAGCAAATGCCCCTTTCTGGAGTCCCACTGCTCACCCTGCTGTCTCAATATTCACGTGAACCAGGGGATCAAAAAATGCCCCTTTCTTGAGTTTCATTATTCACCCTGCTGTCTCAATATTCATGGGAACAAGGGGATCAAGCAAATGCCCCTTTATGGAGACTCACTGCTCACCCTGCTGTCTCAATATTTAAGGGAACCAGGGGATCACACAAATGCCCCTTTCTGGAGTCTCACTGCTCACCCTGCTTTCTCAATATTCATGTGAACCAGGGGAATCAAGCAAATGCCCCTTTATGGAGACTCACTGCTCACCCTGCTGTCTCAATATTTAAGGGAACCAGGGGATCAAGCAAATGCCCCTTTATGGAGACTCACTGCTCACCCTGCTGTCTCAATATTTAAGGGAACCAGGGGATCACACAAATGCCCCTTTCTGGAGTCTCACTGCTCACCCTGCTGTCTCAATATTTAAGGGAACCAGGGGATAAAGCAAATGCCCCTTTCTGGAGTCTCACTAGTCACCCGCCTGTTTCAATATTCAAGGGAACAAGGGGATCAAGCAAATGCCCCTTTCTGGAGTCTCACTCCTCACCCGGCTGTCTCAATATTCAAGGAAATCATGAGGGATATGAAGGAATTTAGGAGTCTCCCTACACCAGGGCTAATCAAGGGCTCCTAAGTGATCTGCTCCATCCCAGGGAACTCGTTAAAACACCAAGGGTAATGTGTGGGGCCTGAAGTACTGGTACCTCCAACAGGGTCTCATTAGTCAAAAGGGTGTAAGCCATATCACAGAAATGGACACCTCCCAGAAGGACACAAATCTAGGAGGGAATAGCAGATAGCAAGGAAGGCGCCCCCTATCACAGTCTCTCAACCCAATGGATTGTCAGGGCTTAATGTAAATGGTAATCTGACCGAACCTAACTACTCAACGGGTTCTCGGGGAATCATGGAAACTGGTGCTCCCAGAGTCTCAGTTACTCAATGGAATCAAAAGTGTTTCAAGAGATCAGCGTTCTGCCAGAGTCTCACTACTCATGCGTTCACGAGTCTATCAAGTGACAGGTAAGTGCTCCTCTCACTGGCGTCTATCACGTGACAGCTCAATGCTCCTCTCACCGGTACATTTTGATGCTGTTATTTTATGTAAAATGACGATGATACCCTCTAAACAGGTGCTATGATTATGATAGGTTCTCCCTCTGGCTGTGTGAATCACTTCCAAGGACGTTTCAGCAAAGCACCTAGAGGTCTTGATGTACATTTCCTGTTCTTTCTTCACTGCATAGCTTCACAGAAGTTGGTTGCTGTTTTTAAGAGGTGACCATCTTTATACCAAAAAAGGAAGTCAAGAATGACTGTCAACTCAAAAGTCAAGTCACTCCCTCACCTTTACATGTTTCTTTAAATTACTTTTGTAATTGTGCCCCACTCCCTCGTGTCCCGGGTTCCATTCTTCAAACATTCCCTCTGTGCACCCCTCCCTACTCAGATCCTATACAAAAGCTGCCCGGTGGAGTGCTATCCCAAAGGGGCCAATTCGGTGACAACGGGAAAGTTCATCCTTTTAAATGGGGAGCTATTATTGCCACGGATAAAAAGTCACTAGAGTAAGCGAGCGTCTTAGACTAGCTCACGTGACTATGACAGAGCAATATAACAAAGGAAAATATGGCTGCAGATTGAGCGCGGGAAACATGTCATATGTCTATCTGCCCAAACTTTTCCTTAGCACTTGAATTAAAGTTCAGCGAGTAGTGGTCAAAGAGAGAACACGCAATAGCCAATGAGATGAGCATAGATGTCTCCTCGAAGCTGCATTTACTCCCATAGAAGTGTCATGAGTGCCTTCTGGAAGAAAGGCCTTCTGGATATAGTAGCATTGGGAGAACCCAGAGAAGCTCCAATGAACGCCTTGGAGCCCGCTAGCTTCGAGTGCAACCTATGTACTCTTATGCTTTTCCCTTACTAGATCAAGGGTTGTAAGTTGTGGGGCTTTAGTAGCTTTAGTAGCTTTTCTAGCTTGAAGTGAACCTATGTACTCTTATGCTTTTCCCTTACTAGATCAAGGGTTGTAAATTGTGCCGCTTTAGTAGCTTTAGTAGCTTTTCTAGCTTGAAGTGCAACCTACATACTCTTATGCTTTTCCCTTACTAGATCAAGGGTTGTAAGTTGTGCGGCTTTAGTAGCTTTAGTAGCTTTTCTAGCTTGAAGTGCAACCTACGTACTCTTATGCTTTTCCCTTACTAGATCAAGGGTTGTAAGTTGTGCGGCTTTAGTAGCTTTAGTAGCTTTTCTAGCTTGAAGTGCAACCTACGTACTCTTATGCTTTTCCCTTACTAGATCAAGGGTTGTAAGTTGTGCGGCTTTAGTAGCTTTAGTAGCTTTTCTAGCTTGAAGTGAACCTATGTACTCTTATGCTTTTCCCTTACTAGATCAAGGGTTGTAAATTGTGCCGCTTTAGTAGCTTTAGTAGCTTTTCTAGCTTGAAGTGCAACCTACATACTCTTATGCTTTTCCCTTACTAGATCAAGGGTTGTAAGTTGTGCGGCTTTAGTAGCTTTAGTAGCTTTTCTAGCTTGAAGTGCAACCTACGTACTCTTATGCTTTTCCCTTACTAGATCAAGGGTTGTAAGTTGTGCGGCTTTAGTAGCTTTAGTAGCTTTTCTAGCTTGAAGTGCAACCTACGTACTCTTATGCTTTTCCCTTACTAGATCAAGGGTTGTACGTTGTGCGGCTTTAGTAGCTTTAGTAGCTTTTCTAGCTTGAAGTGCAACCTACGTACTCTTATGCTTTTCCCTTACTAGATCAAGGGTTGTACGTTGTGCGGCTTTAGTAGCTTTAGTAGCTTTTCTAGCTTGGAGTGCCACCTACGTACTCTTATGCTTTTCCACAACTAGATCAAGGGTTGTACGTTGTGCCTTTTTAGTACAGAGGCATGGATACCATGGGGAAAGGTCGGCAGTGCAGGTCTGTGGATGGTTGAGGGATACAGTTGTGGTGGCGATTCACTGAGTTTGATATAGTTCTTGTGTAACGAATGAGAGACTGAGGGTGAGTGCAGTTCACGCCCCCTTTGTACTGCAGTGGCAGGATATTGGGGCTCCTTTCCAGGTAATGCGATGTCACTGGATGCCATGGTTATCATTCAAATACATTTCCGTGGGGTCTGTTTCAGGGGAAAGGGATGCACTGGCTACTCAAAATGGATGCAGAGTGTGTCACTGGCAAGGAAAGGACATATCCCCTCCCAGGTGTTTCTGCGGACCCCAGAAATGCCTGAATAACTGCAGCATGAATCAATTTGAATATCTGTGCAGTAAAGATTAAAAGAGAGAGCATTATTAAGGAACCAGCTGAAGGCCTGCAGTACTTCACAAGGGGAATAGCCCAACCAAATGTCTTACTGAGAACTATTGAATGGCTTCCTGTCACCTGCATGAGTGCTTGGCTGCTGTCAGTGTCTCTGGTGTGTTTTTGCATCAATTCCGCATCAATCATACAAACAAATTATTCCAGTTTCCCTGGTCACATGTGATACTCCGGTTGTGCAATGGTCATACTGTCCCATCCTCTGAGGGTGTCGGCAGCTACTCAATGGGCGTTGCAGGTCATCATTGCTCTTTGAAAGCCACCAATCCTCTTCCTTGGTAACTGCCTCTTCCTTGGTAGCAGCCTCTTCCTTGGTAACCATTGACGGCATCACCAGGCGTTTAGGGTTTACATCTTGGACCTGATTGTAGTTTCTCATGTGCCACTTCCGGGTATCCTGTTGATTGGTCTCCCGGTTTTTGGCTCTTGGCTTCCTCATCAATCTCCTATTGTATATGGTTTGGCTGTAGGTGTTTTGCTTTTTCCTTTCACAGTTCTTGCTGGTTTTCCAGATGTTGTACTCTGGCTGCCATTCTTGGATTGACACTCCCTTTTCCTCTCCCTAATTCAGGCTCATCTGCCCTCCTCATTCCTAGGCATTCTCTGGATTCTGGCTGATTCCTTGGCACTGGGACTTGTACCTAAAATTGTTTGTCAGCATGTTGGCGGGTCCGATTTGTATTTACCTCATGTGATGACTGTCAGACTTCACTTAAGTGTTATTACGGAAAGATAAGGTATTCTGTGCCACCATTGTGTGTTTCTTCCATTCCCCACCTGTTTCTGCACTTATCTGCTATTAGCACCCGAAAGAGGAGTGGGGGGCCACAGCCTGCCATTCAATCAGAAGGCTCGGAACGGGGTCTTTACCCTACGGTTAAGCCCCCGCTCTGAACCTCCTTGGAACTTGAAGCCGCCATCTTCCCTGCTGGGAAGCAGGTAAGTACTCTCCCGACCCCCAATTTCAATATCTCTCAGCCTGCCCCACCCCACTTACCTTGCGCTCCCTTGTTCGACGCCGGTGCTGGGAACACCCTGTGTTCGCAGCGCATCTCTGTTGCGGCAATGGCCACCATGGAGAGGGAGAAGGGACTACATGTAGTTCCCTTCTCCCTAATCTATGGCGGCCATCTTTGTTTGTATTTTTAAAAATATAAACTTGAGAAACAGCAACCGTGCCATTTCTCAACTTTAAAAAAACAACTATTAGCATTCCCGGTAAACATGCTGGGGTGCTAATAGCAATAAACCCCTCCAGGTTTTGGGGGTGGGGATTTACTGGGGAAGGTAATGCCAGGGCTAACCTTAAAATCCCCACTTCATTTGGGCTTCAAATTGGCTCAGGCATTATCTGGCCCGGTAAGTGCCCCGCCTGTCTGGATTTATTGCTTAATTAATGTTTTTAACTACTGGATGCTTATTACACTTTCTAACCCATTCTGTGTTTTCCTTGTCTACAGCTCATGCAGCAGTGTGGTTTCTCACATCCTCGTCTCTTATCCTTGCCTTGCAGCTAGGTATGTATGTGGAGAAGCAAGCTAGAAAGCAACAGAGTGCTGCACAATAGAGGGAGTGGTGGGTCGTGGAGTTGTGGGTCGTCTTGCCAGTCTACAGTCCTCCCTTGTTGGTTAAGTGTTCCCTGAAGAGCAGGGTCCTCAGCTGTGCTTTCACCCCAGTGATTAGGATAGGGGTAAGGAGAGGGGTGATCTATTTGTCCCAACCTTGTAAAGATGTCTCACTGCCAAGGAAGATCCAAGATCCTGCTCATGGCCAACATTGTGGTGCCCGGAGCCATCCTAAAACGACCCATGAATTATAATTTATGGATGACCTTTAGAATGAGCAGAAGGAGTTCCAATGAACTCAGATCCCCCTAATTACCCCAGAAGCGTCATTTACACCAGGGAGAGTTGCCCCCCGTTAATCGTACCATTCTCTGTGATTTTTCCGATGTTCGGTTTGGCATAGAGGCCAACCGTTGTGAGTGATTATTTGTCGATGTTAGAATTTGTAACACTGCTGTGCTTCTTGTCTTAGTTTGTGGTGTGATGGAGACTGCACAGCCGTTTCGCTTTCATCTGCTTGACTCCCACTGGATGGGCTGCCTCTAAGGAGATTTTCTTGCTCGGCAGCCAGTGCCCCAGTCCAGCAAGCAAAGATTAAACAGGCTAAATCTGTGGAGCTGGCTTTCTGTTCTTGGCCAAGAACCATGAATAGCATGACAGTTTTTTCCCCTTCCCCCACCCGAACACAAATAAGATAGGACTGCTGATGACTTAGTTCAGTTGACCTGCTTTTGAACTTTTGATTTTATTAGAATAGTAGTAGCAGCTACACCCCTCTCTTTGCAAGTCTTGCTAGTGTAGGGCAGAATATGATGAGCTCTGAAAAACCACCAGGACAAAGTGATGCAGCGGAGTGCAAAAACAGTGCCCCGTCTTCTCTGTCGTCTTGTGTGTCTATGTGCACCCTGATGCCTGCGGGTTTTCGGCGCGTTACAAATAAAAATACAATACAAAACAATATGGTGTTTTGCTTGGTCCGCACGATTCAAAGGGAGGAAAGAACATATACCATTAAGTGACCTTTGTCGATACATTTGGATATATGAGTCACGGACGACTTCCATTTGGATGGGGAGTACAGGGCAAGGTGTTGGGAATGTGACAGAGGTGAATCCCTACTTGAGAGTAGGTTTGTGCTTCCTGGCAGCAGAGCCTGGCTGTCACTGCTGCACCACCACCACCACCTTGAGGAAAACCTGGGTGCCTCAGTTTATCCAAAAGCATGGCTCCTGTATTTATATTTTATTTAAATGAGGGTTACCCTACAGTGCCATTACTCGCCATCAGGTGCTTCAGCTGAGCTTATTTGGGTAGGGATAACAGGATGTTAAGCTATGCGAGGCTGTAGATTATGGAGCTGTTGAAATGTTCATGGGATCAGTTCGAGGAGGTGATGCCGGTTGCCAAAGGGACTGTTGTGTCAATGACCCTGGATGGATAAGGTTTTCATTGTGTCTGGAGCAAGGGCTTCAAGGAACAGTCTTGTGTGGTGAGTCTTTAGTCATTTGCAGAATCTTAAAGTCTTTTTTCGAGCCTTTAATGGAGGAGTGGACGGGGGAAGTGAGCTCCAGTATGTTGTGCCATGAGTGTGAGAGCTCTCTCTTCCAAATTCCACCTAATCAGGGAGGTGGCTACGCTAGGAGGTTCCTTGCTGGGGGACTTAAGGCATCTGCTCAGCTGCTAGAGGCTGTAAAGCATGGAGGTGTAAGATAGTATGCACTGTTTTCCAGGCAAAGTAAACATTCTTAAAGAATGGCCGATCTCTTCTTGGAAGCATGTGGGTACTTTCTGCCTGCAGTTTTTGTCCGGCCATGGATGAGGTGGTTTTGTGCCCTCTGTAGTTTGTAGGGAACTCAGTGTAAAGGGCTTTGCTCTAGTCCTGTTGAGGTGACTCCACTGCAAGAAACAGAGTCATTCTGTTCACACGCTCAGTAGTAGCAAGATATGACATAGATGGTAGAACACAGACTTGGTGAGGCTGTTGAATCCATCAGTGAAAACCATGTTAGTTTGAAAAATAATAAAACAAAGCAAGAGGCCCGGTCTTGGTATGTCCAATGTGAAATGTAGAATTAGGCCTCCAGAAGGTCTCCAGAAGGTCTCAAGCAAACAGCCAATGTCTCTCCAGGAAGAAGGTTGGTGTCTAGGTTCAAGTACAGATCTTGCATTTTTCTAGCAGGGGGAACTTGTTTAGATTGAACAAGGAATGCTTTGGGTATCGACCTCCAAGCTTCTTTTGGATGGGCACGTACCTGGAGTGGACATCTAGAACCAGACAATGAATCTTCATGTTCAGAATCTTCTGAACCTTTTGCGAAGGACGCTTGGGTTGTCCTCTTGCTGCTTTGAAGGGCACAGAGGTGAGTGACTTTGGGCTGAATGACGTGAAACTGCAGGAGATTACTGAGTGAGCCACTAAATCCTGCTCCATACCCCTCTACATAGACATGTCTCTCACTCACGGGCATTGCTGGATCAATCACACGACTCGCTATGAAAGGCATTTTCCGGATTGCTGGCTTTATCGATAAGCCTCATCCTGAACCCACCAATTCCAGGCAGTACATCTGGAGCAGTGGGTCTAATTTTGAAGTCCACATTTCCAGACTGATAACTGGAGCGATTCAAACGAAATCATGTTAGTCTAACACGCCTGACAGGTATTTACTCTGTACCGGTCTTATCAAGCATTTAGAGTCACCAGCACAGATAAGACAACTCCCAATATTTCCCCTCAGCCCATGATTTGGTAGGCAGGTATTTTCGAGGTGTTCTGCAAAACATTCATAGTCAGACTTGTCTGTCTTTCAGCAACTAGTGTTGCATGAGTGAAAATGACAAGTCACGTTCTACCTCTTTCTCCTAATTCAAGGGTGCGCGTGGGAGCTTCTGTTGTTATAATGTAAAGCGCTTTGGATGAAAGCGCTATATAAACATAATAAATAAAAATACAAATACAACTATCAATGAATTATGCAGCCGACACATGCAGTCTGTTTTGTTGTTTTTTAGCTTGTTCAATGACGGTCAATGTGAGCATTTGTAATGTGTTTATTTTTATCTCAGGCTCTTGAAAGGTGAAATTTTCTCTAACAATTCCAGGCAAACAATGTCAGGCCTATAACACCAAGCTTTCATTTGAGTAGAGAGGGGTCTAAAGAGAGGGTGGAAAAGAATGGGCGAGGAAGGAAGAGGAGGCAGAGGACATTTGGAAGGAAAGACGTAGGATTTTGGAGCGGAAGACGGGATTGTATTGGATTGTTCACGAGTGAGCTAAAGCAACAACCTCTCCCCCTTCAAGCTCGACTCCTCACATAGAGCGTGCTAATGTGTCTAAGGGCACAGCTCCACCGACTGTAAGTTAGGCTCTTGATCAAGAACTCTCACACTATTTCTAAGGAACCTTTTTGAACCCTGCTCTTGCCATAGTCTACAGTCTTTCATGTCAATTCCCTGATCTTAATAGATCCACCCTATTTCTGTCTCAACCTTAGTCTTTTCTGCATGCTCACAGCTATCCAAGTTCTGTTTGTACTACAGTGATCCTGCCCTGCATTGTCTACCGTGCAGAGCTCCATGGACACTATTCATTTTGAGACAGGTGAAGAAGGGCACAGGATCCTGTGCAGACCTAACCCATCATCAATACATAGCAGCCAACCATGTCAAGAAGCCCCAGTCTTTCCTCTGACCCAAATTCCACCCTCTTCAAGGACTATTATCTTGGTTGAAATACACCACACAAAAAGAAATCATTAATTATTTTCTTTTATCTGATTATTTGTTCCTCCCTTCCTCTAACCCCACAAGACCTTTGAGAAACACAAAAAGGACCCCTATTAACCATTTTGAGGGTAGCATGAGAAGTCAGCAAAATGGGGGTACATAACAAGAAGAATCTGCTTGAAGGTTAAGTGCTAATGCTATCTTAAACACAAAGTGCACTGTGGCAGCATAAGTCAGTGACTCGACCGAAGGCAACTGAGGTGAGCGATATGCAGTTCCATGGCATAGCCAGCCTTAGGGGATGCTCCTCCTGTGCATAGCCTTCAGGCTTTTCTTCATCTCTCTTTGGGATGGGGCATCAGGCTCCGTGCTCTGCCCTAAGTCTTTCATTTCTTGCAAAACCTGGGAGGCCTGCCGCAGCTGCTCCACAGCCTCGCTCAGTAGCATTTCAGCATTGGGCTTGGGCCCATTCCCTTCCGAGTTCTCGCCCATTTTCCCCTGCAGGACTTGCTGGAGAAGCAGCTCGGTTTTCTCCCTTCCAGAGGACAGTCGGATTTCCATCTCTTCTAGGCGGTCATTTTTCAACGGGCCTCCTATGCTGAGGTCTGTGCTGTCATTGGACAGGAGGTCACCAACTGAGGAGCACCTTGATTTTGAAATGGGGAGACCTTTTGCCCCAGGAGATGGTGCCATTCCATGTTTTATGTCTATGGCCTTTCGATTTGGCCTTTTATCCAATTCCCCCATCTCCTTTTGCGTCTGCAGGAGTTTTTCACCATCGGCTTCTTTGTCCTCCTCAGTGAAAGGTGAATCTTGGATCTCTGTGTTCTCCACTGCCGAGAAGCTGACCTGAGCTCCCAGTTGTGATCGCCCTAAATCCTCAGCATCATGATCTATGACCTCCAGACTGCTACGGCTAGTGCACAGGCCTTCATTGTTACTTTTCATGTTTCCGGTCAGGATCTTGGGTGGTGGGATTGGAGGCTTGCTGGCCTCTTTTTCAACAGCTTTCACAAGGTTCTCCTTGCTGGATGCCAGGGTCTCAGGAACGTCTGAACCTTTGTATTCAGGAGACGGTTCGTCCCATTTCACTTTCATTTTGTCAGACAGGACCTTGGGAGGAGGCATTGGCGGCTTGGCTACATGCTTGGTAGGATCCTTGGTGAGGTCTTCCTGAGTATTGCTGAGCTGTACTTCAGCAGTGAGCTCAAGGCTGCCCTCAGAGGCAGTCCGTTCTTTGAGGACTTTGGGTGGAGGAGACAGAGCCTCCGATGGTGTGCTGTTATCAGCAGATGTCTCATCTTCGGCTTCCTCTACAGAAGGTGGAAGGCTTGGTTTTGATGGTGGCATGGGAGGCTTGTAATTCTCCTTGGGTGTTGGGGATGTTTCCTTCTCGCCTGTGTCAGGGATGATGCTCTGCGGGCCATTGTCCACCATATCCAGATCGAGTCTCATTATTCCATCCGAGGCGCCATCAGCGACCTGAAAATAGAACACAGAGACATGTCATTGGCTCTTGTGTACTTTATGTTTTAACTTTGTGTTCAAGCCTACATACAAGCCCACCCCCCGCCCGCCCCCACCTTTCCCTTGTTACATGCTGGTCTAGCCCACTACTTATTCATACCAGTGTACAATTGTGCAAGTGAGCAAGCGGGATACACAGCCACTTGACAAAGAACACAGAGTGTAGCCATAAGCAATTGACACTTGAATCTAGATATTAAAACACCATCGTGATCATGGTCACTAAAAACTCAGCCATTCCCCAAAAGAGAGCACTTTTACGTTCCCACAGAGTAGGTGTTTTCTGAATCAAAGCTTTGCTTGTGTTCACAACTTTCTTTAACGTAAAATGTACAGGCATAATGCTAAACGTCTTCCATTTGTAATTAAGTAACACTTTAAACCAAAACAGGATTGCAACCTAGTTTTGAGGGATTACCCAGTACCTAGTCACTGTGAAATGAAACAACATTAGCAGGACATCGTCACACATAATTTTAAGTATGTTATTGCTTATAATGCAAACCTAGCACAAGAGCAGCAGCGCGTTTTACAACACGATTGTGCCAGATTTGGGCTTGGCATTTCACACAATAACACAGTACTACTGGTGGCAGGAGAGAGGGATTTTATCCGTCCGGCAGGTATTGTTGAAAAAGCCATGTTTTTAGTATTTTTTGCGGAACTGGAAGATGGTGGGGGCATTGTGGGGCTCTACCAAGACTGCTCTCCAGATGGTCTGGCGTGGCAGGATAAGGGCTGCTTGCAAGTCTTCTCTTACGCATTCTGAGTTCCACAGTGCAGTAAAAAGAGGCAATGCAGTGGAGGCAATGCCGTTGGTGCCAATTTACTGCTACTTTTTGGCACTGTTAAATTAAAAGTTAAGCTTTAAAGCAGAGGAGATACCACCAGCTATTTCACCCACTTTACCAACACACCAGAGGAATTACTAAGGGCATAATTACCACCGCAGTAATTATTCAGAATCTACATTCAAGTTCTAGGGACTGCAGCATGGGGACTAATTGCACGATTACCGCTCTCATAATCTGTCAACAAATCTGCCCGATCGTTTGGTGGTAACGTCATATGAGTTTGGGTTCATTCTGTAGGAATTACTGCCAAACTTGTAATGGGGCCAATCGTGTGGACAATAGAGAGGGACAAAATAAAGAGTGAAAATGACTGCCTAATTTACCAAAGGTTTTGCCTCATTCATGGCAGTAACGGTTTGAAGAAACAAAGGAATGAAGGGATAGCTGCTAGCGAAGGACTACAAGGGGATTTGATCCATTTAATTCAACCTGTACTGTTAATTTTAAAGAAGCAAAAAAATGGGTACATCGAAATTGCTGATCTTTTGCAATTATTGCCTCTATACTTAGAAATCTACCGTCATTTTGGGAAGATGTATTAAAATGCCAAGGGGCAAATGTTCTGAATTGGGTTTACCATATTATGAATATAGTTAGTTCACTCAATGTAGACTTCTTATGGTCCCTCGCAGAATCTATGAACAACAGGACACGCTACCAACTAAAATAACATGTCTCAGATTGCAAACCAAATCTGAATATAGTCAATTGCTTGAACACCAAAAAGGGAAGAGAAAATTGCAAGTATAAATATTATCCAAGTAATATGGGCAACATCTTGTATGATCCGTTTGGTCAACAATATATGGAGCTCAGTCAATAGTTGTTACCAACGGTGCTTTCGAGATATGGAAAGAAATGGAAAAGAAATTGGTGATGAGATAATTTGTGACAGACAATTTTTATGAATTTTGATGAATGTAGAAAGAATTTTAATGATAGCTATGTTATGGAAAATGTATTTATGTTGATATCATGTGAACGTTTATACATATGTAATTTATTTTGTTACGTAGTAGTTCTGAATTTTCTGTTTTATATGTGCTTAAGGTTTCGTAAATTAAACTAAAATGCAAAATACAAAAAAGAATATTATGATAATAGTTAGTTTGCTCAATTTAGACTTGTTATGGTCCCTCGCCGAATCTATTAACAGCAAGACACGCTACCAACTAAAACAACACATCTCAGATTACAAAACGAATATGAATATAGTAAATTGCTTTAACACCAAAAAGGGAAGAGAAAATTGCAAGAATAAATATCATCCAAGTAATATGGGCAACATCTTGTATGATCCGTTTTGGTCAACAATATATGGAGCTCAGTCAATAGTTGTTACCAACGTTGCTTTCAATATATGGAAAGAAATGGAAAAGAAATTGGTGATGAGATAATTTGTGACAGGCAATTTTTATGAATTTTGATGAATGTAGAAACAATTTTAATCATAGCTATGTTATGGAAAGCGGTATTTATGTTGATATTATGTGAACGTTTATACATATGTAATTTATTGTGTCACGTAGTAGTTCTGAATTTTCTGTTTTATATGTGCTTAAAGTTTCGTAAATGAAACTAAAATGCACAATACAAAAAATAATATTATGAATATAGTTAGTTCGCTCAATTTAGATTTCTTATGGTCCCTCGCCGAATCTATTAACAGCAAGACACGCTACCAACTAAAATAACACATCTCAGATTACAAAGCTAATCTGAATATAGTAAATTGGTTGAACACCAAAAAGGGAAGAGAAATTTGCAAGTATAAATCTCATCCAGGGCTCGAAGACTATTTTGAGCGAATGAAACCGTCCCATTCTTTAAGATTGTGTTTGAAACCCTGACTGGGCATTTTACCTTTATCTTCCTTCTCATGCACTTGCAACCACTCTGACAATGATTTCTACCTATTCTGTAATGAATATGAAGGAAACATTAGCTGATTTCTTAATCTTGTTCCCCTTTTAGCGAAGATAAGAAATCAAAATTTGAAAGTTTGTCTTTGAAATTACAAGATAAGAACTGTAATTGATGCCTCGTCTTTTTGTAAAAGAACAGATTGTAAAGACACAGTCTATGCAAACGGAGGATAAAACAGGGGCAACTTGCTGGTTTCGGAAGCAAGACCATGCAGAGCAACAGAGGTTTGGATCCTGGATCTGCGCTTAGAAAACAAACTCAGGTGTGGTATTAGGAGTGTTATAAAAAAAACAATTAAATATATAAATATGCTGTCTCATTTTTTATCAATTCATATGTATTTTCACGAGCAACAATAGATGATTTTTTTTGGTAATTTTATGATGAATCCTTGGTATTTTGCTGTTGTTATAGATTTTCATGCAATTCTCTCCATTTTGAGCTGCGTACGTTCTTCTTCCATGAACGGAATTCTTGAATACCTTTGTATTTATTATTGTAATATGATATGGGCTACTTTTATCGAGTAGAATAGGAATAAAGCACACACCTACTGTGACACTCTAATTGCAAAACGGATTCGATGAATATCAAACAGGACATGGAATGGTTGAACTGGAAGCTGAGCCCCAACAATACTGTGGACAAACCCAGGACTTTAAACCACAGGATTCTTCAAAGGATAGCAAGCACTCTGCTGTGATGTTCAGTGATCCTTTAAGTCCTTTTGCTCTTTTCAATAGTTTTAACTCACGCATCCTAGCGACATAACAAATAGTCAACATTAAACGTATTCAAAAACCTATATAATCATTGAAAATCACATGAAGGCATAATGTCTTCTATGTTCAACTACTTGATCAGAATGGCTGCATAGGCCTTTATCCAAGGTGCGTTGCATGTGTACTGACCTCCTTCAGGTGTAGTCGAGTTGGTGGGCGCCTGCGTCCTTGACCCATCTTCGCCCTATCTCGAGTCACATGGTCCAGAGAGCAGCTGGCATCCACTTTCACCTTTCCCCAAAAAAGGAATGGAATAAGTTATTCATTTCCCATAGAAGCATGGAGTGGAGCACACATTCATTCAATTGGTTCCTGTGTCCTCCCAGATAATGAGTGTCCTAGATGCAAACCAGAGGCGTTGCTGGGTGGGGGTGGGCTAATGGGGCTATAGCCACCGGGTCTTTTGGTTGTAGCCCCGGATAGAAACTCAGATGCTACAACCAAAATGCTAGCTAGCCACCAGTGCCGACATTCTCATAGCCCCCGAATTTATACAGACCTATCAACACCCTGCAAACCTTACTCTACTCCTGGTCTCTGGTTGGGAGACAGGGAACTCTGGGATCTGGAAGGAAGTGAGAAGCAGGTTAGCAACTCCACCTACTTCAATGGGATTGGCCACGAGCAGACTGTCAATAACCAACTACAGTGGAGTGTGGGAGGAGTTACAGGTGGCTGCTTTTACTTTGATCTTAGATGGGGGATGTTATTCACTGCTGTTTGGTGGCCAAGGTAAAAAGGCAGGGGACTGCTGTCTGCCGAACTGTAGCAGTTCCCCGTTGGCGGGGGGGGGGGGGGTAGGGGTCTTGCTGGTGGCTGCCCCTCCAGGGACTACTCATGATTAAATCCAACAATGTTAAATTAAGGTTAGGCAAACACGCTGCCGATAGTAGGACCATACCTGGCCCTAAACAGGCTACTGGTGCGATGTCTACTTTACCAAGACCTAAACATCCAATTTAATATTTGAGTTCAAATGTTTGATGTTTCAATTTTCTCAGGCCATCCTCGTACAAATAATACAAATTTATCTTTTCAGCATGTATTTTATATGTGGCTGAAATGTACTCTCCAGTATCTCACCACAACCATACAATGCAGTTTATCTTCGTAATCACTGTTCACAAAAACATATTCTAGTGGTACAGATAAGATTTTGAAATGAGAGTATGTTACTCCCTACTTTTTAAAGTTGGGAGTTAAATTGATTTTTAGAGGAGTAAAAGTGTAAGTTTCCCTCCCAATGGGAGTATTTAATAATGTTTTAACTGTAAACCCGAATTTTTTTGTTCAAAATATTTATTTGCTTTTCGCTATCCAAGCATGCCCCTCTAGTTAGATTAGGCAGTAATAATAGCGTTTCCTACTGTGGCACTGCATTCAGTGCTGCTCACAGCATGTTACTGAAGCTGTGTGGACTAGAACATGCAAGCTCCTGTGTGCCTGTCCCCATTTTTTGCTGGGAGTACTTTTAGTCCCTATTTTTATTTTTTGGGAGTATTTGCAAAATTTTAGGGTGTAAAAGTATCCGATACACCCCTTATCTGTAGGGGGTATGTATGTATCAGGCATGTTTTCAAGGCTTCCAATATGAATAAAGTTACACATTCAAATCAAAGTTCCACAAATAGAAAAAAGACAAAACAAGAGAAATTCTAAATATTTGAGTCATCAAAAATGTGACTTTCCCGGGTAGGGCATAACAATTTATAATGCCTTCCAAATCAATAAAATGATATCCTTAATGCAGTCTTATATATTACACAAGCTACAAATTTACCGTAATTCAATGGGGGGCACTTTGACCCTCAAGTTATTTGCACAGAGGGTAACGCCTCCTCCTGCACAATTGTGCAAACGTCCTCTCCTGCAAGTTTCCTCATTTCGAAAAGAGAGGGATGAGATTGCCTTTACTCTTCGCTTTCCCAACGCCACATACAATGTATGCTTTGCAGGCGGCATTCACAATGGCTTCCTATGGAATCCGCCTGACTTACCCCATGATAATTTCAGGTGGATTTTATCACAATTCACTGAAAATCCATGCTGGCGTGAATGCTCCTGCATTTATATGGTGGAGCGGGAAATGGAGGCGGACACGTTTAGACCACCCTGCTCCCCAACAGCGGCAAACAAATTTAGCAAAATTAATCAAATTGGAAAGGGTGGCGGTAGACACACTTATCACCTTTTCTCCAATTCGCTTCAGCTAGAACATGACGCACAATGTACTCCTTGCAAATCAGCCACATATTGTATTCCAGTTCAAGAACCCGCTAATTTGTATTCATCAAAGCCTAACTTTTTACTCACTGGGGCCATGATCATCATAATGTCTTTTCAATCTCACAAGATTGTGACAAAAATACAACATCCATCTAACAGGTCAACGCCTTCCAAGAGCCGGCAGTATGAGCTTCCACATGCCTACTTCATTCGGCGTATAACAGAGTTTAAGTGTTGTTTCTGACTGGTCCTTCTTATAGTGAGACCTTGAGGGTGTCACCGAACAGGGTCACTTTATTATCTCACTGAGGTTGCCCAACCACTATTCTGTTCTTACGCCCACAGCTCTTTTTGGATAAGAACGAAAGACCTCCTAAAACTAAGTGACTGTTGGTTCTGAAGATCAATATATTGATTGCAAAACTTGGAGGGATTGAAGAATTATTATGAAACGAACTCCTGAAATGACATGTCTCGCATCAGCAGATATGCAAAGAATTGCGTATCCAGAAGGATAGAATGACGTTGGAACTGAGCAAACCTCCATATTGAGTGAATGTGTATAATATGTCGTAGTTCAGGCACATCACCACTATAAACACATCACTCCTTCGACCCAGATATTAGCATTAGAACAATCTCATATTTCAGGGATATTTGGATATCCCCAGTGAGTAGGGAGTACCGACGGCTCCGAGCATTGAAGCTGTTTTGTCACATCTTAGAAATCTTGGAAGGACCATAGAGGCTTTAATTTGACTTTCTTAAAAAGTTACCAAATTTAAGCATAAAGCCTTCCTGATTGGTTCTCTTGAGCGAGTGCAAAATCAATGCAGGTAGACAATTCTGCAACTGTATTAGTCATTTGTATATGCATTGTCGCCGTAGCGGCCCTCAAGCTGAACCGGAAGCCTTGTGCAGGCAGAGCCCCCTAAAGTAAAGAGAAGCTGAAGACCCTTCAGAGATTATCTGACTTACTTTCACCATACATAGTCTGCCAATTTTGGAGTTTAGAGGTTGGAGCATCCGATGAGTGACGTATACTGCTAAGCTCGAAAACCGACAGGGAAACCTGTGCAGCATAGTAATTAATATGCTATTGCAGCTGCCGATAAGTAGTGCATGGTGATTATTCAATTTTTTAAGTGCTTGCTTGTAATTAGAGTTGTGGCTTGAATTTGATTGTATCGATCGTGGTTGGATGGGTTCAATCCAGGATGTTCAGTTTACTTTGAGACACACAATGAGTTATTGCTGGTGGTATCATATTGAGAGATAGCCGTTTTGATGATATTTGATTTAGAGACGGACTGTAGACGGCACTTTTGTGCAGTCTCCGGACTCTGCTACATTGTTTTCCCTGGAATGTTGGTTGAAGGAGACCAATGTCATGTGTTTGGGTGGCTGGCTTTCTATTTCTTCTAATGAAGAGTTGCAAGTACAGAGCAAACAACACCAAAGGGAATGGTCCACAAAGCCTTGTAATCCTACAGATTCGACACTATTGTGAAGCTTTACGTTTCCTACAAACTTCTGTCGTGAGGGCTGTATCTGAATCCACGTGATTTCCCACGATGGAAATCACTGCATACAAAAAGTCTGCATGGGAAATGTGCGCACTACAAAATTGTTCGTACACTTCCCATGCGGACATCCATTAAAAAAAACACCACATCCACACAAACCGACACCCCCACCCACACCCCCAACACCCCCCCACTAAAACACCCAACACACCCCTACTTACCTTTCTTTCCGACGTGCTGCGTCCCTGCGACGCTGGTTCCCTTTCACTTTTGTGACCATTAACTGGGCCGCAGGGTCCTTTTCTTTTCTTATTTTTTTTTTTTACTTTTGGTCGATGAGCTGCTGTATAGTATGGTGAGCGGGGTGTTGAGGGGGACACCCCCGCAGCCCCTGCAGCCTTTTTACTTTTTGTTTTGTTGGGCAGCTGCAAGGGTGTCCCCCGCAAACCCCGCTCACTGTATGGTGAGCGGGGTGTTGCGGGGTACACCCCCATGACCCCCACAGTCTTGTTTTTTTTATCTACCTAAAATGCATAGCACCAAAGGTTCGAACTTTTGGTGTTCGGACCTTTGGTGGTATGTATTTTCGGACTTTTTGAAGGGTTGGAACTTTCGGTGCAAACCAACCTATCCGAGAGATCCAACGCCCCCCTCCCCCAATTCTGGTGAGACAGACCTTATTAGCATAAACGAGATGATGTTCGATGAGTTTCTTTTCTGATCATTTAACTTACTTGTACATCCGCTATCCAGTTTCTATTAAAATCTAGGACTTTGAAAGTATTGCCAGAGACTTGGTAGCCATCCCTAAAATGTGATATCTATGTAAGGACTACTGAGACCTTGTACTTGCATATTTCATTTCCAATCCGTCTGCATGCATAGTAGGTCGCGCGCGCTTTGATACGAAAGCCCTCTAATGCTTCGGTGACCCCAGAGTTTCTAAACAGGTGAGCATGGATTTTTCCAGTGCAGTGAGTTAGAAGGGGTTCTGTAGGCAGATTTTCCAGAAGTGGGGCTTTGCAGTCTGATATGGATCAAGCACAAACACACTGTACAAAACTGCAATCCTGTTACATGAGAAAGATACAAAATGCACACAGGGGCGGAGCCAGCCTCAAAGTATTTGGTTGGTGGAGGGCTGGATGACGGTTTTGAAAGCTGTTTGTGAGTGGGGCCTTCAACACATTGGCCCTCATTACCGGCGGGATACCGGCAAACTGCACTTACTGTCTCTGACGCCCGGTATCCCGATATTAGCGAGAAATTATGGGCGGCGCAGTGCCTGTAATTTCCCAATTCCATGCAGTCATGAAGTGAGCCGGTCCAGTAAAAATGCTGGAGCTGGTATTCTGCCATTTTTACCGGTCCGGCCCACTTGTAATGTTCCCCAATGTTGTTGACCCTCCTGTTCTCTGAGTCCATGAGGCTGAGTAGCTTTTATGACTTGCTTTGGGCCATTAGATGCATCTTTCATCCCAATTCAGAGGATATTTAGCTTCATAAAGCGATGCTAATGATTGGAGGCATGGGCTATCTTAACGCTGAGCCAAGCACTCACGGCTTTGGCTTTATCGTACAGGGTGTATTGCTAACGCCTGTGCAAGCTTTTGTCAACCGCCACTGTATGCTTCCTGCTTCTGCAACATTAATAAAAGTTACATTGTAAATACTCAGGGGAGAAATGCGCCTCAATGCCCTCGGGCTGCTTGCGCGCTATACAAATGAAATAAATAAATAAATACATTCTTCGGGCCCTTGCTGCAGCGCTCCTTTCTGATCGGTGCCCGGGGCATGGAGAGTGCCGCCTTCTGTCTGGAACTCCCTAAATGTGGGAGGGATTAAGCCTTCATGGGCCAATTTCCTTGGATAATATAGTGCAAGCCGTGAACTCAATAGCCGCCAGGCCCTCAGGAGGATTTAGGGTGTGGATGTAATGTGTGAGGAAAACAGTGGGCTAAGAGCAATGGACTCTCACTTTTATTGTAGCAATGCAAGTCCCTTGATTCTGGACCTCGAGTGCACTGTTCCACAAGACCCCATACCTGAAAAAGGTTTTCTCCCAAACCTGCCCATCCAAGCGGAGGAACAGTACCCACTAGAGCGTGTCTCTTTCTTAGTGAGTTATTTAACACACACTTATGGTCATGACTATTGCAAAGTACCATACCGAAGGGACTTGGCCTTCATGCATGGCACCATATACACCAGCAGAGGAAGGGGACAACCCAACACAGAGAATGGGAACTGACCTCCCAGCATGGCCCACAGCTCGCCAATGGGCCATCCCGCAGACTTGGAAGCAATGTCTGGATGAAGACTCACCAACGTCTAAGGACTTCTGGACCACCTTGATACATTCCTAAGGAAAGTGTACATTCCCGCTCGACACCCAAACTCTTGTAAGATTTTGTGGACTCACACATGAGTCAGGATGTCTTGGCAGCCATTTGGTAACTCCACAGTATAGTCTTGGTGGCCATTTTGTAACTCCACAGTATAAACTCAGGAATTGTTTTCTTAGCATACACAGCCTCTCTATAGAGGCCATGAATCACTCACTTGAATCCACAAACCAGTGCATTGGTGCATTGCGAAGCCACACCCAGTGTAGACAGTATTCAGTGCGTGCGAACCACCCACAAGGATCCACAAACCTGTGCCTTTGGGGTCTGCGAACCTGCACAGGTTTATCAACAGGATTTCGGGTTTGGACTCATTTGTACAAAGATCACTGTGAAGGAACACTGTTAGATCATGGGTACAAAATGATACGGGTCTGCTGTGACTGTAACACCAACACACAGAGCCAAGGCACCTTGACACTGGTCTTCTCTACAAGTTCTGAGGTGTTGCCTCATCTACTGATTTGCCGAGGTTGAGTGGGAGGGGAAGCCAGGCCAAATATTATCAATTACCACTCCCACTTTTACCAAAACACTCAACTGGAAGTGTACACAGAGGACAAGGAGATCAGATAACCCATGTACCCCCATTCCTCCAGTACCCCCTGGGGCTCTCTCAGAAACCAAGTCACCGGTGGTTTTGCAGTGCTTAGGTCAGGGTTGTCCAGCTCCAGGCCTTGAGGGCCAGAAATCTGACGGGTTTTCAGGAAATCCCTCATTCATATTCATGGATAAACATGTGCATACATTTATGCAAATGTACCTCATGAATATTAATGAGGGATATTCTGAAAAGCTGTCAAGATTCCCGCCCTCCATGCCTGCAGTCGGACAACCCTGGCCTAGGTGGTGACAGGGCTAGAGGCCTCGGAGGAGTCTATGGTGCTGCACTCATATAGCACTCTGCCACTGAGGTCATCGTCCCTGGCATGAACGGGTCTGGAGCTTACCTGATGTTGTCTCCAGCCCTGTCTTGGTGTGGAAAGCAATAACCAAATACAAACACAAACAGGTGAATTAGCTGCAGAAATCCACACACTCTCACCTCGTCAAAAATCTTATTTTTGCCCTTGTTGATGCCTTCGCTGAAAAACTTGATCCAGGCCTGCTTTTCTTCAAGGTTCTTTGCTTGAAATTTGATGTCTTGAACCTGCAGTGAAAATAGTGACAATTAGACAAACCTGATCTTCGGGGGTGGGGGGGCAAACTGAGAGGGTGGGGTGGTAATGGGGTGCAGCTTCTGCCGGGGACGGTAATGCAGTTCATAAAATTGGTTATCAATCCCCCTTTCCTTGTTTCACCCCATTATTGCGACAGGTGAAAGCAATGCCGACCAGCAGCATTGATTGGTTGCAGAAAGTATTACTGAAGTGGACCTCATCACGAGTTGGGCTGGAGCCCTTAAATGCGGCGGTAACGCTATTTCCGCCGCATTTAAGGGTTGTCCCAATCATGAATCGGGTGGAAAGTTTGAGTTCGTCCTCAAGCTTTATGCTGGATGTAAAAATCTCAACTTTCCACCCGTTTTTGGCACTATGAGCACAGCACTAATTGCACAGGTGCTAATAGCGTCTAAAAACCCTATTGGGTCCAATGGATTTACCGCCATACTGCTGCTAGTGATCCAGAGCTAATAGCGCCAGACCGAGTAGCAGTAACGCTATTTGCGTTGACAGTATCCCGGCAGTTTTACCACCGGGATACTGCCACAGCCCTTGATAAGCGTTGATTATTTCGATCGGGTAATAATATTAATGTTAGTAAATATGTGCTATGTAAAGTGCTTTAGATAAAAGCGCTATATTAATATCAAATGATGTTTTAAACATATATAAATATCAAATGATATACTATTATTACTTTTCTGTAGTCAATTTGCTGCGCAGTTCCATATTAACTTGTGCAAAATAATCCCATATGTTTTGAAAATACTATATCATGTTTGTTTCGAACTGTGACTTGGGAGGATAGCTCAGGGGAAACGTGCTCGCCTTGGAAGCAAGACGCAACGGAGCACCACAGGTTCGATCCTCCGGGTCCGTGCTTGGAAGCCTCTGGGTATTAAGCGCGTTATAAATATCATATCATAAACAGCGCCCCCTCTCTTCTAAAGAGAGAACCACATTTCAGGGGTACATTTCTGTTGAACGATGTCCCCCCCTGTTTTCCCAATGCAACATTGTTGCTTTGTACCTCTTTTATCATTATGTAACGAGTAACTTTGTATCCTAATGCAACTAGCACCGAGATACTTGAGGGTTTTGTGCGCTGTAAAAAATTCAAAAATAAATAAATAAGTACAGCAACATCTTGTGCCCAAAAAGGATCAGGGCACACGTCCCAACCATACAGGTGCAGAGAGGACACATGTGTTGCTGGGACAAACCATGTGAATCTGACCACATTCAGAGCAGGAGCACAGATATCTGTTTGCGCCGCACATGCTATATTTGGAAACCATGGCAACTTGGACCACACCAGAGACTTAAAATCGGTAGCACTTCCTCAAAGGGACAGTATCAATGTATTTAATATTAACTGGATTGTTGGGACAACCTCCCAGGTATGCTAGAGGGCCACTAGGAGTTTGTGGACTCTCGGAAGGCCCAACACTTTCCACAGGAAAAACAGAGGACTCAGTCAACTGCAAGTTGTTGTCTTTAGTTGTAGCCTGGGGCTCCTCGTCCACTCGGGGGTAAATTTTTACAGCACCTGGTCGGTAGGGCTGGCTGAGGGGGTGCCTCTTGACATACTTGTCAACCATTGGTCCGTTGGGGATTCGTCCGAAATAGACTGGGTGATTGCAATGTTTCCTGGCCTTGTTCCGTGTCATGAATTTTCGTAGGTGGGGCAGAGGGTAGTCGCATTATGCATCCCTCTTCAGCATGTTCCGCCACACACATCCATATTCCATTTTGTGAATAGCTGCTACCTGTTATCCCGAAACCCGCTGTGAAGACCAAAAACATGTCAAGAGCTGAACTTAATACTTCCTGCATATGGGAGGTGGGGGTGGGGGGGTTTAAACGCTGGCTGCCGGTGTTTTTTTTAATTTCTTACCAGGAACACTGCACGGAAAACCTCCCACTTCTGAGGTATACTCAGTGGTAGAAGTGTGCCGGAATAAGTAGTGGAACGCCGCTACCCAACGTTCACACTCACTTCGATCACTGGGTATATTGAGCTTCTAGAAGCTGTTGACTAATGGGAGCGTTTGGGTGCTGCTAACGGAAGCACCCTCTTTTCCCAGGGGATCAGCTGGTGCGCCCCACGTTGTCTAACCCTGTAAGGTATCGGACTGCACCCCATTTCCCTGGAGATATGTGTTGGGTTGATGTGATCTCCCTTAGAGGAACCACCACCTGAAACTTGCCACCGCCCCCCCCCGAAGAAGGGGGCCCAAAGGCCAACCATGGCAAGCACGGTTTGGTAATTTAAGGAGATCGTACGGTTTTCGCTTACCTTTTTACCAGGTGATCGTATTAAAATGAAGCGGTTCTTCCGTTTGAGGAGTGCGTGTAAATCCTGACAGCGGTCGTAGTTCTCCAGTTCCACCGTCTCCAGGCAGTTCTGTTCATCCTGAGCACGGAAGGAAATGCATTGTTATTCACTGGACCCCATGTTTCAGACAAGAGCCGCACCTGACGTCTCACAAGGTCTCGCTGCCCAAGTCTGGAGGGCCTTGCGCAATGGCACCCTCAGATGGGTTGCAAGAGGACCAATGGCTCCAGAGCAGATGGCACTGACTGACCCTGGGCAAAGTGAATGCAAACCAAGACCATTCTTTCCACTGAATAGCCACAGACTAACCATAAAATGTCCATGGTAGAAAAATAAGGTTTGGGTCTATTTGACCTAATCACATTTGACCTAATCACATTTGATCGAATTTATTTGACCTTTTTTTCAGTATAAAATGTGGAAAATGTGGGAGGAGACCCCCGCAAACGCCCCCCCCCCCCACTTCCCCTCAACCTAATCTATGCCCTTACCCACCACCATATATATATTTAATAAAATGTGACCAAAAAAAGGTAAATAAAATTCGATCAAATGTTTTGGGTCAAATGTTTTTAGGTCAATTATGGCAATACCTAAAAATAAGGCACAGGGCAACCAGACTGATAAAACATTGGCTTCATGCAGCAACACATGTGTAATCATGCGGACAAATAGGCTTAGGACAGACTGCAAAGGGAACCAGGGATGACTGACGTGGTCCTCATAAAGGACCCAAGCCTTAATGTGCCACTCTGTTACCTGGATGTGTTTGTATGACAATTGTATCATGTTTGTCTGGTCATATAAAGATAAACCTGTAGTGTTGTGATGTGTATTCTCTCGGTTTAAAATCATTAACCAGAATAGAAAAGCGGTGTGTGCTATCAACTCTGAAGTCCAGGCAGCTGCACGAGCATGTTTTCATACAAGCAGAGGCGTAGACAGGGTAGGGCCTGAGTGGGCAAGGCCCACCCAAAATCTTTAAATGACCACTCAGCAGTTCTGTGCAGGCCTTTACAGATGTTTATGCCACAAAGGTGGGTCCAACTTAATTAGCTTCAGGCCCCACTTGTTAGACAATCCAGGCTACGCCTCTGCATGCAAGCGCATTGGCTATGAAGCAGACACCCACATTCGTGGCTTTTCGTGAATTGAACAAAGCACATATCTGTATTTTTTAGATAAGGTTCGTTGACACTGTAAGCACAGTCAATAACCCAAAACTACTGGCTTGAGAGGTGACGATAAAAGAGAGGTGGGGTAGGAGTATGCCTCTGGGCACCCATGGCCCTGCAAGTCCATTTGGCCATTCCCACCCGCTACCTACCACTCCCCAATCCACCCCATACTTTGGGTCTTTTTGAGCTAGCTCTGTGCTTTTAATAGGATGTCAAATGGTTTATTTCCAGCTGTAAATTCCTCCAGTTGTAATAAGAATGTCTTAATCAAGTGTGCCTGCAGGCCCCTGATTTACATACAACACGTGTTTCCTTGCCACTGTGGCTTGCGTGAATTTCTGTTAAAAAGAAGCCCTGGCAAAGCCATCAGTTTTGGCTCTTTGGCAAGGCACTGGCACAATATGCCCAGGTACTAACGCCATTTTCAACTGTGGCAATCTTATGGCCAGGTAGCGCCATTGTGGCAGTGCCTGGGAAATGGCAAGACCATGCCTATGCAAAAGCAAAACACTGTACAGGAGTGTGGTTGCATGCGCAAATGGAAAACAAACATTGGGAATCAGGCGTTTAAGCCCCTCCCTCCTTTATAGCAGGGCCGCTTAAGTGCGTTATAAATAACCCATTATATCATATCATATTTCTCCCTTAGCCTGAGTCCACATTGTCCTTCATCCGATTCTCTTTCGCAACCCTGGGGAAGACGCCCAGATGTTTGAGACAGCTATGATCACAGAACCGGGTGTGTTCATTGATAAGTAGACAACACTCCCCTGTCCAAAGTGGGTCTTCTTAAGGATGACATTGGAAGTTTGCTTAGGGTTAACCCATTTTCAGATTTGAGCAATAAGCCCTGAGACGGGAGGGAGGGCATTAGCACATCAGGTAATGCTCCGGGGCCGATAGTTATAGGCCCGTGCGAAGCGTAGTCCCTTCTCCCTTTCCATGGCGTGTCGCAGATCGCGAGTGCACGCGCTGGGGACAGAAGTGCACCCGGCACGTCCGCTCCTGATCAGGACCAGAATGAGAATGGAAGTGGGGCGGGAGGAGGAGGGAGGGATATCCGAGGCAAAAAGGCATGGGGGATGGAGGAGGGCACTTACCTTGTTTCACGGCGGGCGAGATGGCAGCCTGCAGCCATGAGGAGGCTCACAGCCGCAGGATTACTGCATGGTAATACCCCTATTCGAGCCTTCCCATTGGCTGGGAGGACAAAGCCACGCCCCCGCTGGGTAATAATACAATAAATACCATCTAATCCAAGTGTTGGCCTGAGTCAGCACAAAGAGGAAGTGCCATCCCACAGCAGGAAGTGCCGACTGCATAATAATGGAAGCTTGCTGCTGGGTGAGCGGCAGACCTTTTTTTTCAGCTTGTATCGCATCTCCAGAAGCGAAATGAATCAAAGGATACGGGCAACCCAAGAAGAAAGTGAGCCGAGCTGCTCTCTTTTATTCATCTAGGACCCTAATATGCTGTGTGAGGAGGAGACCTGCTATCCCTGCCTACCTAATAGAGCCCGTTAGAAATCCATGTTTGACCTATAATACCATTATCCACCCCCTTGCCCAGATTACCCAACGAAAGCAAACTGCTCACAAGCGCAACGTGGCATACATATTATACAATACAGGAAACGTCTCCCTCGCTGTAGATTTCCATTTAAGTTGGCACTGGCGAGCAGTCAATGGCCTCTGTAGTTCATCATTGCTGCCTAGAAAATTATGCAGCACTCCTTCAAAATGAGACAAGCCTGCTGCACGAGGATCTGGACTTCATTGGGTTGATGTGCTCACCTTTTCATTGTGGTTTGTGGATCTGTGCAGTGGCCTGGGGTCAAGCTTTTTAAGAGTACACAAGATGAGCTCCTGATGCCAGCGGAGGGCCAAGACCTTTGCAATTCCATTTCAGGACTCAGGGCATCATTACAAGTTGGGTGGTGCAGCTAAAATCAGCTGTAATGCGGCAGTAACAGACTAGGGCCAACCCGCACCATCCAACTATGGTTTTGGCCGTGCAGTGGAGGAAAAGGCGACCTTATTGCCAAAAATCATAATTTTGGTGGAATTACCGCTGGCTGTATTATAGGCGGTGGCAATTACACCAAAATCCCCATTGAGTTCTATGGACTCCATAAATAGGGATTTAACACTGCTGTACCACCACTAGTAATTGGCAGTAATTACCAGTCCAAGCGTAACAGTACATCCGTTTGGTGGTATTTCAGCAGATTCATAGCCAAAATAGCACCAAGCTTGTAATGAGACCCTGCGACCTGAATAGCAGCACAAAGGTTTGTTTTCGACATGGAGGGCACATGAACAATTTGCTACCAGGCTGCCTGTTCTTTCCTGACACTGGGCCTTATTACAAGTTTGTTGGTAAATCAGCGATAAATCTGCTTCTTTAGTCGCATGTCTTGTGCATTTTTCCAGTTATGTCAATTGTATTATGTTTTGATCAGTTTTAAATATTATACATTAACACTGTGTGACATTTGACAGCCCTGATGAAAAGCAATTGACCCGAAACACATGTCGGCATTGTAGGATTGAACACTTTATGAAAATAAGCATAACGCTCTCGTCATGTTCAGAGTAGACTACGCCAATAGCCTATATCTGGGCATGCCAGAACAACTCCTAAAAATACTCCAACGCATTCAAAATGCAGCAGCTGGACTGCTCCTCAAATTACCTCGAAGGGAGCACATCACACCAGCACTGAAAACGCTACACTGGCTACCAATAAAACAGCGAATCAAGTTCAAATAAATGTGCATAACGCACAGAGCAATCCACGGCCAAGGCGCTGAGTCCCTAAGAGAAACTTTTCATTTACACCACCCAACAAGGCCACTTAGATCCAGCAGCGACATCCGTTTGGAACCAAAACCTTACAATAAAAGATCTACCAAAGAACATACGTAACACAAGAGATCACCTCCTATTCAGAAAACTCCTCAAATCTTGGCTCTTCACCCCGTAACTAGAAAGAATGCCTAGGGGTCACTTACACAGCGGAATCATTGCTGAGAGTAGATGCCGATCCCCCATCTCCCTAAACTACCGCCCATTAACTGAAGTATTGAAAGAGCAATGTACGGCATATCCTAGCAACCGAAAGATAGAATATCTTAGCCTACAAAGTAAACCCAGGCAATTGAAATACAGATAGAATCATACCATATAATGAGCAGGGAGGGATCACGATGGAAGGGTAAGGATGGTATGTCAATAATATCTTGGCCTGCATGGTGGACATGGGTGGCAGTGGATCACCGACAGGGAATAGAAAGGAACGAACCAGGGATTGTAAATAACCCACTAACCCAATAGATCAAACCTCTGCATACTTATCTCACTCAAAAATCCACACAACCACCCTCTCACGCAGCAAACCGCACGCACTTCACTACATCACAACAACCACAAATCAACACATAAGTCACACCAACAGCACATGAGGTCCCACATCCATCCGATATTCACACCCAAATTCGCCGCACGGTGAAAACCGAACTGAAGCTGCCAACAGGACATCACCCTCTCACTTACCTATTCCCTCTCAAACCGACTAACCAGCCCCCCATCTTCTTGTTTGCAGGTCTGCCTGAGCGTCTGCGGACCAATTCCGTTGGTGACGGTGCACAGTCCAAATATCTTTAACATTAACATTAACATAACAGGACCATTAGACATGGGGTTTCATGTAAATCGGTGCTGATTACACACCCAAATATCTACAACAATGTTTACTCATGAGACAATCACGGAAGAGTCTCATATCGTTGGTGGGTCACGACAACTCAAAACTAGACCCAGACCAGCTCAAGAAGACCCAGTATATCTTCCCTTTTGCACCACACTGTAATTACCCTGGCCTGTGCCATTACCACAGAACAAGGGCAGTGTAAATCCACATTTTTGGAGTCCACAGGACACCACCATGGGGATTTCTGCAGATTCACTACAAGAGGTTATTACCGCACAGTAAATCTGGCGATTTTTGGACTAAAAGTGGAGGTTTTACCCTGCGCATTCAAGGTCAAACGCCAGTGCAATAGATGTGGTGGTAAGTGTGCTTCTGCAGTAGCAGAATTCCGGCCGCTAAACTCGTAATGAGGCCCAATGTGTGCTTGGAAGGACGCTGCCTACACGAAATGCAGAAGCCCCAGCGATCAAGGGTATCTTGGCTGATAGCCACGTCTGAGCGGAGAGGACACTTACTCAATGTTCTGCTTGAGGGGTTCGGTCTTTGTGGGGTTGAGTTTGGTTGGATGAATGCGAAGATGGTCTTGGGTCGTACATGCCATCCAATGGTGATAGTTAAGAGGCATAATTCTACTCCATCCCCACTCTGTTGACGCAGGCAGTTGAGTGTAGGCAATGCCAAGGCAGCAGTTTTAACAAAACCACAAAATGTGTTATTTTCAAACTTTCGCTCATTCATATTGGTAGGGGCACAATACGTCCCAGAAGTGGATTTGGAGCTGTGAAAATACCATGGTGTTGATTTGGTTCAGTACA
Organism: Ambystoma mexicanum; assembly: GCF_040938575.1. Lineage (NCBI taxonomy): Eukaryota > Metazoa > Chordata > Amphibia > Caudata > Ambystomatidae > Ambystoma > Ambystoma mexicanum. Next base: position 1,449,154,830 of record NC_090934.1, on the reverse strand, counting down.
AACGCATGGTAACATAATTTAAAATGTCACGTTCACTGCAAAACATAACCATTGTCAAGAAAGGTATCTAGTCAATTCATCTAAACCCATTCCATCTAATACCATTCCATCGAATTTTGTCCATCTAAAAAAATGTCCATCTAATGCATGGTTTTGGGGGGTAAAGGGTAAATTTTTGTTCAGGTGTATTTAAAAGGGTGAAAAACAGAGGTAGTGGGGGGCCCAAAAAAAGAGAGAAAAAAAATGCCTTACATGGACATTTTTTAGATGGAAACATTTCGATGGAATGCCATTAGATGCAATGGTTTTAGATTGAATGACCATAAACCATCCAAATGTTCTTCTAACTTCTGTTATGAGTACGGCATTTATAAAGCATTCCACAATTTCCTACCAATATTTTAATGGTGCTATACAAAATTAGAACCATGTGAGGTCTCATGGCCTTTCTAGTGACCTATATACAAGGGCCCTCATTACGACCCTGGCGGAGTGGGATTCCGCCAGCGGTAATCGCGGCGGACCCGTCCGCCGTACTACGAGTTCCCTTAGCGCCATGGAGGTTTTCTCCGCCTGGTTTTACCGGGCGGAGAAAACCATGGCGCTAAGGGACCTCGTTGTTAATTACGCCGCCGTACTTTACGGCGGCGTAATTAACTCCTTCCCCACTCCCATTATACCCTATGGGGCAAGAATGGGAATGGGGAAGGGTAAAATGGGGATTGGGGATTTACCGCTCCGCCAAGGTCGGCATGGGGTGGTAAATCCGCCAACCCCCATGGCGCTATCGGCGGCTTTCCGCCATGCTCCGCGGTGCATTTTGCACCGCGAAATCTGCCAGGGTCGTAATGAGGGCCAAGGTCTTTAATTATTCTAGCTTGTTAATATGTCATCATCCTCTGGGGTTTCACACTGGGACTACATCTGCTACTAATCTGAGCAAAGGGAAACAACATGAAGTGCTGATGTTGTCCTTGTGAAATCTATCATAGAGTTAGCACCTTGTGTGGCAGCAAAGGCTGGTATAATGGTAAATATATGTGTTGCCAGTAGTACTCACAGAAGGGAGGATCCTGGAGGACGTTGTTTAAGTCAAGAGGATCTTTACAAGTGTAAACATGAGAAAGGCAGGTTTCATCAGATCCCCAGGAGCACCCAACAGGCTCCTTCCAATTGCCTTTCTCTGGAACCCTTAGAGAGTCATCAAAGGGTTCCAAAGTTCCTGAGCTCCACAGTGACAGGGAACCATAAGTAACTGTGAAACAGGCTAAGAGACTAGATCATGCAAGGGTGTTCAACTCCGGGCCTCAAGGGCCGGGTCCATGTCTGGTTTTCAGGATACCCCTCATTAATATTCATGAGATATATTTGCAAACGGGGATTCTAAATGTATGCACATTTTTTCCTCATGAACAATAATGAGGGCTATCCTGAAAAACTGTCAGGATCCGGCACTCGAGGCCTGGAATTGCACAATAAGCGCATCATCATGTAACAGCTGGTTCTTGGGGTCTTTGGCGTTTATTCACAGGTAGTATAGTGCAGTGGCCATACGCTTGTCTTGGAAGCATGACAACACAGAGCAACACAGCTTCGAGTCCTGGGTCTGCACTGAGAAACCACATTGGTATTAAGTCTGTTATAAATAACCAATTATAATGATTAAATCTGGAGTGACTGATGTAATTAATGCAATGTCCGGACCCCCATTTTCTAAAGGCGCTAAAGCTAGCCTTCATTCCAGACTTCAGAGGCATGTCACTCCTGAAACCAGATGATGGGGCTCATTACGAGTATGCCGGTCCAGAAAGAATGGTTCCGGTAAGCTTACCGGCACTGTTGTTTCCGGACTGGTATACTATGAGTCTGCCTGCCAGAGCTGCTATTCCGACAGGGCAGACCCTGCAGGACGCAGCGGCGACGGTAGCCAGACCGTCACAGAAGCACCGGCACTGGTGCGTCCGTGGTCCCCATGCGAATGGGGACTTACAATTTACTGGTGCCTGACTTTCCGGAATGCCAGGATTGTAATCCCCCAGTGTTTCCGGTAAATCTGGCACCGGTAAATCATTACGGTCCGGCAGAAACCCGCCAGTAATACCGGCACATTACCGCCGGACTTGTAATGAGGCCCGATGTCTTCCCTCCCATTTACTTTCAATCTGTGCTTCTTTGTTTCAACCATTTTATCAATTTAAATTTTTTAAGTTTTGTGCTTTCAAAAAAAATGTCAAACTCAGATCTTTCAAATGTTAATTTTTGCATACAAGTACTTCTTTTTTTTTAAATGTATTGTGCCTTTAGTTTTTATTCCGTTAAGAACAAACTTTTACACATTTAATACAAAAAAATAAAATACAAAATCACATTTATCGATCCACGTAATTAGAATATGTCATCAAAGATTACGAAAATAAGCATAAATGAAATATTCTTACATTCAAAACATATAATCATACAGTCTAATTTTCACAAGTTGCCAATTTCCAATTATTATAGGTCGCTGCATTGACTACAGTAGAGTCACCGCTTATTAGGGTGGCCCAGAATTAGTCCTTGCTTATATTGTCTATTGATCGAACTAATCCCCCAATAACTTATACCATTGTAATAGAGTGGCAAGGGAACTATTATCAGTCTCCCCGGGTACTCGCAAGAGGGACTGGGGCCTGGAAATCTCCAGCCCCAAAAAACGAAAGACACAGCCATAGGACAAAGTTCACTGTCTTTATTAACAATTAAAATTATGAGGATTTCAACATGAAGAACGCAAAATTCTCCACGTGCTCACACTCTCCAGGCGCCTTCCAGCCCATTTTGTTAACCATTGACATCACAAAAACAAGTTACATCGCAAAAACCTAACAGGGGAAGGGATTGTTTCGTGCAGTATACTAAATGTAGGTTCTATACGGGATTAGTATGATCATCGGGTACGCCATATCTGATGGTTCCTCCTGAGACCACCTCTATGTGTCATGAATACAAAAGTTACAGGTTAGCATAAAGGTGATTGGCCGCTGCAAAATAGTGTTTGCTTATAATGGAAGGTGTTTAGGGATTGGACCGGAAAGGTTTTATTAGCCTTGGAGCTTTGGACAGTTACCAGACCAAGTGCAACTTTTAAGGGGAACCTCCAGATCAAGGCCAGTTTTTTTTTTTTAGTATGGGGGTGACCCAGGCTTTTTTTTTATATCCCCTGGAACAGACCCTTCTGATAAGGAAGAGTTGACAAATTTTCAGATAGCATCCAGACGGACGGGGCGGACAGGATTTAATTATCATTGAAGAGCATGGGTCTCCTTTGCACCTGGTAGCTTTCAGCTGTTCTACAACCGTAGCCAGGTCCTCAACCCCAATAGGTGCAAAATTAAACTGGGCAATGGAGGGGCATCCAACAAAAGACTCCCTCCCGCCTGACATCTGTCGGAGTAGACAAGCAGTGTATTTTTTAATTTTTTGAAACTATGTCCAACCTAATGCCGGTAAGCTTGTTTTGCATCATGTCTTGATTTTTTTTTACACCAGGAGGACTCCTTAATTAAGGAATTAGCTAACAGAGGGGAAATGTTCTCCTGTTCCTTCACTATTTTAAATAATTATTTCACATCAGACTTAGCGTTCGGAATCCTTGAGTTGTGAACATTTTTCTTTGCAGCTACAATCTCCGATTTATACACTTTAGCGGCTGTTTTGTAAACCCCAGAGATTGGGAACATTGATTGGCTTTCCACAAATGGAAGAGCTTAAGAGACAATGATTTCAGTTGTTGCAGGTCCGGTGAAAACCAGAGTTTGCTTTTCTTCCCTTCCAGGTTGTTTCTGGGCTTCAAAGGGGCCTGGGAGTTGGTAATGGCATCCAGGTTATAAATACGATTTTTAGACATATCCGACACAGGTGTGGAGTCCCCAATCTTTATTTGCATGGCCATCCATGTTAGTTGCGATTAAGAGCTGGCAAGCCGTTCACATGCATTGCTAGGTTTCTTGCAGTTTCTGCATAGCAGAGAGCATACATGTATCAGTTCTCTAACTATGTGAGTCATAAGCTTTTTCTTTGTGTCTATCAGCAATAAACTTAAGTTTTTTGTAGCTTCGTGTATGGATGCCTATATGGTTCATGTCTAACGTATGTATGTCATGATGTTGGTCTTGACGTCATCAGCTTTCATCAAAGTTGCAGTCAGTTGACTTGTTCGATTGATGACAGCTGTATCTCTTCAATACTGTCAACCGGGTATGGTCTGAATGGTTGTCTGAGTGAGTAGCGCTTCTCAGGCCTGTGATACATCAATGATGGGGAGGAAGGGCCCAGAAGCCATGTACATCTCTCGTTTCTCTGTCGCAAGGCTGAGAGTGGGATGGCTGTAATCACAGCCATGTTTGGGTCTCCCTCTTCACTGTCCTTTGTTTGAGGGGACAAGCCTGTCACAAAAGCCAGTCATCCGGATGATATCTGTGAAGTGACTTGGCCCAGCATTTGGCATTGTTCAAAATGGCGTGAATGGACTTTCTCCACAGAAGACAATGATCCTCTTTGGACGGCTGTTAGATTACATATATGTATGCAGTATATAATAATGCTATATGATTCCATGAAGGATCTCACCATGCTCTACATTCCACAATTGTGTTTAGTGGTTAGGTGCGATTAAGGTGACTTCATAAATGTTCGTGGGCTGGAACAGGTATTAGGTTTTGCAGTTTGCAGTTCAGGATATTTGGGCACATGCCTGGGAAAAAGGTGACATTTTGATATGTAGTGCCCACTACAGAGTTGTTAATGTGCTAGTATATCAGAGTTGGACAGGGCAGAACCATGTTCCAAGATGGCTGCCATGTTAACGTTCAACAGGCAGTAGTTTAGAATTGTCAGTATACTTTCCTCTTTCCTTATGCCACATAAACGCATGCAGCCTGCATGCATGATTCCCTGCCAATTGCTTAAAGCCCTAAACATTCTGCTATCAAAGATCTGCAGGGTCATCGCTTGTATGAGGATGGCTCTCACGCTGCAGTCAATAGTGCTATTCATTGAAAGTCATTCTCCGCCACCAATCATGATATGGCACTGTTTCTACAAATGGAAAATTATACTTACCTGTAATAATACTTTTGAAGCTCATACTTATTACATTTTTACATTCTTTACATCATTTTGTGGTCTGCTGGTTGGATTTAGGAGTAGCATTTTGGTGTTGTAAAGCTTTTTCCTGTGGACGTGGACCTAGGGTGTGTTTAATGACGCCCTATCCTTGACTTACTGCTCAGGAGAAGCCACACATAGGTCCTATTTTAGATTGCTACTAGGCTATATTTGATTCATGGTGACTTGTGAGATTGCAATTTACTGCTTGCAGCGATTGATCTCATGAGAATCTTTACCGGAAATCAAGCTGCAACACCTTTGTTAGAGATAAATAATGTTTATAAAATCGGAAAGTACTTTTGTTGCCTAGATTTGAAGGCAGTGTTTGTCCTTCTGACTGAGGGGGGAGTTTGATAATGAAGTGGTTGCCAACATGTTTTTGCAAAAAGTCTTTTCAGACTGCTCATTCTTGTCTGAACCGTGTTTCTACACAGGAATCCATCTCGTGAAAATAAGAAAGTAGACCAGTCGGCAATATACACATCTTGTCGGTGTCCCAGCAAAGCAAACACAGAAGCTTTACCTAACAATACATTTCACATCCATAAGTGCCATGCCTGCTTTTGCAATGGCTTCCCCTTTGTGGGTTTGAGCAAAGGCTGTGAAGAACTGTGTAGTATTGTGTGAATGCATTATAGTAATAATATCGGGTGGCAACGGGCAGGGGCCCAAGTTATAATACTGGACCCCAGTGTCGTTACCACCCGATCTGGCCCGCCGGATCGGGTATTATTGCTGTTAGCACCTCAGGCTTTGAGTCTGGAACCCTGGGGTTCTGACTGCAATTGATTTTGTTGGAATGATGTTAATTCAAACAAATTACTTTCCTAAGAAGGCCACCTTGGATCTGGAAGGCGGGGCTCCATACAGCCAGCAGGGACACAGAGCTGCAGCGGTGGCGGTGTCGTTACCGCTGAATGAATCAGGTAAGTGGGGCTCGGGGGTGGGAAGAGACAAGGGGAAGGGAGGGCAGGTTGGCGGGGGAAGATGGCAGGGTGGAGGAAGCAGCCATCATGCAGCGCGGAACACAGGATGAGGGTGTGGGATTCAGCCCGCGATCCGAGCAACCTGATTTGTTGCCTCTCCTGCCCAAGGTGCTAACATTTAATCTAAATAGCGCATAACTGGCAATCTGACCTCTAATGTATCTGACAATCATTGCACTGATAATGTTGATTGTATAAAGAAAGTGGGTAGTTCAATAGTTTGATTGATAATGGTGAAACGACCTTTGATAAAAAATAGAGGCTGTGAAGGACACCCTTGTCTGCGAATACTTGGATAGATGACAAGCCAGTTTATTAAGCTTGGAATTCACGACACTATTAAGAAAGAAGCCTCAAAGCTAAGCTGTTTATTGTAATTGGTTATTCATAACACACTTAATACCTAGAGGTTTCTAAGCGCAGACCCGGAGATCGAACCTGTGTTACGCTGCAAGCGTATTGCCCCTGAGCTCTCCTCCCGAAACAAAGACGGCTTTCTAGCAAAAGCTTAAAAGATGGACTCATCTGTATTAAAAGCATAATGCAAGTTCCAAGTTGCAGCTTGAAGTTCTGTAGGCACAGAACTACTTTTCGTAGGTTTTCTAAAAATGTCAGAACTATCAGCCATTGTAGATTGCAGTGGTGTTAACTGATGATCCTAAACCTTTAATACACACATTTTCCATTTTGCTGAAACATAGGCGCCAGAGGAAGTCCATACGCTGTCCTAATGCATTCAGGAACCAGGCTGTCAAATGCTGTGATGTGTGATCTTGATGAAACACACTTCTATGGTATTCTCTGGGTACCTGCTGTGTGGCAGACTGATCCTCTGTAATCTGTGGTAGGCATGAGAGTCATGACTGCCTCACCCATGATCCCTGTCTGTTATGGAAAATAAAGGTTAGTTCTATCTTGCCCTTGTCTGAGTCCTTTGTCTGTATACCAGGGGAGGGTTTGTTGGGCCCTGGGTGCTCTGAGCGGTGAATGTGTAGTGTGAACCCCGGTCTTCTGGTAAACCTAACCAGCATCATCACCATTATTATGGATGATAGCATCATCTCCTGTACCGCCTTTGGCATGAGTTGTATTGATGAATACAATGTGCAAATGCCTTGTGCCATATGATTCAGATAACATTGCCCGTGGACTGTGTCTGCGCGGATTCCTCTGTATATGCGGTGTTCCCCACTGTTGGAAAATGTCGTTTCTCCTCCTGTGATTTATTTTGAAATATGTTTATTGGCATTTATAATTACAATCCCTATGTAAATTGGTAGTATCGACATTTACACTAGAATCATGCCGTTTAAAAATAAAACAATTGTTATACATAACAACATAACAGTAACTTGAACTTAACCTGTCTCCGCTTCGGGAATGAGTTTAATTTAAAGTGTTCGAGCATGTGGGGCAACTAGTCCTCGAGGAAGGGGCGGGTGGGAGCATTCCAGACACAACCGGGGCCACGGGGATTTAGTTACAAATGCATCCGCTGAGCGTCTTGAACAAGTAGCCGGCCAGGTAGACCGATCAGGGGGGCTTATCGTCGGAGGAGCGAAGTAACCTTGACATAGTGTCTTTCCAGGCAGCCAAGGCTGTGCTGGAGTCTTCTGTGGACTTGGCCACGCTATCTTCCCAGGCACGTGTTTCAGCCCCCGCCCACCTTTCAAATTCACTGCGCCATACTTTATAAGTCGGCCCTGCGGGCCGTTTCCAGGCCATAGCCAATGTTCTCTTGGCCGTTATGCAAAGCAGGTCCATCAGTTTGACAGCGTACTTAAGTTTGGCCAATCGGGGGTAGCTGCCCAGGAGGCATTCCGCTGGGGTCCACTTGTACCTGATTACTTCCGCTTCCTCACAGGTTTGCTTCACTTTAGACCAGAGATCTTGGGCCCTAATGCAGTTCCACAACATATGAAACATGTCCGCCCCGTCTCTCCTACACCAGGGGCAGTGTGTATGGGTAGTTTTGTTAAACCTAGCTATCCTGGTCGGGGTCAGATAAGTGCGGTATAGTACGTTTATTTGTATTAATCGAAACCTCTGATTTCTTGAGACTTCTTTCAGAAAAGCCAGTACTCTACCCCATTCTTTTTCCGTCAGCTCTAGACCCATGTCCGCCTCCCAGCGGGTCTTCAGTGTGGCGCTACGGTGGTTAGGGGAATCACTGAGGAGGTTGTAAATCTGGGAGACTGCTCTCCCTCCATCACTCAGATTATATAGCAGTGTCAAGAAGGGGTCTGCCTCTGGTTCCTCCGGCCATGTGTTCCATTTCACGCGGCCCGTTTTGCAAATCTTTAAGTACCATAAGAATTGGCCAGCATGAATGTCATCTACCTCTCTTAACTCAGTGAATTCCTTAAATACTACTTCAGTGTAAAGGTCACCCCAAGTGTACACTCCCTTATTCTCCCAAAGCCTGATGCTGTGTAAGTTAGTGTCCGACCTATCCAACCCGGAGATTAAAGGTATGTCTTGGAAGCATGGCTGCTTCTAATGCAAGATCGTTTCGGTTCTATGCCATATCTTCCTACCCAGAACTGCCAGGAATGGTGGGTTTTGTAGTAAGGTTCGGGGGGCCCAGATCAGCTCCTTTAATCGGACTGGGGGAATCATGGCCTGCAATAGAGGGGTCTCTGAGGTGGATTCGTCTGCCAGCCATTTAGAGACATAGCTCAACTGGGCCGCAAGGTAATACTTTTCGAGGTTTGGTAGTTGGATCCCGCCTTGACTGTGTGGCAAGACCAGTAGAGATAGAGCCACCCGGTGCCTACCTTTCCCCCATAGGAATTCTCCAATTAATGTGCCTAGAAGTCGAAAGAAGGGCTTTTTTATGTAAAAGTGCACGTTTTGGAACCCGTACAAAAATCTGGGAAGAATAATCATCTTAACTATCGAGGCCCTACCAAGCATGGATAACGGTAGCTTTGCCCAAAAATGTATGGATCGGCGCAGCGTGGGCAGTACTGCCTTCGTGTTGAGCTCATGCATCAGCTCAGGGGTGTGTAGTATCTGGATCCCGAGGTAGCGGAAGGAAGTCGTCTGCCAAACTATGCCTATCGAGGGGAGCTCCTCGACACTCTTGTTTTTCAGGCCTGCTAGGGGGAACAGGCAGGATTTAGTTTTGCTAAACGTAATACCGGAAACTATGGCGTAATTGTCGAGGACTTCTAGTATTGTTGGTACATTAAGATGGGGATTATTGATATATAACAGCACATCATCTGCATAAAGTGAGATAATGTGGTCAATCCCCCCCAATCTGATCCCCGCATCGAAGAATTGTTTCCTAAGAAAAATTGCGATGGGTTCTAGTCCTAACACATATAGCATGGGGGATAGCGGGCAGCCTTGCCTGGTGCCTCTACAGATGCCCCATGAGTCAGATACATATTTCCCGGATTTTAGCCTAGCACTTGGTTTGTTGTAGATGATCCTGATCCATCTAATGAATCCCTGGCCAAAGCCAAATCCCTCTAGTACCGCCACCAGCCATTCCCAATATATGGAGTCAAATGCTTTAATAGCATCTAAGGACAGAAGTGCTAGTTGTTCGCTACTTGTGTTAGTCTGGGCTATTACATGTTGAAGTCTGCGTAAGTTTAGGGACGTATTGCAACCAGGTATAAAGCCATTTTGGTCTTCGTGCACTATATCCCCTATCACTCTGGCCATTCATTTTGCCAAGATTGTGGTTAATATTTTAACGTCGTAATTAAGCATGGCAAGCAGGCGGTAGGAATCGCACTTGTCGGGAGGTTTATTGGGTTTGAGCATCGGTACCATTAACGTTTCCCTCATGCTATCAGGTAGAATGCCGCTTTCGTAAGACTCCGTAAAGACTTGATGTAGTATGGGTGTCAGGGAGGGTTCGAATGTTTTGTAAAATTCAGGGGGGAGCCCGTCGCTTCCTGGGGTCTTACAAGTGGACAGGGATCTGATAGCCTCCGTTATGTCTTCTGGTGTGATATCGGAGTCTAAGGATTTGGACTGTGCGGGTGATAATTTGGGTAGGCCTATTTCTTCCAGGGTGTCTAATATTTGGTCTTGTGGGACTCGATCTGCGTGGGAATATAGTTGTGCGTAAAAACACTTAAAGGTGTCATTGATGCCCTGTTGGGTCCTATATTCCGTGCCCTGTTCATCTCGCAGTGTGGTGGTTATATGCCTGGGATGCTCCCTTCTACAGAGCCAAGCTAGCAGTCAGCCAGGCCTGTCGGCCTCTGCGTGTGTTCTGTTTGTTCTGACACTGAAATCAAACCTGGCCAGTCTATTCCAAGCCCCAGAGCACTCCTCCCTGAGAGCTCTGAGTTCTACTTCCCTCTTGGGGGTATCCACTGAGGCGGCTTCTAGTAACAGGATCTCTTGCTCTTTCTGGTCTAGTTCATCCTGTAGTGTTATTCTAATGCCCCCCGCTTTCGCAATGGCCACCCCTCTTGTCACTACCTTTAGGGCGTCCCATAATGTACTGGCATGTTCGACACTACCTGAGTTTTCCTCTATGTAATTCTCAATGGATTCCTGGAGCTCCTCCCTGAAGGTCAGGTCTTTTAGGGCCTTGGCAGACATCCTCCACATGGGGATAGGTGGTCTGGGGCTACAGTGGTTCCAGCCCAGCAGGAGTGGGGAGTGGTCAGAGGCCGTCCTCGCCAGGTATTGTGCGTCCCCAATTTGAGGCATATGCTCCTTGCTTATGAAGAAGTAATCAAGTCTTGTGTGGAGTTTATGTGGGGAAGAGTAGTATGAATAGGCCTTCTCGTCTGGGTGCAGTTCCCACCATGCGTCTGTCAGGTCCAGCTCCCTGACCATGGCCTTCAGAGACAAGGTGGCAGCGGCCGGACCGCTCACAGAATGCCAGGACCTGTCAAGGTCCGAAACGTGCACACAGTTGAAGTCGCCTCCCCATAAAAAGAGGCCATCTCGGTATTGCGACATTTTAGTGCATAGCAGTCGTACGTGGGCTGGGATGCCAGTATTAGGGAAGTATGAGTTCACTATGCAAATTTCTCTCTGCTCGAAGGTTCCCCACACAATCAGGTATCTACCTTCCCGGTCTATATCCTTTTTGTTGAGTTGGAACGGAGTCTGGGGACTAAACCAAGTAAACACCCCTCTGGCATATTTAGAATAGGGGCACCGTAGCCCTGACCCCCCCAGTGTTCCCTGAGCTTTGCATCTGTTTCCGTGCTGCAGTGAGTTTCCTGCAACAGGGCAATGTCCACCTTTTTCCTGTGTAGGTAGGATTTAATTCTATTCCTACGGAGATAAGTGCCCAGGCCCCTTACATTCCAAGTTAGTATCCTAATGTGCGTGGCCATCTGGGTAACGATGGTGATTCAGGAAGCTTCCCCTCCGCTGATGGGATAGTCTGGGTGCACCGAGAACCCCAAAGTCAACAGCCCGCCGTGGCCTCCAACCCGTAGAGTCCACCCCAGAGGCCCATCTGCCCGTCCCATGCATTATATCCCTCGGAGACTTACCAACAGTTCGAACTTCCATCACGTATAGTGATTCAACTGGGAAAAACAACAACAACATTAAACTGCCCCCAGCAGTTGATTCAAACTCACAACGCTCGTGGGCTCCCGAGCCCTCTGGTTCTCTCCAGAACTTCCGGTTCGGGTGGTGTGTAGGCATTTTGCCTGCACCGCTTTAGGTGGGGGCGGACCTACTGTGGTCCTGCTAAGTGGCCTTCGGATTCCTGCCCAGTTGCGGTGAATCTTGATGCAGCGTAGTAGTTCATTAGGGGGTAATCTCTGTGAGTATGGGGGACTCCGCTGTGCAAGTGGACCAAATGTTTGAGCTTAGTGTTCTTTGCCATTCGACTTCTCCTCTGTCTGTTCCGCAAGATTGTTGTGCTCCAACCATAGATTTGCTGCGGCCGGGGACTCAAGAAAGATCGACTTCCCTTTATAAAGTACTTTGAGTCTTGCTGGATATAGTAACATGTATTTAAGGTTAGGTTTCCGCAGCCTGGCCTTTACTGGGATGAAAGAGTTCCTTGCCCGTTGCACCACAGGGGTGTAATCAGGATACATGACAATAGACGCCCCATTTCTCTTGATTTCGCCACCTTCTCTAGACAACCTTAGTATTGTCTCCCGATCTCTGAAGTTCAAAATTTTCGCTATTATCGGTCTAGGGTACGATCCAGGGGGAGGGTGCTTCTGGAGGGATCTGTGAGCCCGCTCCACTGAAAACCCTTGCGTGAGTTTACCAGCCCTTATTTCATGTAGCAACAGGTATTCTATGAACTCAGTGGGGTCTGGGCCTTCCAAGTCCTCCGGAATTCCAAGTATTCGAATATTATTTCGCCGGGCCTGGCCTTCTGCATCTTCCGAGCGTGATTCCAACCGAGCCACCGTTGACTCTAGCTCCTTTACCTTCGCTTTTAGCTCCAGCGCGGTCTCCCCAGTTTCCTGTAGGGAGGCTTCAGCATTGGTCACTCTTTCAGTTAAATTTCTAGCATCTTGCCTCATCAGCTGCATGTCAGATTTTATTTCCCCTATCATGCCTTCCATGGACGTTCTCAGTGCCGCTATTGCTTGTAGGATCCGGGAATCTCGGGGTCTTCCATCGGCGTTGGTGTCTCGGCTACAGTGTTGGCATCTTGCTGTGACTGTTGTGACTGTTGCTTCGGTCGGACTGTGGTAAAGGAATCCATGGTGACTGATCTAGATCTGTTCTTTGGGGGCGACATTCCTTCACGAAAGGATATCGGTATTGCGCATCAGGGTGCGCACTGCGGCCCAGAAGGGGGGTCTCTCCAGCTAGTTAAGGACCACTCTTTCACAGGGGTTTGGTGGCTAGGTTTATGAGTCACACCTTGGGCTGTCTCTTACCCTGCTGGTCTTGTGCAGTGGGCGAATTCGACCAATGTCTGGCTCCCCAGCCAGACTATATTACATCAAAGCACCTCTTGTGTTGTGGTGCCCATTTCTTGCTCATGGGCTGCTCTTAGTGGGCAGCCTTCAGCAGCGCAAGGACCTCAAGATGGGGTGTTGAGCATCAGCTCTGGGGTAATCACTCACTTCTTAGGGATTCCGAATGAGTCCGCAGTTGCCGCTCAGGTTGCGTGTCTGGTACTGCAGTCAGGCGGTTGCCACAATCAACTCGTGATTTGTAGGTCGTCCGACTCGGCTCCGACGGCTGGGCTCGCCGCCGTACCCCCCGGGCCGCCCGCTTGTTTCCAGGGTGCTGCGGGAACAAATCGCCGCTTCGGGGTCTCCAACTCGCGTGCCCCACCTCGCTGCTGCGCGAGGTCTCAAGGGGGAATATTCTGGCACTCCGGCGCCCAGGCTAGGCAAAGCCACGGGTCCGTGGTCGATGATATGACCCGGTCTGCCTCGGGGCTCCAATATGCCAAGGCTCCTATGGAGCACTCGCTCCCGGCTGGTGTTCGGGGCGGAGCAGGCTCGGAGGGACTAATTCCTTCGCGAGTGTACTTGAGTCGCCGCTGCGGTCCAAAGTAGGGCTCAGTCTCCGTTTCTAGCCCTGCAGTTACTCAGGCGTCTCTCCGAAATAGACGGCTTATGGCGGCCGCCATTTTGGGAGCCGTATGGGGGTCCGTTAAAACACTTTGTTTTGAAGGTTGCCGCCTCCGATTCTCCCCGCCGCTTCGGTCGAGGGTGTAAAAAGAGTTCACCCATGACTAATCTTCTCCCCAAGGCTATTCCTGTAGTTTCAATGCCGCAATATCGAATGTCAAGGATCACGGGCAGGAGCTCGCAAGGAAGGCGACCTCACTCCATGCGTGCTGGCCACGCTCCTCTCCTCCTGTGATTGATTGTTCTCTCATGACTGAGCAGTGCATCTCATTGTTTGCGCCTGTTGCATGGCCTGCAATTTAAAAATCATGCATCTTTTCCAGCCAATGGCAAATCATCCAGGCCTCTTGTGGTAGATGTTCCCTTTGTGCCTTTAAGTAAAGTATTCTTGGGTGTCTGTTTTTTAGTAAAACCGCCTTGTTTGTGATTGTACGTAAGAAATCTTTACTGCGCGTCCTCCTGTTTTTTTTCGGTTGTACGCTGGTGCACTGCTTCATCTCTTTGTGGTGTTCTTTCACGTAGAGCGCCATCCTACTAATTGAGAGCAGCTCCGGATCTGGATCTATAATCCTTCTTGCTGTTGTTGGATTTTCACCATGGTACCCTTTAATACTTTTGTTCAACCTAAAGTCCCAACTACTGGATCCTCCTAACCGACTCGAGTCTGAGACCGCGGCTTTAGGCCACTGTGGAGCAGTGTCACGTGTGTGTGCATGAAACCATCATTCCCCACATTTTCTTGAAGGAATCTCACTGTCAGAGATGGACGTCTGGAGAAGGAGATTATTCTCTTCTGAAAGGGGGTTCCTCTTCTTCTCTTCTAGAACAGCCCATTGGGAGTTGGCTTAAGAGTGTTATATATTATCCAGGTTTTGGGAAATACTTTCTTTAGCTTTAATAGGAATCCCAAGTGGGACACTACCAGCATATATCAGTTTGTGGCACTTTGGCATTGCGGAAAATAATTTCCTTTGACAAGCAGTCTATTTATGCTCCTTCCTTTTCACATTTCCCAACCCCTTTGCCTTTCTACCCTTTCTGCTTCCCAAACCTCCTTCTCAGTTCATATGTTATAATGTTGACAAAAGTTGTAATTATGTGCGCAGGGATTCCCTAGGGCAGAGCATGTGTGATGCCTGGGGAGGTCCGGCTGGGCTTCCCTGCGAATACACCATGTAAGCCACCTAAAACCTTCTGGTCTTGACAGGACAGTTTGATGGTTGGAAGTCTAGTAGTGGCCTTATCGTGCTGTCCTTTTAATATAACCCAGAGTAGGTTAACCCTTTCAATCACCTTAGGAGGGATATGGGCTTCCTAGGAAATCACTGACGTCCCGTGCATTGAAAGGGTTAAGGAAATGTCTTGCCCTCTCCCTAATGATGTGGCTTTCTTTATTGCACTTTTTATTTATAGAGCTTCAACTTCTTGCAGGAGCAATTGAGGATGATCTTCTATGTACGAAATTTGTCTTGGAGGGTATTGAAAATCGACGCAGCAGCCACATAGAATGATCAGTTGTACCCTGGAGTTATGAGAGACCATTGTTGTGGGTAAGACTTCAGAAAGCAGGAGTTGGAGCCAGGGAATGGAAGGGGATCCTTGCTGCTTTGTGGTGGCAAACCCTCTATGGGAGCTGTTTTCTGGTCCACTTTTGCCAAAGTTATAGGTTTGTGGGTGCAATGGATTTTGAGGAAGCTTTGAGCAACCATGAGAGAAATTACATTGTGTGCGATTTCTACTTCCTCTACAGAAAGAACCCATTATTTGTAGTGCTCCCAAGCATCCAGTTGCATCAGTTCCTTTTAACTCTTCTCTAGAGCATTATTTATTTATTTATTTATTTATTTATGTATCTTCTTATAATGGGCCAGAGCCCACAGGCCCACTATGCCCTTTTCGGATAATGTTTGAGCATTGAAAGGTACACTGCGGTCTGAAATCGGAAAACTGCCACAATAAATGTCCCCTAATGCCCTCCCCCGCTGCCTGCCCCTGCTTGCTTGCAGTAGAGGGTGCACCTAAATACATTGTAAAGGCTGGATTTACGTGCCACAGCCTTTTCCCTCTTTCTGTCTTTGTCCGGAAGATGTTTAATAATGTCCTGGATTTCCACCAAATTAGACTCCGTCATACCAAATGGCTGCTAAATGCCAGGCCCAGTCACATTACATGAGAAAGGTGCCGCTAACGTAACTATTTCTGAGATAGGCCTGTGGATCTGGAACCGTGTTCTTCCTAACAGTCTAATATTTCGGATCTGCGATGGAAGTAGGGTTAAGTGGTATCTCCATTCATGTTAGGCTCTTGGGTATGCTAATCAAAGATATTGGAAGGACCTCTTATGTGGATTACGCTCACAACAATATTTCAAAAGAAATTCTCTGATTACTCAAAATACTTTTGAACTGTTTGAGAATGAATTTGAGACCATAAGATTCACATTCAACTATTAAAGCCAAACATGAACAGACTTTCATTTTCATAAAAAAGATCCTTTAATCAAGTAAGTATTTCGGTCATTTTGATGATCTTCAGGGATACTGATCTACAAAAATAAATGTACGTAATGGTAATTTCTCTACTTAATTCATATGGCCAAAAATTTCAGTTGTTGATGCAATAGAAATTATGACAAAAAATTACCTGTTTTTTTTCTGTGCTCATATCTATGAAACAATAATTGCAAATGTCTTGTTAGGTTGTTTCTTTATAATAGGTAGACAAAATATCAGCAATCAGATTCATGGAGGTAGGTCAGGTGGGAAATCCTACCTGTGGCATCATAAGCATCTACACAATACTCAAAAGGGTGGTCCCTATACTCCTAGAGGCTTCACTGTGAAAGTCCTGGGATGTACAAAAAATATGTTACACATACAACATGCTGTCATTCGATTTTGTTTTTATTGTTCCTTACCCTAAGTCCAGAGCCCCTCTGTTCAAATTGGTGGTGAAAACTGATCTGTTTGAGGGATTTGGTTTTATATTCCAAAATGGCCACCACACAAAAACGCAAGGATGTCATCAACGTTTCCACCACCAATCTGAACATGTTTGGCATTCATAGTTGAATGTGAATATTATGGTCTTAAATTCATTCTCAAATAGTTCAAAAGTATATTGTGTTATCAGAGAATTTCTTTTGAAATATTATTGTGTGTTTAATCCACACAAGAGGTCGTTCCACTATCAAGGGTTAGCACATCCAAGAGCATTTCAAAAATGATGTGTGCGTATCCATCAGTGCAAACGGGATTCTTTGGCTGTAGGACCACGTAACACAGCATTGAGTTTGTATAAAACGAATACAACTTCTATTATTCGAGTTAGAATCATGGTGCCCACTGCATGAGAGAATTAATCTCCCTTTATGTAGACACCATTTCAGACTTTGGATAAGGCTGTGTACACACACAACCCCTTCCTTGGATGTTATTTCTGCTCATTTTTAGTTCACAATCATACTGCTCTCGCTTTAGATATGTGCTTGGCAGCCAACTACAGCTGCTCCTTTTATGCTGCTGCCTGTGACATTGTCAGACATAGTCGAGCCTTCTGAAGGGGATTCTACAATGCAATTTTCCAAAAAGTATCAAAATCTTCAAACAACATAGATAGGTTTGTACCCGCAGGAAATAGTTATGCCCGGTACCAGGAGCGTGAGGTCACAGACGAGGCTTTGTGATTTTGGGAATTTGTTCATTTTGTCCACTGGAAGGTATGGGACATTAGGAATGGTCAGAATCTTCCTTTTCCTTCTTTTCTGGCTGCCTAGCATATGTCATCTTGAGAGGATCCACTTAGAACGATGGCTTTTTTCATTTATTCCGACATCGCATATTTCTGAAATTGGCTTTTGGTGACCCCCCCTTACTATTTCCGAGGATGAAATGTAAATTGTTTCAATGTGAAATCTCAGGGGACTTTTCAACTTGAGGATTTTTTAAAGTTTGGGATCTTAAATCACAATAAAAGCAATGGTGTCAGAAGGCCTTTAGCATAGGTATGATCTTGCATTGATTTTTCTACCCTACATAGTACTTTTATTGGAAAGGAAAATAGGATCCCGTTCCCTCTATGTTAATACCTGACAGATCAGAAAACAGATGTTTCGCCTCAGTTTTAGACTTCCTCAGTCTCATTCAGTGCCAAAGAACCTTCCTTGGAAGCCTCTACTGAGACACCCCCTGTCGTGTTCCCGCAGAAGACATGGTGCGAAGAGCCCCCCCTCTTCAGGCCTCTAGCTTTCAAGGTTTTGGTTTGACTAGCCCATAAGAGATAGATTTAAGAGTAGAGGTAAGGGAAGCATGAGGGTCCGAGGCTTTGGTTCCCGGGAGATGCAAAACTTGAGCCATTCAATAAAGATTTGCAGATGGTGGTCCCTTGCAGGTTATTCAGTTTCCTAGTGTCCCTTGGAGCAGCACTTATTGCAGCTCAGCAGAATACATCCCAATAACCACCTGCCCACAGTTAGGAAGGTTCAGAGCATAGACTGTTTCCCCATGGGGTTAATGTGAGAGTTTAGAGGCAATGGCGCTTCTTGGACTCACCTCATTCTCATACACAAGGATCTGGGCTCTGTACAGCAAGATGTAGCGGTCCTTCCAGTTCCCCAGGAGGCCTCCGCTGCTCTTCTTTAGCCAACCTACTTTGTCTGCGGTACTCGCTTTCTTGCTACTCCCGTTCACACCCTAGGAGGGAAAACACAAAAACATATTTAGGAATATGGAACAAAAAAAAAATCTTTACTTGAAATAAAACAAGACATAGGGGCTCATTATAAATCCCCTGGTATCCTGCCGGTAATTCCAGCGGGATACCCGGTGACTACTATACCGTCTCCGCCACCCGATATCCCAGTACTACTGCCATATTAGGGCTGGCAAAGACGTCAGTAAATTCCCATTCCCAGTGAGTCCCATAAGACTCCAGGTATGACGATGCTGCAACCACAGGCACCGGTAATACTAGGTCAGGCCTGCCGGCAGATCAGAGCAGCTACCGGCAGACTTGTAGTTTGCAGGTCCGGAAAGGTGCTGGTATATATTATTACCGGCACCTTATTTCTGGACCAGCCAACTTGATATGAGACTCATATTACACCAGGCACAGGTGGATTTACCAATCACAATTCTCCTTTCCCAGGCACGAGTGTGCCTCCACCGCGCCCCTGTGGTTGGAAAAAAAATGTCAACCAAAATGGCCACCTCCATTAAAATAGGAAGATAATAGGTCCCTTTTCACAAGACAGAAGCCATTTGTGAACATGTTTTCAATTACACCGTCATCCAAAAAGGGACATAGTCCCTTTTCTATTTTTATGGTGGCAGCCTTTTTTTTCATTTCAACAGGAGATGTGCTTGCGCTGAGCTCATCTCTGACCAGAATTTAAAAAAAAATAATACTATCCACACCTCAGTAAATCCTAGGGTGCAAATAGCTTTCCACGTAATTGCCTACAAAAAAAGGTAAACAAAAATGGCCACCACCATTAAAGTAGGAAGGAAGTAGGTCCCTTTTCAGATGACGGCGGCCATTTCTGAACATGTTTTTCATGGCCGCCGTCATCCGAAAAGGGACCAGTCCATTTTCTATAAATGTAAAAGGGACCTGGTCCCTTTTCTTTTTAAATGGTAACAGCCATTTTTTTGCCTTTTTTTTTCTCCAATGGGAGATGTACTTGCGCGAGGCACATCTCCTGTCGGAAGAAAAAAAGAAATGAAAAAAGAGGTTTCACTTGTACTAAATCTGCCATCCTAATCTGCACCAAAACTGCTGTTCACAAAAGTGAACGCTGTTGCCTTCTATGGTGCACAACCAAACTGCAGGGCTTCTGGGAATTCAGGATTTAGGGTTTGCATGTGATGTGCAGGTTTGTGAGACAGTCTTTACACGTGCTTAATTGAGATCTCCAATTGTAAGGAAGGCATGGTATCAAACAGTACGACAGACACAAATGATCACAGTTCAAGGGTGTTTATTGAACTTCAATTGGGTTGAAAAATGCCTATCCAATCCTAAATCTAAAGAAGGAAGCAAGCTACGACCATGAAATAATAATAATGCAGTCCTAGTAGAGTCTTGTCAAAATAAAAGGGTCTATACTAATAAACCGATTGCCAATCCTTACTTCTAAATACAAATAGTGTGGGAAACAATGTTATGCAACAGAAAAGTGTTCAAGAAATTATATGTCAGGATATTCAATCCGTTGGCTACCATTCCAGGAACATCATTCAGGGGTCAGCAGGGGTTGCACCTGCACCCCTGAGGTCTCCCTTGCTACCCCTTTGGTCTTGCTTGCTACCCCTAAAAAATAAAATAAAACAAAATCTTTTCTTTCTTTTTTAATTGGGGTTCCTTGGCTGTGACCAGCAGTATGTGGTTCTGTGTTTCTTGGGTGGCTCATTTTTTGATAGCTATAGCCGGTAAGATAGCTCAGTGGGTTGAGCGCTCGCTGCTGCAGTGTGCATGTGCTCTGTAGGTTGCAAGTTCGGTCCACGGCAAGGTCAACTCAGTCTATCATCCTACTGAGGTTGATAAATGAGTACCAACACAGGTTGGATGATATTGTATGTATATTTGTTCTATACGAAGTGCTTACATGTAAGTGCTATATAATAACACATCATTATCATTTGGCCTTGGATGTCTGCTTGCATTCACAGTAATTTTGTAAATGGGCCTATACGCGCTAATGTTAATGATACATATTGTGGTCCATGTTTTTCTGAAATGTATATCACTTTACAGTGATATCGTAACCATATTTCTATTGCCACAGAGTTCCCAGACAGCATTATTACATTTGGAGTTGGATATTAGCCCGATAGGAGACCTCCTCGCTCTAAGACCAGTAAATTACTGGCTTAGAATGTGGAGCTCTGAGGATTTATTTGTTTTTTTATTTATTTATTTATCATGCATTTGTTAGGCACCTGTACAACAAGTAAATTGTGTTTCAAAGCGCCCAAATGACAACAGGGAGGGAACAAGGGATTGAAGACAATAATACACAGGAAGATAAAACAGACCTACGAGGCCTTCTGAGCAATCAGAACATGCAAATGCAGAGAGAGTAGAGGGGAAGAGGGAGAGGGGGGTAATTGCAGGAGTGCCATGCTCGTGGGTGAGCAGTGGATGCAAGTGCCCAGTTTAGGAAGTGCTAGGAAGCTTTCAGCTGCAATAAATAGGTACGGGCAGGCCTACAGTGGCGTAGGCCAGTGGGTGCCAAGCCAAGTGCTTTGGGTGGGCGGAGGCTGAAGGCGGTTGGGTGTGGGAGGCCAGGTCCCCAAAGGACACATAAGGGCCCTGGTCACCAATCTCAGCAACTGTGGGATTAGCAGAGGAGGGAAGAAGGGAAGGAGGAGAAGAAGATGACAGTCTTGAGGAGCTTGTGGAACTTGAAGCGATCTGGCTCAAGATGAAGAGGGAGGGGCAGACTGTTCCGTAAGAGGGAGCCAGATGAGGAAAGAGATTGGCCACCGGCCCTCTGTTTAGCGAAGCACATGACACACAGGGAGTTGGTACCAGAGGAATGTAGAGGTCTAGAGGGGGAGTGTTTGGTGATAGCAAGTTGCAGATAGCGTGGCTCCCCCACTCCAGACAGCCTTATGGATAATGCAAAGGAATTTGAAATTGATCCTTGCATCAACCGTGAGCCAGTGAAGAGTTTTTAGGGCAGGAGAGATGCTTTACCTGGGCTTGATGCCTAGGATAAGTCTCTCTGCCCGATTCTGAATTAGCTAGACTGGTCAGAGGCAAAGATTTAGAAAAGTAATTTAGGAAAGTATTGAGATGCATTAAAACATCTCTTGAGCCTGGAGGAGGTGAACTGTGTTAAGAAGCAACTATTAGGGTTAAATGACGTTGCATTATGGGAAGCCCCCAATAAAATAGACAAAGCTGCTATATTTAGGATTAAGAGAATAGTAAAAATGAGGGAAAAGGAGATGATGTTAGAAGTAGCTACAAATCTTGAATTGTGACTAGATTACATTGAGGGAAAATTAGATTTCAGATTTGAAGGTTACCTCAATTAAATACAACCGCCATGAGAGGTACTTATACATCCAGTTTAGACTGGGAACACTTCAGTTAGTTACCTTCTTTGCTAAAACCTGGGGTCAAGTTGGATCAGGTCCATGTCCATTATGTGACTTAGGCATGGAAACTGTTAGCCACTTTTTTGTTTATTTGTGCCAACTGAAACATCCGAGAATGCAATACTTAAGATTACGTTTTAGGGCTGCAAGTTTACAATTCACCATTGAAGCTTTGAAGTTCTGTAGAACCTCCATCGAACCCCATTTTGCATTTTATGTTATGTTATGTTAGACACATTTATAGAGTGCACAAACACCCGAAGGCACCATGGTGCTAGACTGAGTACAGATCTACCAGGGAGACAATTTAAAACACTAATGATTTAAGCATACGCCAAAAGTTGAGGTGGTCAGCTGTCATCCGCAATACCAGAGGAATAGCATTCCAGGCCTTGGCAGCAGCCACCGAGAAGACACGGCCGCCAGTACGGGTCCATCTAAAATGGGGCACTGTAATCACTAAAGCAGACTGTGAGTGGAGACACAGTGTTTGTACGTAGTGGGGAAACTTTTCTTGGATATATTTCGGCGCAAGGCCGTTAAACGCCCAGTGTACCATACACAAGGGTTTGAACAGTATCCTCTTGTCCACCGGCAGCCAGTGAAGCTGCCTCAATAGAGGAGTAATGTGGGCCCCAGTAGGAGGCCGAAGAATGGCTCTGACAGCAGCATTCTGCAGTAACTGCAGCCGATGATTCACATAATGGGGCACTCAAGACGAGTGCTGCTACAACCAGAGCACAACATTTTCCTGCACAAAAGGGAGGACTTTCTTGAATGTGCGCAGTTTAAAATGCCCGCTCTGACATTCTGCCGCTACCTGGGCTTCCATCGTAAGAGAGGAGGAAATAAAAAAAAACAAGTTGTTTACGGATGCCACCGGGAGAGGGCCAAGGGAGGCCGGCCAGCAATCATTGGTCGAATAAAGAAGAGGTGAGGTGGTCCCAACCACCAACACCTCCGTCTTGCTACCATTAACTTTAAGCCAATTAGATGACATCCATTCCCTGACCGCCTGATGACATGACCTGAACCAATTGGCAGTATTAGCATGATTAAGGTCAAGATGGACCAGAATTTGGGTGTCATCGGCGTAAGAATAATTGCGAAAACCATGGGAGTGGATGAGAGCCAGAAGGTGCCTAATATACAGGTTGAAAAGAAGATTTGGGGAGAGGGCAGACCCCTGTGGGACACCACAGGGTAGTGAGACTGAGCTGGAGCAAAAGGGAGGGAGTGAAACTGATTGAGAACAATCGGCCAGAAAGGAGACATACCAGTCCAGCACTCTACCAGGCAGCCCTGCAGTAGAGAGCCGGGAGATCAGGGTGGGATGGTCGACAGTGTCGAACGCAGTCGACAGATCCAAAAGAATAACTGCGCCGACACTGCCCTGGTCCGCAAAGCGAGCCAGATCGTTGAGCACCGAGTTCAAGACTGATTCAGTTCCCCTACTAGGTCGGAAACTAGCCTGAAATAAGTCGAAATAAGACGTACATTCCATAAAAGTGGAAAGCAGCGGGGAGAAAAGGGCTTCCAACAATTTCATGAAGAACGGAAGTAGGGAAATAGGACAATAATTTGCTAGCACCGCTGGATCGCGTGAGGGTTTTTTTAATAATGAGATCACTAGGGCGTGTTTAAGTGTGGATGGAATCACACCCTCCATAAAGGAGGCATTTAGGGCCGCAGTAATCTGAGAGATAATAGCCCTAGAATTTTCCTTCAGTAGCGCCAGCGGGACAGGGTCAGTGGGGCAAGCTGATTTCAGCCCTAAAATGGCAGCAAGAATATCTGATTCAAAGAAAGTGGGAAAAAAAGACCATGTTCTTTCTTCCCTAGAGGGCTCAGTCGATATTTTAGCGACTGGCGGGCACACTGCATCGCTGTTGATATTATCACGAATAGCAGCGATCTTAGATACAAAAAAGGACGACATGGGGTCACATAGAGCTTGTGAAGGGGTTGTCTGCGTGCTAGTCATCACAGGGGAGGAAAGGGACTGAAGAAGCTGGAAAAGGGCCCTAGGTTGATTGATGGCTCTTTCAACCTTAAGGGAAAAATACGCTTTCTTGGCAACCACCACAGATTTATGGTAGGCAGTAAGTTTCTGGCGGAATACAGATTTAGTTTCTGCTGTGTAAACGGCCCGCCACTTTCTCTCAGCCTGTCTGCACAGAAGCCTTTCAGCTCTCAGCTGATCAGTGTACCATGGCTCTGACGGGCATGCTTTTTGCTTGCACATCCTAATGGGAGCCAGTTGGTCAGCAGTAGTGGAGAAGGCGGATTCCAAAGCAGACAAGGAGCACGACATGGACTGGTTGCAGTGAGTAGTCAGGGCGGACGTTATGGAAGAGCTTGAGACCCTATGCCAGCTACGTTTCGTTTCAAAATACATAGCTTAGGTTGCGCGGTAATGGAGACAGGCAGAGGAACCAGAAAAGTAACCAAATAATGGTCAGACCAGACAATAGGGGAAGGAGGGGACAAAGTGATGGATTGCTCATTGCTCCAGAGCAAAGACTAGATCAAGAGTATTTCCCTGTAAGTGGGTAGGTTTAGTCACCCACTGGTGGAGGCCAAGATCAAACATCAGGTCTAAAAACATTTTTCCCCATGACCACTAAGGGCTGGGTTGTTAGGAAGATTCAAATCTCCCATAATTACCAGGTTGGGGTGTTGAATCTGTAGTTCAAGGGCTAGTGCCGGAAAATCAGCGCAGAACAGAGTGTCAACTCCAGGGGGTCGATATATTAGCAGCACAGGAAGAGTAAGTGCAGGGGATATCAAGATGCGGGCAAGAAGACATTCCATTTTAAGGGTATGGTTGGGAATTGAAAAATTAACTTTAAATTTGGTGTTGTAAATAATGGCCAGTCCACCACCTGGGTGGTTGGCCTTCCGGTCAACATGGATCAATTCGTAGTCGGCCAGAAGCGACTGGACAATGGCAGGGCCAGATGACTCATTAAGCCAGGTCTCAGTCAGGAATAAGAGATCCAGACCCAGGGTAGCTATTAGGTCATAGCACTCCATGGAGTGAGCTACAAGGGAGCGGGTATTTAGCAACCCGCATTGGAGCTCCTTTCCCTTGCTTTCAGCCATAGATATCAGGGAGCAGCGAGAGAGATAGGTATTTTCGGTGTCCAGTCAAAGGATCTAAAACAAAAGGATCTAATACAATAGGGTCGAGTCAAAAGGACCGAAAAAAAAGTTGAATACCTTTTTTTCAAATGTATATTTTTTTGGGGTTTCCGTATAAGAAAAAAAGTGGTTTTGACACCAAAAACGGGTGTTTGGGGGTACGCCCCCCCCAAAACAAAAAAAATCGACCTTTTTTTTCGGTCCTTTTGACTCGACCCTATTGCATTTCGATCCTTTGTATTCAATCCTTTGACCTATAACCGTATTTTCACCTACATCTTCAGAGGGCAGATTCCTTTCCTGCGCCGCCCGAGCACGGACCCGTCTGTAGCCTGTCATATTAAGAGGGCCTGTCTGCTCCGGTCAAAGTTGTTGGATAAAAGTTAGACCGTTAGGTGCTATACTAGTCCCTATGAAGTGATAACATTTTTAGGTGTAACACCTGAGGTGATTTATCTAAGTGAGTTTAACGAGACTGTGAGCATGCTCTCCTCTGAATTGCTAGGTTTTGTGATATTCTTTTTTAAACTGTCTCTTTTTCAGGGTACATTTATTGAAAATATTTTAAAGTGGAAATCAATGTTTTATTGTTTATGTTGTGCATGTTTGTTTTTATGTGTAACTTTAGGGTTTTTATACCGAATAAAGTATTTGAACATTATTACACGTTTGTGATTTCCAAAACCTCTGCCAGTTATGCTCCACTCCTTCTGAAAAGCCTTTGCCAGAAGGGCAGCCTTCTTGCCTCTTTTTTTTCCCACACTTCTACATTAACCAAATACTGACAATAATATGGTCTTATTCTGCTTCATCCTTGGCAATGTAGGTTTGCACCAGCTTCTTGTATGCACTTCTTCAAACATGGCCAATAAGCTTTACAAACTTTAGGGCTCTCATTTGTCCCCGCCTGACTTTGGCAATGTTTGTTAGTTTAAAATTGCCTTGTTTTAACTTTCTTTTGGCTGGGGTAATGGTAGTTTGCATTGGAATCTGGAATTATTGCCGCATCTTTTTGCTGGTTTTTAAATAAACTTGCATGTTTAAAGTCACAATCAGTTTGTTTTACAAAATCGTGTTTTCTCTGCATCCTGCCAGTTCGGTATTCAAAATTGCCTTCTTTTGTGTTTTTCTCTCTACGCATTTGCTTTTTGGTGTTAAAGTACCTGTTCTGAGCATGCAAGCTTTAATGGAGCGCTCCGGTGTCACAGTAGCTTGGTGAACTCACTGGGTATGGCGGGCGTGTCCGTTTCCCTCCCTGCTCTTAGGTCCTGTGCCTCAGCTGCTCCTCATGGTCAGGAAATCTGCTGCTTCCAGTCTGCCGCTGCCCCCACCACTCACACACAGAGCTTCCCCTGTTGCAAAGGCTCTCTGGTGCTCGCCAGCCACTTTCGCTTCCTGCTGCGCAGCCTCTGCAGCACAGGTCACCAGGGGAAAAGCTCCCTTCTCTGACGTTTCCTGCTGCGTGACCTCTGTAATTAAGGCTTCTGGAGGTGAAAATCCTCTTAGGAGTGGGGGAAGACTATTTCCTCCCCAACACCGGCTACAGCTCGACACTCGACAGTGGTCCCGGAATCTTCTCTCTCCTCCAGTTTCTGCTTCTGCTGCTGCGTGGAGAGTTCACAACTTCTTCACCTATGACTACTGCTCTGCTCCTTCTTCTTCCTCCTCTCGTGCACCTGAGAGGGCCTTTTAAGCCTCCCAATCTCCCCCAGGTGTGGGTCATTCCCACTATCATGCTGCACTTTGCAGTTTTGTTCCTCTGCAGCCCTTTTCGTCGTCCCAGTCCCTTGGGAATTATGGGACTTGGAGTTCATAGTGCAAAAATCAGTTTTCTAACTTGATCTTGATCTCATGCTCATTTCTGTTCCTAATAATATACCCTACAGGGATATCATAAGGATCAATCACAAGATTTGGTTTTACGGAGAAATAAATTCCTTTAGAGTTTAAGTTGATATTATTCACAGACTCCTTTTCACAGTACTTTGGGAGTTAGGGGAGCTTCTTGCTTTATAAGTCTCCATGTTTTGAGAAGGGTTTTCATTTCTCCCAATGCCTAAGGGCTTATGAATGTTTTCACCCATATTAAGATGTTCAACTTGGGGAGCTAAAAGATATTTCTGACAACAAGCCATTACATACTTTGGCATTGCTGAGATGTCCTCCCAAGAGGAAGAGGAATACTGTGTCCCACCCAACAGAGTCCTCCTGTCCACCTGGCCACCTGGGAGGAGACTCCAGGCAGGGTCTTGGTGAGGGCTCTGCAGGATTCATCACACTTGTGACCCGGTAAGCAGCCAATGTCGAGTCAGCATTTATTATAATTGATACTGGCATAGGATTTTTGCATCCTGAGGAAGGCTTGCATTCTGGCAAGTTCTATTGCCAAGCACAGTCAACCATAAACAAACCACAGTTAATAATTGCAGACCATCGGAAAGAGTAGCCGACCATCCCCAAACACTGGAAACTATGTATCTTAACATCACTGGCTGTGGTTGACCGTCGCAAGCAAAGGTTGGTCATTGCAACACATCGCCAACCATGGTCAACCATCACTCTAATGGTTGACCATCTCTACCCACCAACCATGTCTTACGATCGTCATCTGCAATCGACCATTCCTGAACATTTTGCAACCATTGCCAATGATGCAACCGTGGCAGACTCTGGACGTAGATTGCAAAACACGGTTGACCTCGGCCACGCATGCTACTTCCCCATTCACTCTGCATTGCGCCATGGAGGAGCCCTGCGTCACTGAAGTAGTTCTCTTTAGCAAACCAAAAACATTTGGCTTACCAATTCTTCTTTTGTTATAAATGGCCATAGTTATAAACAATCATTGTTACCTCTTCCTAACCAAAGACTCAGTAGTACTCGCTTGGCACGCACCATACCACCATATTCTCCTCCGCCACCACGAAGCTTAGGTGTCGTGAATGATCTTCTCACATGGTCACTTCCGTGCTGCAAGACCAGACCCACACTTCCCTCTCAGGTAAAGCAGCCTCAGTCCCCACCCAAGCCTCACGCAGTGTTGCATATGCCTAATTTCTCTGCCAACTCTTTTTCAACCTATGCTTCAAATTTCTTGAGGCATGAGCTGGCAGAAACGTCCATATCATGCTCAAGCGAACCAACAACAGGCAATCCCACATCTCTATTAAATCTCCTGACTCCACAGAATGGAAATCCACTCCCTCAAATTAATTCCCAACTCAACTCTTCAGCTGTTCCTGGTGAAAAATGACACAACTGTACTGTTCCTTCCAACAGCCCAAAATACCATTGCATCTCAAAACTGCTCGGTTACGGTGAAAGGAGAAGCTGAAGGTATCACAACCACAAAAAAGCAGTGCCATCCAGCTAAACAAACACATAGCAAAAAATGATCTCATCCCTCAACTTTCATTAGGGATCCTTGCTCTGCATGACCGAGCCCACAAACGCATTCACAAGGCCCACCTGTACAGCGCTCTGGAACCCGTGATTAAATGTGGTCTTCCTGTATCCAACCAATGGGAAAAGATAAATAGATTATAATTGAAAAGCTTGTGCCACTCCAAATCTACATCAACTTAAAGTCTGACGTTTTTTAAGAATTCCTTTTTCTGATAACTACCCACTGACTTCCGTTTGTTCAGTGGCCAATTCCATAGATTCAAGTAGGTCTAGCTCTATTTTGATCATAAATAATGAGTAGAAAGGATCTACGTGAAATGACCGAATCCAAAAGTCTGAGTCCCAAAAGTCTGTTTTTTGAAATTTCTTATTTCCCATTTGTTCGCATATATATATATATATATATATATATGTGTGAGTGTGTGGGGGGAGACCCCCCACAGCCCCCCACCTTACCTCTATACATTTTTATTAACTTTACCCCACCACCACACATATATATATATATATATATATGTATACAAAAAAGGTAGCAGGCGCCCCTCTCTCGAAAGAACAAGGCATGATAACCTGTTCAGTGGTTATTAACCACATTGAGAGTTCGCAGCCATTGCTTTTTGCTCACTGTACCTTCACAGATGGGAAATATCCATTTGCATATCAGTCTTTGTCCCGCCCACAAGGGCAGTCCAGCACCGAAATGCTATGGCAATTCCTCTCTGAACAAGAGTACCATAAGCAACCCCATACACGTGTTTCAGCCTTGTTGGGCATCATCAGTGAGGTGAAGCTGAGCCTCTCCAAGCACAGTGAGCAGGGAGTCCACGTCTGGTTGCCATGAAAGGCACAGTGAGTAAAAGCAGTGGCTGCGAACTCTCAAGTGGTTAATAACCACTGAACAGGTTATCATGTCTGTTCTTGCGAGAGAGGGGCGCCCGCTACCTTTGTTAAATTATTTGTTAAGGAACCTGGGATTGGTAACCCTAGGTCTCCTGGGGGCAACCAGACGTGGTCTCCCTCTCACTGTGCTTAGAGAGGCATCAGCTTCACCTCACTGATGATCCCCAACAAGGGTGAAACACGTGTATGGGGTTGCTGGTGGTACTCTCGTTCAGATTGGAATTGCCATTGTATTTCGGTGCTGGACTGCCCCTGGGCAGGACAAAGACTGATATGCAAATGGATATTTCCCATCTGTGAAAGGCACAGTGAGTAAAAGCAGTGGCTGCGAACTCTCAAGTGGTTAATAACCACTGAACAGGTTATCATGTCTGTTCTTGCGAGAGAGGGGCGCCCGCTACCTTTGTTAAACTATTTGTTAAGGAACCTGGGATTGGTAACCCTAGGTCTCCTGGGGGCAACCAGACGTGGTCTCCCTCTCACTGTGCTTAGAGAGGCATCAGCTTCCCCTCACTGATGATCCCCAACAAGGGTGAAACACGTGTATGGGGTTGCTGGTGGTACTCTCGTTCAGATTGGAATTGCCATTGTATTTCGGTGCTGGACTGCCCCTGGGCAGGACAAAGACTGATATGCAAATGGATATTTCCCATCTGTGAAAGGCACAGTGAGTAAAAGCAGTGGCTGCGAACTCTCAAGTGGTTAATAACCACTGAACAGGTTATCATGTCTGTTCTTGCGAGAGAGGGGCATTCATGGTATTTCTGTGCCTAAAAATAGAGATTCTGTACCATTCTGACCAAAAATCCCCCCGTCTTAAACAGTGATCTCCTGTCAGAATGGCCCTCAAATTCCTATTTTTCGGCACACAAATTACCCAACTCAGCCGCTAGAATGGAGATGTTGTAGAACAAACAACTGTTTTAATTGTATAGCTTTACCTATATTATTTATTCTTCTCCACACCACCGGCTTACTTTTTTCTGTCATCTGAACCCCAGTTTAGTAACACATTAATTGAAGAATACCCATACCTGGTAGTTCAACTTCCCAATTCACAATCACACACCATTACATACATCTTTATCACCTTACTCAAACAATCATGCATACATCACACATGCATTGCAGAAAACCCCAACCCATACCTTCTGTATTTTTTTCAACAGACGCTACAGAATGCCCACCAAAAAGCAACTCCGTAGAAAGGGACGCAGAAGTAGAGCAAATGAAAAGAAAAGTCTCCAACATAAACACCCATCTATAGTAGAATTTGTAAAAAACATTGAAACACAACAGCTAATACAGTCATGTTGTGAAACAGAAGAAGTTTCTAGTGCAAAAACTTTGCCTCCTCTATCACAAAGTAAAACGACCCAAAAAACTATTAACAGAAAATCAACTATCACTACAAATAAAACGTCTTCTATAAATCTTGATATAGTACAAAGTAAGCATACCAAGAAAAGTATATTAGCCAAAATGTTCCGTCACAAAGGCCCTCATTACAACTCAGGCGGTAAGGGGTTTACGGCGCCGTAAAAAGCGCCGACCCTTACCGCCTGAGTACGAGGTCCCTTAGCGCCATGGCGGATTTAACACCTGCTTTTAGCAGGTGTTAAAATCCATGGCGCTAAGGGACCATGTTGTTAATTACGCCACCGTAATTTACGGTGGCGTAATTAACGCCTTCCCCACTCCCATTATGCCCTATGGGGCAAAAATGGGAATGGGGAAGGGTAAATGGGGATTGGGGACTTACCACCCCACCGACCTCGGAATGGGGCGGTAAGTCCGCCTACCACCATGGCGTAAAAGTAGTTTACGCCATGGTGGTAAAGTCACGGCCCAGGCGGTAACTTACCGCCTGGGTCGTAATGAGGCCCAAAGTCCTTCAAAATCTGATAAAAACAGGAGAGAAACCAGGTTCAACACTTCAAACCTATCGTAGGAAAGTAATCTTAGAAGCGTTGATAGACAGTGCAATTCTTCTCAAAAGAAACTTATTTATTGTTGTGTTAAACAGAATTAAACCACTAACAAAACTAATAACTAAACTTCAAAAAAGACTTCTCAATAAACGAAATGTGAACAAAAATAACTTCTTAAATATCTGTAGAGGTGAATGGAGTCACACTACAAGCACAGGACCATACTTTAATGAAGAAGCGTACAAACAAAAGCAGACAAATACAATCACCATACATAGCAGTGGTTGAGGTTATGAAAAAGTTAATAATACCATAATGGAACAAGAAGTACTCCTTACAAAAATATGCCCTGAAAACTTAGATTTACCCCTCCATTCGACTGAATCAGAACATCTAATTTACACATGGCCATGCACGTCAATGTGTAACATTCCCAAAAGAATGTTCAAATGTTTACGCCTATTTCTCAATCAATATGTGAAAAGCAAAGACAAATGCAGAATTAAAATACTGCAAAGTATGGATGCTTGTCTAGTACGCAAGCACACAGGACTGCAAGGACATTTGTTGGCCTGCATATCAGGAGCTACTTGCAAAACAACCTTCCATGATATCAAAAGGATATCAACACATCATGCAAGTATAAGAAATCTAGTTTATAAACTGTATTATGCAAAAAGTCCTGCTTTAGCACTAGCCAATTTAAATAACATTCTTCCACATGGTACACCAAAAGACCTACTAGAAGAAATCGAGTATATACAGAAAAAATATTTTGGAAATGAAACCCACTTACAAGATGAAATAGCTGTCAACCAACTTCGTAACAAATCTGCACATGGCACCTTTCACTACACACATACAAAAAAGAAATACTAAAATTTCAAAGCACTTCAGCTGAAGTACCAAACCATGTGTGTGTATGTTGCCGCAGAACGTGTTATAAAAGTAACACAAAAACTATAGACCTTTCATACAAAATAGAAGACAATGAAGATTCTAAATGGTTTGAATTAGCTCTCTACCTTATAGCAGAAAACAAATACGAAATAACTGACCCCATAATACTTTGCAGTTACTGCACTACCAAACTTGACAACAACCAAACTCCTTCACGTGCTATCTCAAATAACTTGGAATTACATTTACTACCAAAACTCCTTCAACAACTTAATTTATATGAGAGCATCATAATTCAAACAGTTCATCCATTTCAAGCAATAATAAGCCTTCAACCAAAAACTGCAAAATTACCTCCCTCTGAATTAATGAAAGGTATTCGTGGAAAAGTAGTGTATTTACCATTAGATCTAAAAGAAAATGTGCACACTATAGGAGTGCAATGTCCAATGCAACAATCTTTAATTATCTTGGTAAATGGAGTACCTACAAAAGACAACAAAATTTGGCAACAACTGGTAGATTTACATAAAGTTAGAGAAGCCCTGCAATATCTCAAAAAGAATAATGATTATTACAAAGAAATTAATATCGAAGAAAACTTGAAAGATACAACTCAAATAATTCAAGAGACACAAGAAACTGGTCAATTTGAGCTCCTAGCTCCTGCTACAATAGCAAACACTTTAGACCATTATACAATTCACCCATTGCACTCTAATGACACCATAGAAGATGCACTGGAAACGTACCAAATGCGTCAAACAAAAGGATCACCAATCAGCATATGGGAAAAAAGTATAGAAGCACGTGCTTTTCCTCTACTCTTTCCTACTGGCAAAGGAGGAAGATACGATGATAGACCTGTTCAAATATCAGCATCAGAATATCGCTCATTACAAATGTATTCTGAAGATCCCAGATTTCGACAAAATGTGGAATACATATTCCACCTACTCTTTGAAAGTGAACTAGCAACTTTATGTTACGGAGTTGCACACATATTAAAATCAGGTTCACACTTTCAAAATATGACAGCCACACAATTATTACAAAAAGTTCAACAAAAAGATGAGGTTTTACAGACAAATCTTACAAATCTATTAGCAAATATGCGAGGTACTAAAGAGTACTGGTTTCGACGCCATGGAGATGTACGTTGTATGATCAGAAACCTTGGCCCACCCACTTGGTTTGTTACATTAAGTTGCG
Organism: Ambystoma mexicanum; assembly: GCF_040938575.1. Taxonomy (NCBI): domain Eukaryota; kingdom Metazoa; phylum Chordata; class Amphibia; order Caudata; family Ambystomatidae; genus Ambystoma; species Ambystoma mexicanum. The sequence goes on along the minus strand of NC_090934.1, from coordinate 1,449,121,549 downwards.
CAGAATATGCGTGGGAAGATTTACATGCTTTCCTACGCATATCAAACGAAAACAAAATAAACATAGATATGCCAACACCTGGAGAACTTTGTTCTCAGGATCCTGTTAATGTTTCTAGATGTTTTCACCATCGCTTCATTGCTATGCTACATTTTATTTGTAATAAAACTGTTCCTCCCCTTGGAGAAGTGCAACACTTCTTTTGGAGAAAAGAATACCAAGCCAGAGGAGCGCCACATGTCCACATGCTTTTATGGATTAAATATGCTGCTAAATTTGGTCAAGACAGTGATGCCACTGTTTTACAGTTTATTGAAAAATATGTCACTTGTGAAATTCCGTCAGAATCCACAAATAGTGATCTTCATGCAAAAATCTTACAATTCCAAAGACACAAATGTGGCAAATATTGTCGTCGCAAATACAAAAACAAAGGGAAATACTACACCAAATGCCGATTTGGTTTCCCTAGACCAGTTACGAATACAGGTCAAGTGAACAACCTCATGTCTTCAGTTAGACATAGTGTTAAAGGTAAGTCACCTAAAAATACATATTGCATAAAAAGAAAAGAAGAAGGAAAATAAATCAATGATTACAATGCAATCATTGCCCACTTGTGGAATGCAAACATAGATGTGCAGTACATTGCAGACAATTCTACTGCAGTTGCACGATATGTCACAGCATACTTAACGAAATCAGAAAAGACAGAGCTCCAAGACCTCTGGAATGACCTGTCATCAGATAAAACAGTGTCTCATAAATTATACAGCTTGGGCATAAAAATGCTGTCCCATAGAGAATGTGGATCCTATGAAGCAGCTGATCGATTAACTATATATATATTACATGTCCCTGCTACAACTCATCAAACCATGGAGAAAAGAAGAAGAAATACTAAATACCTATGACTCATATGAAGACGCTTTCAAAGCCAATGAAAGCAGTATAACTGATGTAAACTTTGCACAGTACAAAACAATGTTGCACAATGAACAGCAACACGAAGAGGAACTCCAGGCCCAACTAGATAAGGACACTCCTGACAGTAGTCAACCTTCTGTCACAGGAAGCCAAGAACCACTGGGAGAACCACTAATAACAAATGAGGCAGAATTAGCTATGATAGAAGTAGAAAACACCATGTGTCACTATGAAGATAAAGAAGACTTAACTACACTACAATCAAAACTAAACAAAGAGCAAAGTAGCATTTTTCAAGAAATAACAAAAGAAATTGCACATGGTGTGCAACATGAAAACAAAGAATGCACCTGCCAAAATTACAAACCTATACTATTGTATGTCAGTGGTGAAGCTGGTTCTGGCAAAACATTCCTAATCGAAATCATCAGTAAGTTCCTTCAACAATTGACAAACAACAAACTGTCAGCTGTTGCCACTGCCCCCACAGGTTTAGCTGCCTACAACATAGGTGGTGTCACTTTACACCGATTACTACTCCTGCCAGTAGAACACCAAAACAAGTTAGATCATTACAAACTTTCTGCAGAAGCTGCAATGGAAGTACGCAGAGTATTGAAACAAATGAAAATGCTACTAATAGATGAAGTGAGCATGGTGTCCAACCTAATATTGGCTTTGATTCACCTCATATTACAAGAAGTACTCAAAACAAACTATGAAGAGCTATTTGCAGGAAAACACATAATTGTTTTCGGAGATCTTCTTCAATTGACACCTGTAAAAGGTGAGCCTATTTTTAAAACATTAGGAAACAAACTCTGCCGTAAAACTGTTGGCAGCATTGGAAATGTCAACCTTTGGCAACATTTCCAATACAGAGAATTAACAGAAAACATGCGCCAATCTGCAGATCTCACTTATGCCAACATCTTAAAAAGTATCAGAGTTGGTATACTTTCTAGAGAAGCAGAAGCAATATTGAAAACCCGGCACATTCATGCACTTTATGGTGATAATGCATGTGCTACAGATGTTATGGAACAATTAGCCCACAAAAATGTCAATTGTATGGCCTTAATGCCAACTCTTGCAAGCTGTTTTAAATTCAATGAAATAATGTTAAGCAAAGAAATGCAACCAATTATGGAATTTAGCGCCACAGACAAACTAGATGTACATGGAATGACACTACCCATGTGTGACCAAGCCACAGCAAGAATAAATAGTTTAGAAAAATCAATCTCAAACACAGCAGGCTTGGAAAAGATATTAAAATTATCCTTAAATTGCAGAGTAATGCTTAAACGTAACCTTGACGTGGACCAAGGACTAGTTAATGGAGCACTGGGTACAGTTGTTGGCTTTCAAACATACCCACGTGACAACAAAATTCAGTTTGTCAATATTCTCTTTGACAAACTTTCAGAAGTAAAAAGAATAGGACGCTCAACAGCTCGATTCCTTCTCTTCAAAGACATGCATGTACGCAGAAAACAATTTTCTCTAACTCTTGCATACGCAGTCACCATTCATAAATCACAAGGTCTTACTCTAGACAAAGCAATGATAGACATTGGTAACACAGTCTTTAAAGAAGGCATGAGCTACGTAGCACTGTCACGCCTACGTACAATTGACAGTCTATTTCTAATAAACTTTGATGCAAGTAAAGTAAACGCTGAAATTCCTTGCATTTTAGAATACAATAGACTTCGTTCACTATACACCCCCCATCTGCAAACATATCCTGTTCCACAAAAAGGAACATTTTCTAAAAGAAAACTAAATCAAACAGAAATGCAACAGGATGTCACTGCAAATCCTCCAAAGAGACTAAAAGAAACTAAAACTTCATCAAGTACCACAAGCAAAAAAGAATCAATTAGGGAAAGTAAACCAGGTACTTCTTTAAGGAAGGAAGACAAACTCCAAAAAAAGCAGTTAGATACAGAACTACCTGGACCATTTAAATTCTCAAATATAGTTGGTGTAAGTTGCTACGCAAATGTGCAATGAATATTCTATTTCAATTACCACCAATTGTTGACAACATTTACTTACACAGTACAGACCCATTGTGTTTGCAAATGTTAGTACTTCACAGAAATGCAGCAAACAATCCTGACAACACGTATAGTGTTTTTGGAATAAGACGACAATTGGACTACTGTGCTGGAATGGTGAAATTCACTATAAACTCACAGGAAGATCCAAAAGAATTTCTAATGTACTTACTATTAGTACTGGAAAACAAAAACATACCTATAAATGAAATCTTCCAGATTTCATACATGTGGAAACATACATGCACTCTCTGCAACAATGTGACACAAGAACAAATCCCCAATGAGCGCTTTGTCTATATATCAATACCTAATTGTGAATCCGTTCCATTTCAGCAACTTGTACAAAATGCAAACCACGGTAGATTATGTTCTACCTGCAATTCGGATAATCGCTCCACGTTACTAATACAAACACATAGTAAATACGTAATACTAATGCTTCTACGTTACAATGCAGATGGTACGAAAAACAACTGCAAGCTGACTGGATTCACACATGGTCAAATTTCACTTGGTAGGAAAACCTTCACAACAATAGGTATAATCTACCATGCAGGAGCCACAACCAACTCAGGGCACTACACTGCATATATAAAAAAAATGTGGATGGTTTGAATGTAATGATAGTACCGTTACTCTAAAGCAGAGATTACCAGCTAATCTTACAAACGCGTATTTAATGTTCTTAAAACCAAAATTTGATAACTGAACTGTACTTAAACCTTAAGTACACTTGTAGTAAAAAAATATAAACTGTCACAATATTTCAAAACCTATCTAACTGCCCAAAGATTCTACAACAACTAATCAGATAAATTAATACCACTCAAATAGAGCAAAAAATAGACAGTTAGAATACGCCAATTGGTATCTAACTGTCCCAAAATTTACAAATATGCAAACAGATAAATCAATACCACGAAATTATATCAAAACATAAACAGTGAGAATACGCCTACTGGTATCTAACTGGGCCAAAATTTTACAATATCCAAACAAATACCTAATATCTTATTGCTCACAAAAACTGGAACAATCCAATGCATAAAGCATTAGGCAGAAGGAACAAGTAAACGCGGAAAACAAACAAATAAATAAACTGTAGCATAACAGAAAAAGGTTTTTTTTTTATCCAACATGGATTCTTTTTCTCCCACAGACCCAATGATTTTAGCAACAAACACAGAAACTTTGCACATTGCACAGTACTCTGGTTTGTAATCTACTAGATATGAGGGTCAATAAAAAGAAGAAAATGTTGATTGTACAATGTAATAAGTCATTATAAAATACTAATACTAACATGCTATTTTCTTTTATTACAGAAATGAACAAGAAAAACATGGACTCCCATTACTAAACCAAATAGTACGTATAACAAGATAAATACAACCATTGCAGCATATCACACCCATACAAGCTTATAACATTGTTCCTTAGAAATTAGTTTTTGACCCAAAGTTAAAAGCCACTATGGGTGTGATATGCTGCGGTGGTTGTGGCCAGGGCATACACTCTTAGGTGCATGGTCAAATGGCCTTGCACCCAACATTCTACACCCTGGCCACAACCACCGCAGAATATCACACCCATAGATGCAAACATTGCAACCATTGTTATGTCCGCGGACAGGGGGAAGGTCCTAGGACACATTCAACTTGCCAGAGGACAATACAAACAGCGTCCTCAGGACACCCCCATTTTCTTTATGTACGAACATTTCTGGACACCGCGATTGTTCTTAAAACATTTTCACCTTGCCAACGAACAATACAGACAATGTCTCCAGGACACCCCCTGCAAACATTCCAAGACCCCACAAGTGTTCTTAGAACACTTTCAAGTTGACACCGAATCCATTCTGTTTATTTACGAACATTCCAGAACAGCCGTGTTGTCCGCAGACAAATCGAACACAACAAAAGCGTCTAGCACATAAATAAAATACAACTTTGAACCTATCTCATACTCCCCCATCCTCCCCAAAGACTTCTACACACCAACACACTCTACTAAATACACATTTTGAACAAACTTTCACTGCGCTGTACGCGGACGTCCGCAAATGCAAGATGGCGGGCGCGACAGAAAATCTGACGCGCATCACGCACCACGCCGCCCAATCAGCGAACACGTCGCATGTCCGCGGACATGACACAAGCCGCTGGGCCAATCGGGGTGCTGTCCGCGGAGCGAACAGGGAAGTCCGTCCGCGAAGCGAACACAGATATCACTAATTTTTTTGGCTTACATTTTGGTCATTTTTTAAAAAACTACTGGACGGATTTACACCAAATTTGCAAAAGCACGCTTTCGGGACCAGGCCGCCGCTCCTGCCGCAAATTTGGTGTAATGTCTATGGGGAAAAAAAAAAGTTTTGGGGCCCCCCCTATAACTTTCCCCCCCCTGGACGAATCCTCACCAAACTTTGCAAAATAATTCAGAGTGGGCCATATACTTTTTTTTGCAAAGTTTGGTGAGGATTCGTAAAGGGGGATCGAAGTTATAAACCGCCCAAAAAGTGCTCTTCCTATGGAAACACCAACTTAACCATAACTACATGGCCGCTACCGTTATCTGACCGCTATATATGCGAACAGACAGGGGTCAGACTTTTGGGCTTCGGACTTTTTGCCCTCTGTATTTTCGTACAATACCGAGTAGAAAATAAGGAGGGACAGAATTATAGATTGTGAAATATCAATGACGTCAAAATAAGGAGTCCAGAAGTCAAGTAACAAATAAGAATAAATTGGCTTCACGGGTGTTGAAGGTTTTAGGGACAAGTGCGGGTGAGGGACAGCCACATGCAAATTGGAGGTGCTGAGGGTCTACCAAACACACCCACCCCACTTCCTCCTGTTAATAATGCACAGAGTTTTTGTTGGAAAATTATTTAGCAAAGACAAAGGGTGAAATAATTTTACAGAGCATCACACTGAAAACAACATGGAGGAGGGGGTCAATAGTTTTGCATCAGGCGCAATGTATTTAGTAGAAGTTTGATATTTAGGCCCTTCTTATTTGGAGGTTGTAATCAAGGTACTCTTCATTTAGGGCCCAAAGAAAAGGTGTACAACATTTTTTAAACCGACAGGTGTGACTTGGTTTATACCTTTTCTTTTGGAGGTTTCTGTCATTTATTTTAAGGAGTTCCATTTTGAACTCTTGGGTAAGAATCCTGATAAAATGGATGGTTCCTCAAAGAAGGCACTGTAGTCACCGATGGAGTAAGTAACTGCTTTGCTTAAGCTCTGGTTGCAAGTCTTCAAGTTCCAAGTTACAGTTAGTATCATCAGGCTAAGGAGACACAGAGGTATCCACCGGCACCCCCTCTCTCAGGCAGCTCACTCTCAACTGACATGCTCAGGACACTGACAGGGAGTCACACCTACACATTCCAGCAGCTCACAGCACAAACATCAGGTAAGGAGCACATTGCAACAAATCCCTTTAGAAGACCAGAGTGAGTGCCAGCAGAGAACCATCACCTTTTAAATAGAGTTCTTGAAAGGTTAGCAGTGACCAGTGGACTGAGGGGAAAGGGGGAATTTTTGCTGGAGTTATCGGCAGAAAGGCTGAAGGATTCTTTGAATGGGTGCCCATAGTGCCACATTCCTCAAATTCATACCCCACATCTGGAATTAATCCAGCCCAATGAGTACATGCAGTCCCTTAACACAGCTGGGGATGGGAGGAAAGGTAGGTGATGCTGGATTCATTGGTCGGCTGGATTGCAATGGATGGGCTTTAGTAGAATAACTGGAACGAATGCCGTTGCCACTCCCAATCCCTATGTTAGACTGAGATTGTACGCGGTCTGATGAAGGTGCTCTGAGCCAGAAATACTAACCTATTGAACACAATATGCCACATTTTCTAATTTCCTTGAGATATTTATAAATTCTAAACACTACTCTGCCCATCAAGTGAATTTTCTTTATACTACTGCCTTCCACTGGACTAACTCTGCTTCCATCGCACAGTGAACTTTACCTGATATGATATGATATGATATGGCATTTATAATGCGCCTATATACAAGTGTTTCAAGGGGCGGCGAGGCAAGGGAGGGGTAACAGAGGGAAGACCGACAACGATCCTACTAGGCCAGGTGTCATTCAAATCGGGCAAGTGCATGGGAAGGCGGAAGGAGGTTAAGTGCTGGGGACAGGGGGGAGGACAGTGCGGTACATGGGATAAGAAAATAAATAACAATAAGTAAAAGTACGGCCAGCAGGTGGCAAGTGCAAGGGTAAGTGCAGACGTCGGGTGTCAGGTGCTGGGTCTGTAGGGTTACAGAAAACAGTCCCCAAGAGCGTGGGTTGCTGGGAAGGCAGTGCAAGAGTGCGACTGATGGGGGAGGGGACCGGGGCCCGAGATCAGAGGATGGCCAGGTAACCAGTGCAGTTTCAGTGTCAGCCAGGAAGTCAGCAAGGGAGAGGAGGAGAAATAGCAGACGCAAAGAGAAAGGTTTTGAGGTGCTTCCGGAACCGAAGATGATTCTCCTGAAGTTTCAGGGATGCAGGTAGGCTGTTCCAGAGGGAGGTCCCAGCCGAAAAAAAGGGATCTACCTCCAACTCGTTGCTTTGAGAAGCGACTGACCCTAAGGGAGTTGGAGGCGGATGAGCGAAGAGCTCGAGAAGGAAGGTATTTAGGAAGAGAGAGTTGAAGGTATTGAGGCCCCAGCCCCCAGAAGGCCTTGTGGACGATGCAGAGGGTTTTGAACTTAATCCTCGCAGCCATGGGAGCCAGTGCAGAGATTTCTGACCTGGAGAGATACGATCCCTACGCTTGAGGCCAAGGACAAGTCTTGCAGTCCTGTTCTGAATAAGTTGTAGAGGGCAGAGAGTAGAAGCAGGCAGATTTAGAAAGAGGCTTTTGCAACAGTCCAGCCTAGAGAGAACCAGAGCTCTGGAGATAGTGAGCTTCTGGGGGAAGGCGAGGAAAGGAAGAATGCCTCGGAGGAGGTGCAGCTGATAGTGTGACTTCTTAGCGACATCAGAGATGTGAGGAGTGAAGGAGAGTGCAGAGTCAAAGATGACCCTAAGGTTTTTAGCCTTGCAGGTGGGAAAAGGAAGAGGGCCAAGAGAGGCCGGCCAGAGAGCTACATGAAAGGAGGGAGCGGGTGTGCCAGTGATGAGAATCTCAGTCTTATTGGCATTAAAGCAGAGGTCATTGGCGGCACACCACTCCTGGATAGCAGACAGACAGTCAGAGATGAGGGAAGTAGAGGAGGAGGCCGAGGGTAACCTACAGCCGCATAGGCATTACCACAGAAATACTGAATCGCAACAATGCCAAATGAGAGAATCTTCGGGGGTAAGCAAATTGCTGCTCGCCCGATGTTTTGCCCCACAACTGTCATCATCCCTAGCCTGTCACCGATGGTGGATTATGTGAGTCACAGGCCAAAACATCTTGAGAGCCAAAGGTGTCCGACCAATGGTCTGCACCAAGCCCAGGGTGCAAGGATCCGAGGCACCAACAAGTGCCACCTCAATTTCACATGATGCAGCACTGAACGTTCCCACCATGCCTCTCTCTCTCTCTCTGTAGCTCAACCCTTCCATAGTCGTCAGAATTGACATCTCTAGTGCCCCATCTCGATACTGCCTGGTTTCCGCCCAAACTTTTAACCACTAAGACTGCTGGACCCCCATCACAAAAATATAATTTAATTCCTTTTGAATGGATGCTTTATTCAGAAAAACACATTTTTTTGTATACAGCAAACAAAACACCTTGATTAACAAATCATTAACATAAAAGAAAACTGACAACTATAATAAAAAACAAAAAGCATACTAAGTCCACTTGGATGAAAATCAAAATCATGTCATGTCATGAATAAAATCTTGAAATCCTAAAACCTACCCCTAATTCTAATAGCATTAGATGAATACAATTCTAGCCCATGACATTCTATAAATTCCACACTCATCAATAAAGAAAACAAGGCTGACATTGGCTACAATTAATTTCCCTTAAAACCGGCAAAATGGTTCAACGGTGTAATGTACTGTACATCTAGTAATTAATGTGCCATATCTTCCACTATTCCTAGGTCACATTTACCTCCACAAATATTCCTCTCCTCTTTAGACCATTTTGAGGTTTCACACTTTACACTTTAAAGGAAGCATTCAATATTGATTTCTGCAAACGCCAATATCTTTGTGTCCCCCCTGTTATTAAATATGACTCACAATCTGAGGGTTCATTTCAAACAAAAGTCCTGGCGGACTATTGTTTTTTTTTTTTTAACACATTATTAACAGAAGGAAATTTGTTAAAAAGTTATTCCTAAAGCTGCGTCCCTAGCGTTACTAGTATTAGCCCTATATGTGAAATATCTAGTGTGTAGATAGAGCCAGCCCTAGCATGTGCTGGTGTGCTGCCTACAAGGTAATGTAGAGGTCCTTTTCCTTTCCTCTCTCACTACTTTCCTCAAAGTCTAAAACAAAATTGCACACTTCTTGGTGGTTGGTTTGAATCTTTATTTGTACCTCCTCCAGTTTGTGTGTCTTATCTAAAATTGTTTCTATGACCACTAAGGTCAAAAAACTATAAAAAGAAAAGCTGTAGAAAGGTACATTTCTTTTCACTAAGATCAGAAGCCTATTAAACAGCTGAGCTTATATTCACCCAGCTAGTTATTTTTGGTATGTACAGCTTGGATTCATTATTTGTACGATCCCTGTCATCTCTGTTTGCAGGGTCTCGGAGTATGGATTATCAGTCCAATACTACTATAACAATAGTCAACCGGTTTCAGCGGTACAAGTTAATAGCCGCCTTCTTCAGGACGAATGCTTCTTAATGTTGCATTCTTTGTATAATTCTTTTTCATGGATGCTGAGAGGTATCTTCGGGCGTCCAGTGGGCTATAACAGGTTTGTCCCTGAGTCCTATGGGGTTAAAAAACAAGAAAAAGGACAGATGTACTATCATCAGTCTTTGAGTGCTTTTCCAAGATCGTATCTAATTTCCTCAAATGGGAGCTATTATTCCACCATATCGGAAGATGTTGGCCTTACCTATATTTATTTTGAGGTACCATATATATTTTTGTTGTCTTGAGGTCTCGGAGGGGTCTATTCTCACTTGACCAGCCTTCCGTGTTCTTTAGAATCTAGAAATGGATGGCATAGAATTGCTGTTATCTCTCATTCTATTATGGACTATCTTGGAAGGATAAATATACATGACTCTTTCAAAAGTTATTTACCTGTCTTCCATTTGTGATTGTTCACAGTAGTTGTGTAGAAGTTGTTTGTCTGTGTCTATGGAGCCTATAAGAAATGAAAAGGCCCCGTCATCTTGGCACTTAAGTTCTTATCTGATATGCATACTATGTATGTTATTACCAAGGAGAAATGACTATTTGTGTGGATTCCCATCATGTAGCTTATTATTGCTGCAATGCTAAGCTGTTCTCTCACTTTAGCAACGTGCTGTTGTCAGTCCCTTGATGTAAAAGACTGTTATTCTTCAAATAGCAAAAAATGTCCCATTGAAATCCATTACTCCCATGGAGCTTATCCCAATATGTCAATTACATATATTGATTCTATGGTCCATTACGTGGCAAGCAATTGTTTAGCCATAATCTACTCCCCCTATATTTTCAAAGGGAAAAGACAGTAGGCCCCCTCTTACCTCGTAATTGCTTTCTATTAGTCTGCACTGCGTCTCGTCTCCTGCCTGGCTGTTCTTGCGCTCACCAACTTGGATTCGGCATGTATTTATATGGACAATGCAATCACGTGACTTAATCGTGTTGAAATAGAACACTCATCCGTTTTTGTAACAATAACGGACCGGATGGTTTCCTACCTAAAATACACTCCCTGTATTTTATTCATTTGTTGTTCTGTTTGTTTCGAGCGTTTACTCGAATTGTTGTCTTCATACCATATTTCGACGTTTATTTACGTAGACACTAATCACGTGACTGTATCGTGTTTAAGATGAAACACTCGTCCGTTTGTGTAGCTCAAAGTGCCGGATGGTTAATTATGAAGGATATCTATCCTGTAATGTATTTTTTGTTTAAAAAGGACTACAGTTTATGCCCGGATCTCTCGGGAATTGTAGTTCTATGGAGATCGCTCCGCTTGTGGATGAACAATATTATACATAATCCATAATATAATGGTGATATCTTAACTAGATTTTTATAGTCACCAAGAGAGCAATTGCCTATTTTACATACATGAGCTTAATAACTTGGTCTGCAGCGCTCGTATTGGTGGAGGTCAGATGTATTCTGGGATGTGTAGTATAGTGGTTGGAACCACCTCCCTTTCTTACAGAATGGGAGTTATTTAAGCCATCAGCAACACAGTTATTGTCCTAGAGTAATTAGCGTGTATGTCATGGGAGTCAGCGTTGACTCATGTTTATAGTGTTAGACTATATTACCGCTAATCCTCTGGGCAAGTGTCCACTTATATCAGTATCTGTATTGTCTACACCTTTATAGTACTTGATGCTGTGTCAAAGAGTTTTTAAATTCATTTATACATATTTGTCAAAAAGAAGAAGGAGGAGGGGGGGAAACAGATATTTCTGTTTCTTCATAACTTAAGGCTTGAACTAGATGTTAAGTAATTCAAGATAGATGGTATTATAATGAATTATAAGGATGGAATAAAAGCTGTATTTTTATCTATCATTGTACTGCCAGTGTTTGCCAGCAGATTTCCTCATTTAAGCCAGACTCATGACTTTGGAGTCTGAAAATCCATAGTTGTTCTCTTCTAATTAGGAGTGCCGCTATGTTGCCACCTCTTTTTGGTACTCTGACTTTTTCAAGTATTGGCCAGGTCAGTTCATCTTCTGTGTGCCCCCTCTCGATATAATGTTCAACAAGTGGTGCCGTTCGTTTCTTAGTCCTAATGTTGGACCTATGTTCGCCAATGCGTATCTTTATGGCCCTCGTAGTCATTCCAATGTATTTTTTGTTGCATGGACATTGGATCAAATATACCACATTTGTGGTATTACAGTTTGTAAAATGTTTCTGTTGCCATTGGTTTAACCAGTTCTTGGTCTTCCCTTTGACCGTGACAGAATGCGTAATAATAACTCTTATGCGTATCCTTGGCACTTACATACACCAAGTGTGGCTCAAATCTGCACCTGAATCAGTTTTCATTATACAGTTAGGCACGCGTAGTACAGCTCAGTGGCAACTCGGTCATCTTGGAAACAAGACAACGCAGAGCAACAAAGGTTTGAATCCTGGGTCCACGCTTAGAAACTTCTCCGGTATTAAGCGTGTCATAAATAACCAATAATAATTGTATCACTGCTCATTACCTTCCGTAATCACCTTCACAAGCAGCTTCTTCCAAGGTCTACCATGCCCTTCCCTTTTGATCCTTTCCCCCCTTGTTAATCGTCTTAATTTAGGTTGGCCATTCATCAGATATCAACAACTTGTTTTGTAGCTCTTTTTTTAAAATTCCAGCAATTACTTTCTTGCTATTCTGTACTGCACATTATACCAAGGTGGTGTCGAATTTCCAAATCTAAGTGCCTTATTCTTTGTTAGCAGGGGGCCTGGGTATTCTAATAAGCTTGTGAAGATATTTATGAACCCTATGGGCTTGGTTTAAGATGTTAAGTCCTTTCCACTGATGTTAATGGTGCTTTTGAACTAAAGCCACTTAATTAGAAAACGAGGTACTGACAGGGATTTTTTGGTTGCGGATGACATGTCCGCTCCAATTTCACAATCATAAAATAGGAGCAAAGGAGTATGGTCCCTTTCAGATGGACCAACAACCTCCATATCCTTTATCTTATAGCAGTCCTCTATTGGGATCATCACAGTCTACGGTACTAGTTTTCTGCAGCCCCCCCTCCCTTTATATGTTATGTTCCCTGGGACGCCCAATGGTTTCCTCCCATTTACAGTGCTCAACCCTAATCATAAGAGTAAGCCAGTATTGACGCATCATGCCCTTGCCTCTTTGAGTTTATTAATTTTGGAGCTATTGCTGTTATCACCCTCCTCATCATCAAATGGATCACTTTCCCTAAACAAACTTATCTTCATATCATTTATTTTGTTTGCCATCACCCAAAATTAAAATCCTTTCACCATCCTTTTTTTGCCATAAAATCGTCTATTTATTTATTTATTTATAACGCACCGGTCTGCCGCAGGCATCAGGGCGCTACATGAAGACACAACAGACACTGATAGACTATCTTGGAGACGGGACAGTGTAGAAATGAACACAAAGGCTGTGAGCTGTGTGAGAAGTAGTTTCTGGGAGTTATTTAAAGAGGAAAGTTTTCAGCTTTTTTCTGAAACGCAGAAGGTTGGTTTCTAGTCTTAGGTCCATAGGCAGGTTGTTCCATTTTACAGCTGCGGATTTGGGCAAGGCCTTACCCATTCCATTTGATCTCTTGTGCATTGCTCCTGTGATTTGTCCTCTGTGTTCTGATCTTAATGGGTGGCCTGGAATGTGTCTGGACATTTTTGATTTGAGATATTCCGGTGCTTTCCCATAAAGGCATTTATGGACCAGCGTCATGGCTTTGAACATGACCCTGTCTTCCACTTTGAACCAATGAAGCTCCCTTCTGGCGTTACTGATGTGATCATACTTGGATTTCTGCTTGATGATCCTGATGGTATTATTTTGAATATGCTGGAGTTTCGTGGTGCACTGTTTATTTGCGCCCAGCATTGTTGCGCTTCCGTAGTCCAGTCATGCTAATATAATTTCTCTGGCTATTTTTGAGCAGTTCTCTTCATTAAGGTAGGGTTTTATCACTCTTAATAGCCTAAGATGATACATGCAGTTTTTTGTCACATACACGGCCTGGGCATCGGCACTCATAGATGCCTCCAATATCATACCCAGCATCTTAACCTTTTCTACAACCTGTATTGGGAGTTCCTGAATATGAAAGGACTTGTATTGAGGGGTTAGTTTGGCTCATGCTTGATGAGAGCCGAAGATTGTGGGATGTATTGACCCACTTTGCTATACTATGCGGCATCACTCTGCTATTTATGGTGCAAGAAACAGCAACAATGGCGGCAAAACTCTTGTGCGTGCCAAAACCTCCAAAACCGCGTTTTCCAACACACAAAAAGATGGCTTCCCAACCTGACACCCATGGTGCATGTGTGGTGGAATCGAGAAACACTGCAAAAAAAGTGCCAGTGGGTGCCATGACAAGAAAACATAGAGTACAGAGGGAGAAGCAGCGCTTTGCAAATGAAACAAAAAAATGTGCCTGTAAATGACATTTATTTTGCTGCAAAAACTCCAAAAAGGCTTGTACATAGTACTGTTTCAACACTCAAAATCTTGCTTGGCACTAAAATTCAATTAATCTAATGAAGCACTGTGAATGTACAAAGTCCTAAAATGTGAAGAGCAAAACATTTTCTTAGAAAAACTGGATTGCCTGTGAATGACAGCCCCTGTCAAAATCTGTGTGCAGCACACCGAGCTATCTGTGAATGACAGCCCTGTCAGATGGGCTATCCTGATGAAACTTCAAAGTTATCTAAACTAAAAGTCTGTCGGAGTAGCAAACATAAAAGGATTGGTGCTAAAAGGAAAACAGATCTCAGTTGTTTTTGATTCCACATGTTTAAAGCTAAGAATGTAATTTATCTATGTCATTTGACGCAACAAGTTTGGTTTCTGCTGGATTTTAAATCAAGAAATTAAGAATACACTTAGCCTGGCTGGGCCTGCAAGAACTGAAAAAACAGGTTTCCCCCAAGGGAAGGGAAATCCTCTCAGCAGAAACTCACTGACATATTATAATTGTGGGTTAGGCCAGACTTTTGTCTGTAGCCAGAGAAGGAACACTAGCAGATCCTCCAGGCCAGGAAATGGACATGTGAAAAGGTTGTAAACTGCTCCTTGAAGAAATTCCCCAAAGGACTCCTTGCTCCAGAGACAGACAAAAGGATGACCATTTGCTGCTAAGACTATATAATGAACAGTTCTTTAGAGACTTATAACTTGCTATCAGAAATGGTGAAAAGTATAGAAAGGACAGATTTGTTAGTCTAAATTTTGGCTTTACATTTAAAGATGTAGTGGAATTGTGTAACATATTCGGAACAGAAATGGCAGTATATGTGGTTTTATGTGAACTGTGCTTATGCTAGAATTGTTAAACTTTGCACACACATTCCTAGGGTAAACATCTTCGTTAAGCCGGCCCATACACCCATTTTTCTAATGTCATTTGATAGGATAAATAGAGACAGCTGACAACACATAGGAACTCACTCACTGTTCTGTTTCCAGTGAAGCACTTTGTTCCAGAATTCAACATCCAGCCTTTAACATCCTTCCAGGTCCAGATGCCAAGAATATTGCCAAGCAGTAGCTGAACCATTTTCAGCAAGGCCTCTATCCTCAAACTTATTCTCACAACCCACTGTAGCGCTGTTGTGTGGGAAAGCATCCTGAACTAGCATCCTGAAACTATCTTGCTTGCTACCATAAGGCATGCCTGATGAACTCGCTATCCCACTGATTTGAATACCCAGAAAAAAGAAGGGCAGATCCTGTGCAGTTCCGGTGACCGGCCTAGCTGATCCAGTCCTGTGTCTGATGTGGTGTCCTTCCTTGATAGACCCAATCAATTGACCAGAACCGTGACTGTCAAAAATCTTAAATCCCAGTGGATTGTGAGTATTAATAGGACACTAGAGAAATATTGTATACCTTGCATTATCTTGTTCCACTCTAATCTCTGAACTATCCCTACTTTCATAACCAGTAACAGTGTCGAAATCTTTAGTGCTATTTTCTTCTGTTTAGTTGCTAAAGCGCAATTTTCATAGTCATTTTATTCGTGTAACTCTGATCCATAAATCCCACTTTGAGTGTTTGGACTGGTGCCGCCGGGGGAGGTGATGGGGATCTGATACTGAAGTCATGAATCAGTCTCAGAGCTTACTTTGTTGCGCCTTGGTTGCCTAGCCCAAACGCTCTAACCTTGAGTAAAAGCATAAGCCATATTTTCTGATTCTAAACTGAAGTCCTTGGTCAAATTTATGTCTTTATTTTCGAAAAATACCTCTCACTAAAACCTCTATAATTCCCTCTGTTTTTAAGATAGAAGTGAAATTTCAACTCCCACTTGTACCTAACACCCTTAGCTATCAGTGCTAAACAGTGCGATTGACCCGTTATATCAAAAATCGCATAAGTAAATCTTGCCGCAAATTTACATTTCAAAATGTTTTACATGTGTGAATTAGTTTTAAATTATTTCCCACTTTGACTTTGAGATCCCAACGGTTTCCTTTTGATTAAATCATTGCTTTTGTGTGCTTACATCTGTTCAAAGCGGCTCCCATTGAAATGTATAATAATTTAAGCATTTGTGACCACATTTGGTGTTTTTGCTCAGCCAAATTCAAAGTCATTCTGACAGTGAAAAGTCAATTCCGTTTTTCTCTTGTGTTTAAAGGGGGGAAGGTAGGAGTGATATTCTGTATGATCTGTGTTATTCCTGAGTACCTGCTCTCTCCTCACATCTATTTAAATTGCCTATTGGTGGGTTGAGGGATTGCAGGGGGAACCATTAACCATAGTGCTATCTGTTCCAAACCAACCCAAAAGTATTATTTTCTGAGATGCATTATTTTTGTGCTCATTACCTGATTCCTAGTGCATTAAAGGTATTATTCAGTGTTCTGTCACCCCATTGGTTATTGTTGTTACCTATTAAAAATATATTGTGATTTAAATTTGAAATAATTAAATAAATATTTACCTTTACACACTAGCCTGATTCCTGATTCAGTGTGACCGGGGCACGGGTCTCAGGAGAAGGGTGTGATATGAGTGGTATATCATTCAGAATATTGAACTTATAGATAAAAATAAATAAGGGTTTCATTTGCACACTACATGCTGGGTGAGACTTGGGTGTGTGCCAGATTGAAATCACTTACAAGATCATTAGCTTTGTTTCCTTGCTGTTAAGGCATAGCCAGTTGTGGTCCACCCATGATTCGATGTGGTTGTACACGGATGTAACTGAGTCGCTGTCCTCTGGGTAGTTTCCATTTAGTTCCAGTATTAGCTGAGTATCGTCAGCATAATTGGCAAAGAAGATTTTGATGTTGTCCAGGACTTCACAAAGTAGTCTTAGGTAAAGGGTAAACAGTAGGGCGACATGCTGGCTCCCTGAGGGACTCCACAAAGAATGTCAATTACGTATGAAAAATGATCACCCCAATGAACTTTGGATTTCCTATTGGCGAAAAAGGATATGAGCCATCCAATAGCATCCTCTGAGCAATTAGCGACTTTTTCCAGCGCGCGTTGGATAAGGCCGTGATCAAGAAGGTCGAAAGTGGCACTCAGGTCTAGAAGTATAAGTAGTCCGGTGTTCCCTTTGTCGACGATATTTAGCATGTGAGTCTGGAGGTCCAGCATAGCAGTTTCAGTACTGTGCGCAGCATGGAAGTTGGATTGTTGGTGGTGTAATACGTTGTTAAACTCAACGTATGCTTGTAATTGGGTGGTGGTGACCTTGTCTAGCACCTTCAAGATAAAATTGCAATTAGTGATGGGTATTAGGTTGCTAGGATCTCGGTGATAGAGGTTGGGCTTCTTTACTAGAGGGGTGACTGTGACTGTCTTTTTGCTCATGGGCACTACCTTGTCACAAAATGATGTGTTGACAATTCTCGTGAGTAGTAGGTCTGCATTCTCTAGTATTATTTTGGATGGCAGGATGTTTTCTGCACATGCTGTGGGCTTCATGTTGGCTAAGACTTTCTCTATGTCTTCTAACAACTTTTTTTGGAACCTGAAACGTTCGATGGTAGTGGGTGTGACACTTGTGGGTGGTTGTTCCAAAATGGCCTTGTCGGTTTGAGCTCTTGCTATCTGGCCCAAGCTTTTTTTATTTTAACGTTGAAGGCAGTCTGAACTTTGTCACAAACTTCCTGAGATGGAGTGAGGTTGGGGATAGTGGTGTTAGGCATTTCAATGGATTTTAAGATTTTACATAATTTGCCTGTGGCATTGTCGTAGGACTGAATTTGGTTGCTATAGAAATCTTTCTTTGCTTGACGAATACTTTTCCTATAGGCTTTTTCAGATTCTTTTCAGCTGTCCTTGTTTATGGAGGATGGTTCTTTCAGCCATTTCCTTTCTCAGTTCCTTTTTTCTTTCTTTAATGTCCTGAGGTCAGAATTTAACCAATTTTGTTGGTTGCTATTTGGTCTAACGAGTTTGGATTTTAATGGGGCCTTCTGGTCGACTAGCTCCTTTATGTGGTGCATAACAGTGTCAAGGATGACCTTGCAGGTGTCTTCTTCTCTACTGTCTGTTAGGGTGTCTTTAATAAGCAGATCTAGGGGTGCCCTCTCAATTTTCTTAAAGTTGCGGATAAGAGTCTTCTTAGGTTCATTGGGGATTTTCTGTTTGGGAGACGGCAAGGTGAGAGTGAAAGTTATTCTGAAGTGGTCAGACCAGGTGCATGGTTGAGAGGGTAGGAAAGTAGAAAGGAAAAGAGAGTGTGGCAACAGGATTGATTAGCAGGATACATAACATGCACAGCAGGAAACCGTCAGGATGAGTAAATTATGTTGGGCATGTGCGCCAATCATTTTGGCGGGCCTGGTGCCGTTTTCTTTGGTGGTGTAGTGCAGCGTTGAGGGTAGAGCGTAGAGGGTAGAGCCAGAGTAGAGCGGGTGTAGTGGCTGCTCCCTGTCCCCTAAATTAGCTTCCCTTTATACACTTGTTGTTCCATAGGTTTCTATAAAGTGAATGGAAGACCCAAAACAACTTAGTGCACACTTTCTCTCCTGTGGAAAATCAAGCCTTCATCCCCAAAAATAATTTCATATACTTTGTCCAAGCCTTGCTCCCCTCCCACCTGGATGGTGGCAATGCCCTTTTAGAAGGCCTTCAGGTGACTACCCTTGCACCCTTGAGATGTATCCTGCATGCTGCAGCATGACTCATCAAACGACTCTGCCAAATCGACCACATCACCTCAACTCTCATCGAAGTGCACTTGTTCCCGCTCGAGCCTGCTGCATCATCCACAAGGCCGTCACCCTGAAGTCCCCAATCTACCCATCATCAAATCCTGCTGCATCATCCACAAGGCTGTCACCCTGAAGTCCCCACGCTACCCATCATAAAATCCTGCTGCATCATCCACAAGGCTGTTACCCTGAAGTCCCCAAGCTACCCATCACCAAATCCTGCTGCATCATCCACAAGGCTGTCACCCTGAAGTCCCCAGGCTACCCATCACCAAATCCTGCTGCATCATCCACAAGGCTGTCACCCTGAAGTCCCCACGCTACCCATCAACAAATCCTGCTGCATCCTCCACAAGGCTGTCACCCTGAAGTCCCCAAGCTACCCATCATAAAATCCTGCTGCATCATCCACAAGTCTGTCACCCTGAAGTCCCCAAGCTACCCATCATAGAATCCTGCTGCATCATCCACAAGGGTGTCACCCTGAAGTCCCCACGCTACCCATCAACAAATCCTGCTGCATCATCCACAAGGCTGTCACCCTGAAGTCCCCACGCTACCCATCAACAAATCCTGCTGCATCATCCACAAGGCTGTCACCCTGAAGTCCCCACGCTACCCATCAACAAATCCTGCTGCATCATCCACAAGGCTGTCACCCTGAAGTCCCCACGCTACCCATCAACAAATCCTGCTGCATCATCCACAAGGCTGTCACCCTGAAGTCCCCAAGCTACCCATCATAAAATCCTGCTGCATCATCCACAAGTCTGTCACCCTGAAGTCCCCAAGCTACCTATCATCGAATCTTGCTGCATCATCCACAAGGCTGTCACCCTGAAGTCCCCACGCTACCCATCATAAAATCCTGCTGCATCATCCACTAGGCTGTCACCCTGAAGTCCCCAGGTTACCCATCACCAAATCCTGCTGCATCATCCACAAGGCTGTCACCCTGAAGTCCCCAGGCTATCCATCATAAGATCCTGCTGCATCATCCACAAGGCTGTCACCCTGAAGTCCCCAGGCTACCCATCATAAGATCCTGCTGCATCATCCACAAGGCTGTCACCCTGAAGTCCCCAGGCTACCCATCACCAAATCCTGCTGCATCATCCACAAGGCTGTCACCCTGAAGTCCCCAGGCTACCCATCACCAAATCCTGCTGCATCATCCACAAGGCTGTCACCCTGAAGTCCCCAGGCTACCCATCATAAGATCCTGCTGCATCATCCACAAGGCTGTCACCCTGAAGTCCCCAAGCTACCCATCATAAAATCCTGCTGCATCATCCACAAGGCTGTCACCCTGAAGTCCCCAAGCTACCCATCATAAAATCCTGCTGCATCATCCACAAGGCTGTCACCCTGAAGTCCCCAAGCTACCTATCATCGAATCTTGCTGCATCATCCACAAGGCTGTCACCCTGAAGTCCCCAAGCTACCCATCAACAAATCCTGCTGCATCCTCCACAAGGCTGTCACCCTGAAATCCCCAAGCTACCCATCACCAAATCATGCTGCATCATGCACAAGGCTCTCACCCTGAAGTCCCCACGCTACCCATCACCAAATCCTGCTGCATCATCCACAAGGCTGCCACCCTGAAGTCCCCAAGCTACATCACTGAGAAACACAGCATCTCCGGAGGCCTGCGATCCACTACAAGTAAGTAAATGTGCAGACTTGAACCCTGCTGGTGAAGGAAGGAAAGAACCAGAAGACATACCTTCTCTGTCTATGACCCAAGACTCTAGAACCTCCCCCCAGTCAACATCAGAATCGCCTCATGCTTCTACGGTTCTTCAAGAAATAACTCTCTCTAACACCTAGTTCCAGCCCCCACCACCCCTCCCCCCACTGCCCAGCCTACCTGAGTCTGGGTGATCTGATCCCCACTGTTGCTTAAGCTGGTTGCTTGTTTGTTTCTTGCAGACAAATTGCCCACCATCCCTCTACCCTTTTGTTAGCTCCCCACTTTCTATTTTCCCTGTTCCCCTCACCATGTTGTTCCTCCATAATTCTAAAGCGCGTTGCTGCTTCTCGGAGCTAGGTCCACACTCAATAAATACTATCATAATAATAATACTACTTACTAATAATAATATTACAATGATGTCTCCAAGGAGGGTTTGGTGATTTTCAATTAACACAACACCAGACTCAGTGGAGTCTGGTCATTCCAGGCATCCAAGGTCAACAATGAGCCTCCATGAAATAATTGTCTCAGCTGCATACATTGAACAGAATTAAGCATCAGGATTCTCCTAAAAGTGGTCACCTGAAAGCAACCTTATCAGTGTTCTTTATTGTAATGTTTGCAGGGAAAGAGTTTTTCCAAATAATTGTGTTTGTGCAGCAGCTTCAAATGTGTGAGTAAATGCATTATTAATTGCAAAGCCATTCTTCTCCATTTATGCCTGCATACAAACTATACAATATCTCTTTTTCTTCTCAATTGAGCCTAATGATAAATTCCAACCTAGCTCTTCTCAAATAAACATACTTTTCATAATCACATTACGTCTATTTGCAGTTATATTTCATTATATCATTGAACATAATACATGTATTCGCATGTTTCCATGACAATAAGGTATCAGGGTGGTGAGTCCAAAATCCATAAGCACACAAACAATATAGGGGGAGATTGCTCCTGGTCTGGTGGGAAAGTTGTCAGCAGATAATACCTAGTACATATGCAGGCAGGGAGCTGTCAGAATAGCCCAGTGGGTTCATGTGCTTGCTATCTGCAGAGGTCTGTATGCAACTTCATATAAGCCATGTTATCCTTTCATCTGTCTAAGATTCTAATAGGAATGCAATTTAGTAGGGTATGGGCAGATCATGTTACTATAGGGCTCTGATTTCAAGGGATTGTGCATTATCTGTCAACAACAGCAAAAGTCTTGGGGATCATAGGTATTCATGTTGTCCTAAGTATTTGAAAGCCTTGTGTACAGTCTGTGGGTAGTTCTGCTCACTGCGCCAACCGCTGAGATTCTGTAAGGTGTGGACTTTTGCTTTCTCCCGGTACTGTAAGGTATACCCAAGCCTTTTTTCTCAAATAGATTTAGTTGTGTACTCAAGTGTGGCGCTGATATGATATGAAGTGTTTCTAGGTGCGACAAGACAAGGAGGGGAAACAAAGTGAGGACAAAACAACGATCGAACTAGGCCTTGTGTCATTCAGATCGCGCAAGTGCGGGGAAGAGGGAAGGGGAGAAGTGCCGGGGGGGCATAGGAAGCCTTTTGTACACCTATTATAAATAGGTCTACAAACGTGCCTCTATACAATAAAGGCACTTTTATACACCTATTTTTTATGTCTGATCGATTCAATACTTGCTAATTAGCTCAACTACAACGTGGAGGGACCAGCGCCATACTCGGGTACACAGCATGTGGATTTGAAAGCCTTGTCACAGTGTTTTGAGTCCCAGGTCTCAACACAGGGCTTGAACCCTGTTATATGGGGCTCAGAGGTTTATGTTGTTGTTGATTCTTTTCAGTTTGCGCTGCACAACCTGGGTTTCTCCAACAGCAGCTTCCTCACCGTGGAAATTTGCAGCTGAACTGGGAATTTTATGTCTCTAGTTAGAAAGACTCCAGGAAAAATTCTGTGTATCTTACCAATCCTGGAATTAATTACTCACTGTTTACTTAAGTAGGTTAAGGCAGGCCTCACCTTTTTCCAAAGACAATTTGGTCCACCTTCATTCATTTACTTTCAGTTTGCTTTTAATTGACATCAATTTGTTTCTCTCATCTGCATCATTTCATGAATATTACATACCCCTCGATTTCATGTATCTACACATCCTAGTATATACAATACAACATTTCACTAATGTCATATTCAAGAATTACGTATGTGTTGCCTGTAACACCAATGACACCAAACAAGCCACAACCATACCAATAATATGTGTACAATTAAAACACGGTGATAGAATCAAAAATATGTAAATCCTAAATCAAAAACAAGACACGTTGTGCGATCAAAAATATGTGTACACGTGCCACCGTTCGCATATCTTCTCTTGTATCCAACGTGTTTCTGTCTTTATACAATTGATGTTGACATTCTTCAGGGAATAATATTAAACTAATTGGAAAGTGACATTTCATTTCAGAAAGGGCTCTTTGTAGTCCAAATCTCGTTCAGACACCAGCGTATGTTCATGCAGTATTTTTCTTTTCCCCTTCCATCGGAAGGAACAAACTCGACCCTACTTGAATGAACCAAACAAAACAAGGGCGGGGGGCTCAATTATATATATATAAGCCACCTACCGTAGAGCCCAAATATGAAGTAATGAAATACCTGAAAGCGCTCTTCATGCCGGACCAGATTCCTGAATATGCTTGGTCAATACAACACACTTTGCTGTTCCTCATATATCTCTGTATACATAAAAGGTGAAGCATCTCCCTTTTGCCTTTAAAAACCATGATACATCCATAGCATGCTGATAATTTCAAAACACTGATAAAATCTATATAGATTGCATTTACTGTATGATATTAAGAGTCTCCTGTCATTGGTCCAGTCTGTTCTGTGTGGATCCTATTTTCCCCAGTGATTACTGAACATTCTAGAAGGAAAACATCCCCATATTGGACACGATTCTCCTGTTATGTCAGACACTGAAGCTTTCTATGTACATTAGTCTTGTTTGTAACTAGTGCTTTCGCCTGAGTGGTTCACTTTCCCCCTGCTACTTTAGCTCAGTGTCTATCACTGACATGTTATATGTTCCAGGCCCGGAGCATACTCTCCATGTAGATGTGTGCAGGATGGTGTGGGTGTGGGCAGCAAAATAATACAGCTGTTCTTTACATGGGTGCCAAGGTTCTGGTATTGAAATATCTTCTGTGCCTTCCGTAAATAGCTCTCTATAGTCAGCTGACCGCCACTACGTAATTATTGCAGCTGGTATAGCCATGTCTAATGCAATCCGGCAGCCATCTTGTGAGTTGAATTAACACACAATACCATACGGCTACTGTTTCTTTTTCCACGAGAAAACTGTGATTCTGCCATGCGAAACTATACACTATCAATTAATTTTTGGTGAGTGGTGAAGCGTCTAATATCTCTATTCCAAGTCGCTAAAGGAAAATAAATAGTACACATGACTTTATTTACACAACCCCGGGTTGCCCTGCATGCAGATATTATTTTGAAACAGTGGAATGGAAAACAAGTAGACGGATGAATTCTCTTCACGGGGAGACCTGAAAGGAGCACAATGCGCCGATACCAATATGCCGACAAATGCGTTAAGGACAACATAATGGTTCTCTGTCAAAGCCAATGTTCTGTAAGAATCGAAATCAAGCAAGGGGATAAGGACAGTGGGATAAGACCTTCTTACTAAATGCCCTCATCATATCTTAGCCTCCAAGGAATGTTTGCCCAATCCTATTCATCACCTTACCAAACCTGATACCACTCACTGTTCTCATTTAAACCACTTATATGACTCTTGGTCCGAAAAATGAATCTTCGTTCCAATTCTGTTGACTTTTGTTCTGTCAGTTGCTGGGTATTGCCATCCGCATCACAGTCCACTTAAATTTGTCCACTTTGTGTGTTTTCTCAATTAAATGCTTCCCTAGTGGTGCTGTCAAGATCTTGTTTTTGATAATACTCCTACGTTCTACCATTCTGATATGATTTGATATGATATGGCATTTTATAACGCACATGTACACAAGTGTTTCTAGGCGTGACAAGACAAGGAAGGGGAAACAGAGGGAAAACAAAACAACGATCTTACTAGGCCTTGTGTCATTCCTATCACGCAGGTGCAGGGAAGCGGAAAGAGGAAAGTGCAGAGGGTGGGGGAAGTGCAGGTAACTCAATAAGTGCAGTCATCAAGTGGCTCATAAGTGCAGAGAGAAGAGACTGTACGAATGCAGATACAGACCGTAAGTGCTGAGGTAGCCCAGAGGCAATGCGAGGGCAGCTGGACATGCAGGAACATGGGCCTGACTTCAGGGGGCAGCCAGGTGACCAGTGCATGGAGCAGTCAGAAACATCAGAAGTGGAGAGGAAGAGAGAAAGCGGAAGCGAAAAGGAAGGTCTTGAGTTGCTTCCGGAATCAGAGGCGGTTCTGTTCAAGTTTGAGAGAGGCAGGAATGCTATTCCAGAGGGAGGCCCCATACGGAGAGAGACATCTTCCCCAACTCCCTGCTTGAAAAAGTGTCTGACCTTCAAAGAGTTGGTAGTGGATGAGCGTAGAGCTCGAGAAGGGAGATGTTTAGGAAGAGAGAGAGAGTTGGAAGCAGTGCGGTCCCAGGCCCAGAAAGCCTTGTGGAGGATGCAAAGGGTCTTAAACGTGTTCCTTGCCTCCACAGGGAGTCAGTGAAGAGATTTCAGTCCTGGAGAGATACGATCCCTGGGCTAGAGGCCAAGGACAAGTCTTGCAGTCCTGTTCTGGATAAGTTGTAAAAGTAGAAGAGTAGATGCAGGAAGATTTAGAAGAGGCTGTTGCAATAGTCCAGCCTAGAGAGGACCATAGCTCTGGGGACAGTGAGCTTCTGGGGCAAAGGGAGAAAAGGAAGCATAACTTCGAGGAGGTGCAGCTGATAGTTTGACTTATTAGAGACGTCAGAGATGTGAAGAGAGAAGGCGAGGGTGGAGGAGAAGATGACACCAAGGTTCTTAGCCTCACAGGTAGGAGCAGGAAGAGGGCCCAGAGTGGGCGGCCAGAGAGAGAGGAAAGGAGGGAGATGGTGTTCCAATGAGGAGATCTCTGTCTTACTGGCATTAAGGCACAGATCATTAGCAGTGCACCATTCCTGAATTGCGGCCAGACAGTCTGCTATGAGAGAAGAGGAAGAGTTGGCTGAACCATGCGTGTCATTTGCCAAAGTATTTCAAATCACAGATTGATCACATTTCTAGATTAACAATTCATGAACACCTTTTGTGTCCTCAAAGTTCAGGGACTCATTGGCATGTTTTGTAAGGGGGCAAACACTTCGCTTCCCACATGCGTGGTGGCCTTATTACATGCACTCTTGTAACAAATAACCTGTTAAGACTTCTTGTAAACTACGCTGTGGCACCCCCGGGTTTGGGCGTATTACCAAATGCAATAAATAAATACATTATTTCGTGATCCTGTTTTGAACCTTAACATCTCTGATTTTTTATTCCTATTGTTCACTCCTTTTGACAAGTCCACCTACATGATGCTTTTTTTATAAACAAATTCGGTCCACTCCCCATCCATTTCGTTTTTTTCAAAGCATTTTTTCCAATTTTTTTGCACTAAGCTTTTAATTATTAGGGATAGATTTGTGTACGTGGTAACACAAACCAGCTTTTGATCTTCTCTTTGTT
The DNA here is from genome assembly GCF_040938575.1 of Ambystoma mexicanum. Taxonomy (NCBI): domain Eukaryota; kingdom Metazoa; phylum Chordata; class Amphibia; order Caudata; family Ambystomatidae; genus Ambystoma; species Ambystoma mexicanum. The sequence goes on along the minus strand of NC_090934.1, from coordinate 1,449,095,184 downwards.
TCTGCTTCGGTTTAAGTAGTACCTCCCTGTCGTAGTATAAAGCTTGTTTTGCAGAGTCACTAACCAGCTTTTTTGGATAAACTCTGTCGAGTAGCTTTTGTTTCAGAAATATAGCTTCTTCCCGTTATTTACTCATTTACGTGCTGTTTCTTTTTAATATAAGAAACTGGCTGAAGGGAATATTGGTTTGGGTATGCACTTGCGCAATCTCAATGTCACTAGGCCTAGTAAGATTGGTGTCTTTGTCCTCCCTTTGTTTCTCCTCCCTTGCCTCGTCGCGCCTTGAAACACTTGTGTATATGCGCGTTATAAATGTCATATCATATCATATCTGGCATGATGACTTTGGTAGTGGAGTAACGCATTCTTATCCGTGGGTTTGTGGAATGTCTCCATTTTGAGCTTGTTCTCTTCCACATAAATCTTGAGGTCTAGAAAGTTGACCTCAACATTACTGATTGCATTTGTGAACTTAAGGAAAGAATTCCTGTTGTTGATCTATTGTGTGAGCTCCAATGCTTCCTCTCTGCTTGCTGTCCAGACAACCAAAATGTCATCAATATACCTGATCCACAATTTGATGTGTCATAAAAATGAATTAGTGGTAGAATAAATCTCCTTTCTCTCAAACCATTCCACATATAAATTGGCTAGACTGGCTGCCATGGCTGAACCCACAGCAGTGCCTTCAATTTGCTGAAAAAAAGATTGTGAAACTGGAAGTAATTTTGGGTCAGTGCTACAGTGATGCACCACATTATAAAGGCATTCGGAACAGGTAAATCGTCGTTTCTTTTAAACGTTCATCTATCATTTCTTATGCGGTTGTCTGTGGAATCCGAAGGCATAAAGATTCTATGTCCAAGCAAACAAGATAAGCCATTGTGCAGATGCATCAAACGCGGTGAAGAAAGGGTCCCTGGAATGCCCCTCTGGACCCCTATAAGCATGACAGCCTGAAGAGCCAGAGATACAAGATGCCAGCCGCTGTCTGGCCAGCCCCAGGAGGGCCATTGACATCTACATATGCGAATAGATATTCTCCCAGACAACGATTAAAACCTTATCCAGCGGATGTTTTCATGGATACAGGTGCCTCAACAATGGACCTGGTTGACTAACGATAAATATCCAGCTGTGCTGACGTCATTAGAGACACCACGACATAGTAACGTTAGCCATGAGGCAAACTCGCATCTGTGCACTAAGTTACATGGACACCCACGTGTGCACACGAAGAACATGCTTATACAGTTCTGTAGATAGAGAACAGAAACATATACATACTGTCAGAAGCCTTTCCTATTCATTAGCAAAACGCAGAAACGCAGAAACACAAGAAAGCACGAGATACAGAGCAAGCTTGCAGCCGCTTATTGCAACTAACCATATGGAACTACAGGGTCATATACGGAACCTGGAATGAAAAAGGTAGCACTAACCCAAAAGGAAAATAATACAATAGAGACATATAGAAATCAAAGCCTAACTATAATATAATTACTTGAAGCCACAGGCCTCATACTAAGGGGCAGAGGAAAACAGATTTTTCAGCACACTGTCCAGGGCTGGTGCTCGCAGCCAAGGTCAGAGATGAGCAGAACATTCCTGGATCCAGGGACAAGGAGCAACCTGCAAAATAGCAGAATAAATCCTCACTAACTGCAGACAGAAAAGCTCAATTTTGCAGTCTTCACCCACGTGATACGGCCGAGCCGAACAATAGCCATCTATCTGCGGAGGGAAGAGGAGCAGTTCCCAGCGAAGCAGACAAGATCTGATACATGTGGTGTCTAACCACGTTGCAACCTGCAGGCACTTTCTCAGGTGAGGAGGTTATACAAGTGGCAACAATGGGACACATAGGGCCTCATTACGACTTTGGAGGTAGCCATGGCGCTATTGGGGTCCGGGTCCGGGTTACCTGAATGGGGAATTACCGGGCCATTCCGAGTTTGGAGGGCCGGGTAATTCCTCCTTCAGGGAACACAGGCCCGGACCTTCCCCATTCCCATTTGAGCCCCCATAGGACTCAATGGGAATGGTTGCAGGAGCAAACAACGGGCCAATTACGACCGGCCCGTTGTTAGCTCCCTGGTCCCAGAGCGGGCCCCGCGATGGGACCTTGTAATAGTGCGGAGTGGGTTTAACGGCGTCGGCACCATTACCGGCGCCGTTAAACCCATTCCGCACATCTTGTAATGAGGCCCTTAGTCTTTCTCATCACCTTGAGAAGGAACACGGAACGCTGAGAACAGAGCTGGGTCCCAGGCCTTAGGAGACCCGCTCCAGCCAATCAAGGAACACAAATCCAGGAGTGGATGGCAAAGGGAAGGGCCAATGGTAATCCTGCGACCCTGCAACAATGTTATAGATCATTTTTGGGAAAGGCTCAGGCAAAGCCACGTGACATACAACCTCTACTGTGCCGTCTATAGGCACTACTGCCCCAGACACCCAATAGTGTAAGATCTTAGGTTTTTTGGGAAGAGCCCCAACTTGTGATGACACATGCCAACAAAAACACCTGACATTAGCTCAGGAGCTGTGATTGCTGGAGAGTTCCTGTTTCCTATATGATCCCGGTCTGTTATGGAAAATAAAGTACAGTTCTAACTTTCCCTTGGCTGAGTCCTCCATCTTTTTACGAGGGGAGGGTTTGTTGGGCCCTAGGTTCTCTGCTGAACAGTGCTTGTGTGGCACAAACCCCGGTCCTCTGGTATACCTATACAGCAGTATTTTCCAATGTATTAATTACTGTCCTGGAATTGTTCACGTTTCATTCTATTTTCTGAACCAACGGGTTCAGGAAATAATCAGCATACTTGGAAAGTGGCTCCAATATAGATGAGATACCAGTGACTATTGGACCGCGCAGAAGAGTAATCATGGTTTTATACATTTCTGGCAACCGATAAAACGTCGGTACAGAGGGTTTGGTTTGTATTAGATATTCACTCTCCTGTTGACAAATCCATTCTTCATCCAAGGCCTTACCTACTTTCTCCCATATTATTTCAGCAATCTCTTTAGTAGGGTCACCCTGTCTTTTCTTGTAACTCACAGGGTCCTGGAGGAGAATCTTACACTTTTTAATATAATCTTCTGAATTCTGGATTACAATTGCTCCGCCTTTGTCAACGTTTCTAATGATAATCTTTACATTGTCACCTACATTTCTTAAACAAGCTAGATCACTTTTGTTTAGATTCAACCATGTTTTCTTCTTTTCTTGTTCTAGTTTTTCAAAATCTTTCAACACTTTCTTCTTAAAGTGACTCGATTCATCTGAAAAACTTGGTATAGGATGCACCAATTGGATGGTCTCCTCATACCCGTGGTGAGAATGTCAGAACGCTCAGTCATGTCCTTAAAATATTCCTTGAGTCTAATGCTTCTCATGAATCGTTGAAACTCAATCCTAAATAAGAACGTGTCATGTGTCTTGGTAGGAAAACAACCTAAGTTTAAGACTCTTTCTTCTTCTTTGGTTAGAGTACATCTAGAAAGCTATACCACCAACGTCTGTTGCTCCTTGTTATTCCCTGTTGCTCTCCCCGATCTTCTCTGTTGGGGCCCTGTGCTAGAAAGTTCTTCCTGTTCCTACGTTTGGCTCAGCGCGATCCTCATCCTCTATTGGACTGGCCTCTATAGTCACTTTGCTGTTCTGATCTTTGTTCATAGCTCTCTTCATTATCCGGATTGGAACTTTCCTCACTGGTGCTGTATGATGGATTTGTGAATCTCAAACTTCTTTGTTTTTTTCGTTAATGTCTGTGCATTCTCGTTCGTTTATCTCATATAGCCCTCCCTATGTATGCAAAATATTTCTCATGTGTAAAATTTGGAAATTCCTTCTTTAGCTGACAAATTCTATCATTTGTTGTTTCCATTTTAAACTCTTCCATCTCTTTGTCTTAAATGCCTAATTTGATTTTATATGTGTCTATCACAGTGCCCTTTTTTATTTCTTCATCTATCTTTTGCAAATCAATCTCTATTTTGCGTATTACCGCCTTTGCCGTATCTATGACTAAAATCAGCCAATCTCGGCCACACTTGTTTGTGACATAACTCCACTTCATCTTAAGTAGTTCATTGTCTAAAAAGAGACGAGATTCGTTTCTGACCACTAGCGGGCCCTGAGGTAATCCTTTGTTTTTTAAATATTCAAGGATTATATCCCTGTATAATTCAGTTCTAATTAATGGTTTTCTGAATGCTGTCATTTCTTCTCAGTGCTGTCATTTCACCCCCATCATCTTTGTTTTTTCAAAGTTAGTAATGACTTCACTATTAAGTAAGGACATATTCGACAAAATTCCATAGCATAGTCATCACTATATGCTAGGCATTTGTCTTCTGACACATTTCATTTAAAAAGTATGCACAATGTTTGATGTTTTAAAGGCTGGATCCCGACCGTAATTCTGCCATGGGAATTTTTTGTGCAATATATTGTAATCGTGTAAACGGGGAGCTTACTTGAATTGTCAAAGTTGGAGCCTAAGTTATGTTACTGCACACTACTCACATTTGCATGCTCTCTTGTCTGTCAGGAGGGTCTGAAGGAGACGGTCGGTAGGCTGATGCGAACATAAGGGAAATGCAAGATAGCTTTGCTGCGGTGTTGATGCGTGCAGTTCGAAGGCACCGGGGTATTGTGTGCAGGTCTGTTTCCGGCGGGTCTTTGACAAAGGCATAGAGCATTTGTTACGCAGATGTCGGTCTGCTCTGCCTGTGGTGTTAGGGTGCATGGCCCGGGGAAGTCTTATGCAAGTTGTTTGAGAGTTATTTTGTTTGATATCTGCATTTAGGGATTTTCAATTGCTGTGTGCAAGTAGCATATTTGGTCTGCATATGGCATTCTTGGGCATAAAGAAGAGAGTGTTAGCGTTGGGGCAAATATTTCATACCATGGACATCCAATTACGCTAGGAGCTAAGGCGTAAAATACAGCGGGGCAACAATGCAACTGGGTCAAATAATTAAACTAGATCAAGCAGTTCATACAGTGCTAGGGGTAAAACACAGTGGGTAATAGATAAAGTAAGACAAACAATGCATACAGTGGGGCAACAGTTTGCCTAGGACGCTAAGGAGCAAAATATAGAGGGGCAAACAAATCAACTAGTGCATGCAATTCCTAAAGTGGGGCTACAATTAACCTAGAGCAAACAATTAATTTAGAGGGGCATCAGTTCATCCAGGATGCTAATTGGAGGCTGTAAAAATATGAGTGCGGAAATGTGTGCGCTTATGAATGAGTGCGCAAATTATCCCATTGAACATGTGCAACTGTGCAAATTTGCACGTGTGCAAATATGCGTGCAGTAATTTTATTGAATAGTCTGCTCTTGTGTACTTAGGGTCTCCTCTTCATGTTGCACTCTTAATAATCAGATTATTTAGAGACGTAAACTCACAGAGTCCATTGGAATGAGTAAGAACTTTAGGAGGTAAGGTACTTAGGGTCTGCCAACCCTAAAGATAAAACATCTGCATCAATGGAAAATATTATCTTCCTTTGTTCATTATAACAATACATATCATTCAATTATAAAGGCAATAAGCCCCGAGCAGGGATCCATTACTGTGTTCGCACCCATAGTTACAGGCCCGAGCGTAGCAAGGGCATTAACGAAGGCCCTGGGTCAGTACCGTGTGCGGTCATGGCCCCCGGGCGAGGGACTTCTTGCATTAGTACCCTGGCCCGTTAGACTGGGGTACTAATGGTGGGTTTTTTTTTCGTTTGTGAGACATGTCGCGTTTTGCAGCCGGAAAACAACAAAATGGCTGCGGCGGACTGGGAAACCTAGTCCGTTTTCCCGTTCCGTGGCGGCCATGGTAAACAAAGAAAATGGCCACCATGGAACGGGAGAAGGGACTACACATAGTCCCTTCTCCCTTTCCATGGCGGGATGGAGACCGGCGCCAGATGTACGCCGCAACGTGATTGTGCTTATTGCAAGGTAAGGCTCCCAAAAGCTCCAATCAGAGCAAAGCTTTCTTTGAATTTGCAGCACGCCGGGTACTAATTTCCCTTATACATTGGTCAATATTTTCTTCTTATTCTCTATCAGTTTTGTGTACATTTTCTTCCAAAACAAACATGGGCTCCATCATAGGAACTATATTATTGGCTTTGTGTCTTTGCTTGAAAAAATCCATAGTTCTTACTGGGAAAGTCATGACTGGGAATGCCAAACTTCAAGCTTACTGGAAATGTATAACTGGGAATGCTAAACTGTGAACTTTCTAGGAATGAGCAACTGGGAACTTACTGGGAATGTCAAACTGGGAGCTTACTGGAGATGAAAAACTAGCACTTTACTGGAAAGGTTATATCTTGCTTCGATTGGGCCTTTCACTTGGTCTCCGGACCTTTGATGCCCATTGTCGCCCGCCCCAGCGGCCACTGAAGCTCATTTGTTTATGTTAAGCTCTTTTGTATAGATATATTTGTGATACTGTAAACTATTAAATGATATAGCATGTGTTCAATAAATACAGCATAAAAGATGCCACATTTATTTATTTATTTGCATTTATAGAGCGCACAACTGCCCTCAGGCATCGCAGTGCTATACAAGAAGACTTGCTCAGTTACAAAGCGCTTGTGAAGACATCCATGCATACAAGTTACATAGCACGTGTAGTAGGGTGCGGTTTAGTTACACAGTGCTAGCAAGAATATACACTTTGCAGGATATTTACAGCATACAAATGCAAGAGTCAGAACAGGTAGCACAGACATGTTGCTCAACCCCTTCTTGTAGGGTGAAAGCAGCATTTAGTGCATGGGTCATATCAGGAGCCATGGACATTGTATAGGCCCATGTTGCAGGGCGGCAGCAGCATGCGAGCGCAAGGTCAAGTTAGGTAACACAGATATGATGCCAGCCCTTTCTTATAAGGTGGTCGCAACATAGGAGTGCAGGCGTCAGGTAAACTGGTGCAGACATACTGCGCAGCCCCATGTCGCATGATAACTGTGACTCAGAAGATGCCCCAAGAATAATGTGTCAGACAAAAAAATGCCACACGAATCCAGAGCAAATGCATGCATTGCAAACTACATCACCTGGTCGTGGCTTTGCATTTAGTAAACCCCGGCTAGCAGTGCATTTTGATTCCTTGACTACTTGCCCCGTCAGTTGCACAAGTCACAGCACCTGCAAAGCCTGCGAGCTGCAGCCTCGTGCAGCTGAGAGCGCGAGGGGCGATGGACGGCAGCGCTCCCAGGCCTTGCTGCGAGCAATGGAAACATGTAGCCACCTGCTGCCGTCACCCCGTTCCCTCGCAGCGAACACAGGGCGAGCCATTGTTTGCTGTCCTTTCCCTGCCAGGGGATTGGCTGCGGCTTTCTTTGCAGTGCACTTTGGTCCTGTCATTTTGACATATTGCACCGCTGATCATAATTGTCACCACGGATAATGAAACACACACACACACATGCGCAGCGCACATAAACAAGCCGGCTAATCAGACCGAGCCTGAAAGATGCTGAAAGGACATAAAATAATTTCCAAATGCAAGGGCCCCTACTTAACTGTCCTAGCAACAAAGGAAGGAGGGCAGTGGATTTTCTACTTTAAAGACCTATGAATTTAATAGGCACACAAACCACCGTCCGTTGGTAAACAGCAACATACTTTAGACCCAATAAAAGGATTATTTTAAATCTGTAAATGTCCCCAACCAGGACGCAACATATCTTGTTTTGAACAGCTAGATTGATTCCCCAAATAGCTACCGTCAATTGTCATTAGTCAGCGCCTTGGGCCCGCATTACAAGGTTGGCGGTAGGCCGCCGGTGCCGGCAACCTTGGCTTACCGCTTCCACCGCTGGGTATCCCGGTCACACTGGGATATTACGGGCGGCGGCGGCGGAACCGTAAGTTCCCATTCCCGTGGAGTCCCATAGCCAGGAATGGGAACACTGACGCATCGGCACGGTTAGAAACGGCGCCGCTGCTTCGGTGATTTCTCTGTCGGTAGAGGCCTGCACTACCGGCAGACTCAGAGTATTTCCCTGTGTGGAAAAGGTGCCGGTAACTGTTGTTACCCGCACTTTTTTCTGGACCGGCATGCTCTTAATGAGGGCGTTAGTCTTGCTCGTCACGGTCGTTAACAATGAGGTGATCCTACCTCTGAGACAAGGCTCTGTTTTCAAGTCTCTTCTCCCTAGTGGAGGGAGCAGAAGGAGACATCCTGCAGTCGCACTTCCCGCTGCTCATGGTCCAGTCAGCAGAAGACAAAGTTTGAGCAATTAACAAGAAGCAAAAAGCAGGCTGCAGGACTGCGACGAGGAAGAGTAGGCTACGTAGTAATGGACATTAATGCTAAGCAATCCGGACACTGCCTCGTGGTTCCCCTGAACCCCTACTTCATCGCAGTCCTTAGCAGTGAAGATGTTGCATCAAAAAACCATAAACCTAAGCAAAACCATATCACACACGAGGAAGAAATACAGCAACACATATATAATAATAAAATAATAATAATAATTTAGCATTTATATAGCGCTACGAACCCTCAGGTATCTGAGGGCTGCTTATTATTACCCACAGTGTGTGGTGCTCATTTATCGACCTCGGAAGGGTGAAAGGCTGAGTTTGGCCCCGCCGGGATTCGAACCTGCGTCAGCAGGCTCTGCACAGATGTCAAAGCGAGCGCTCTACTCGCTGTGCCACTTGACCGGCTTATGTTAAGCAAACAACAAAATAAAATGAGCAATGCTACCATGAGGCGCCAAATACTTTGTGAATAAATAGTATTCTTTGCGTTTTTTAAATATGTATATTTGACTCTGGTTAGCACACCATTTGCCAGTTTACATTAGGCCTAGTTAGCAAATCATTGACAGTTTCCAACAAACCCACAAAGCAGACGACCAGTTCACATAATATCCAGTTAACAAATGACCTCATGTCCACTCAGCGGATCACTGGAGTGTACATTATGCCCAGTTTTCACATCATGTCCAATTTCCATTTGTGTTCACTTAAGTCATCATTGCTCGCCCTTATGTACCTTCACTCAGCAGGATGGACCTTTTGTTGCCACCTCTGTCAAGAAAGCAAGTCACTGCTCTCCAGGGGCCTCATTTCAAAAAGGTAGGTGGCACCCTCTCCAGAAAGAACATGGCATGATAACCTATTCTCTGGTTTTTCCCCACTTCGAGAGTCCGCAGCCATCGCTTTTTGCTCACTGTACCTTTCACAGATGGGAAATATCCATTTGCATATCAGTCTTTGTCCCGCCCACAAGGGCAGTCCAGCACCTAAATGCTATGGCAATTCCTCTCTGAACAAGAGTACCAACAGCAACCCCATAGACGTGTTTCAGCCTTGTTGGGCCTCATCAGTGAGGTGGAGCTGTGCCTCTCTGAGCACAGTCAGCAGGGAGTCCACGTCTGGGTTCCCCCAGGTAACTCAGGGTGACTAACCTCTTGGAAGCAAGGCAACGCAGCACAACACAGGTTCTAATCCCAATCCCAGGCTTAGGAAACCACATTATAAACGAACAATTATAATGATAATACCTACACAGAGTTGCACTGTAAAGTCTTAACTAGTAACAGGTGCTATTTCAACGGTGATGGTGAATCCATGGACACCATTCCTTGCAGGAGCCATAACTTCCAGAGGCATCTGGGAATCACCCTAATGATGTTGGTCTTCTAGGCCCAGATGTTGGCCAGGAGCTGGGGAATTAGAGGAACAGGAGGGGAAATGTAAATGATTTCTCTAGGGCAGTAAAAAAAATACTGTGTCTGCTGCCCTGGCAAGAGGGTCTTTGAGGCGTGACCAGTGCCTTGGAGGAAAAGAACAGTGTGGTTGCAAACACGATTATCCCTGCAGTCCCCATAGACAGATTTGTTGAAAAACTTAAGCTTAGAAGGAACATTGCTGGGAGAAAGAAGTGCCAAGTGAGTCGGCACACAGAGTCTTGAGAGACTGCAGGGAGTTTCGCCCCATGATATCCCTTAACTTGTGAGCCGACAATGCCATCTCCTCAAACCGAGAACCTCTATGTCGGTTGACACAGCACATGTCACCACAGTTGTAGGTCTGAACCAGAACCCACAATGTTAATGTTATGTTATGTTTTGTGGGAATTTGATAGCACACCTCTAACATTTGTTACAACCTCATGTCACTGACAATCATCTAGTGTGTTGGCTGGATTCCTGAGCTGTGGTGGGCAGCATTAGCAGTCATATGCTTTTTAGTGATGGCACGCTCATACCAGGGGGCCTTCCCATCTCCATTCAGTCAGAGTTTGGGACAGGGTGGTGCTAGCAGGGGGTTAGAAACCTGACGACTCTCCATGTTAACCTCCAGTCTGGGTTTGGTGAGGTCACGCATATACAACTGTGCCAGTTCCTGTCTGGTGGTGCCAGCCTGGCATGCGGCCAACCTACCTGAGGGATACAGGGTCTTGATAGGCACGGGGAGGGCAAGGCGCGCAGCATGTTGTGATAATTTGCAGCATAATATGGTGGCACTGAATGAGAAGAGTGGGCATTTAGTGAATAGACATTATTTGCAAATGGGATCGACAGGACATTACATGCAGAATAGCGTAGCCTATGCCTGATGGTATCTGCCAGCATGGTAATGCTGTGGCTGTAATGTACTGTTTGGGTAGCTTTGTCATTTACAAGTACAAAGGGCGTTTCCGCCCTGAAGCATCGTTACTCCATGCCAGGCTGAGCAGTGTTGAGGTTGATTGTCAATGAGGTGCCAACGGGCAGTGGAATGGAGGCCCCTGCCAACTGAATGTAATTTGACGTCCCTGAGTTCCTGCCCTCGCATAACATGACTTGACATCGCATGTCAGAGGTTAACATTGCATAGTTTATCCTAATAAGGTAAAGCAAGTCATTGCATGGCATAACATGGCATAGCAAGGCATTAAAGGTCAATATAGGACTAAAAGAAAGGCATAACAAAGCATTAAACGGTACAATTAAGTATGGAAAGGTATATGATATGATATTTTATTTATATAGCACGCGCCTATACACAATGTGTTTTAAAGCGCCGTCCTCTGAAAACAGCTCCCATTTTCACTTTCTCACTTTTCCAGTATCACCCCTTCTCTCCCTCTCCCTCTCGCTCTCCCTCTCTCTCTTGCTTTACATCTCCTACGCGATCTCTCTCTATGCCTCGTCATCTCTCTCTCTCCCTCTCCCCCTCTCTCTACCCCTCTCTCTCTTGCTTTCCATCTCCTCCGCGATCTCTATGCCTCTTCTCTCTGTCTCCCTCTCCCCCTCTCTCTGTCTCCTCCGCGATCTCTCTCTATGCCTCTTCATCTCTCTGTCTCCCTCTCCCCCCTCTCTCTGTCTCCTCCGCGACCTCTCTCTCTGCCTCTTCATCTCTCTCTCTCCCCCCTCTCTCTCTCTGTCTCCTACGCGATCTCTCTCTATGCCTCTTCATCTCTCTCTCTCCCTCTCCCCGTCTCTCTCTCTGTCTCCTACGCGACCTCTATCTATGCCTCTTTATCTCTCTCTCTCTCTGCCTCTCCCTCACTCTCTCTCATAGATTCATGGTGCAAAGCATGCAAGAAGTTCCAAGGAATGGTAGATTATGGAAGGAGACTTTCTGAGGACTTTCTGGTGAAGTGCTCGGGGTTCTGGGAAGCAGGAGCCTTTTGGTTCAGGAAAGGGCTGCCTAGGATCCGAAAACCACAAGCCCTCATGTCACATGGTTACTTCATTGGTTGGCAGGCTGACAGGATTCTCCAATCGCATTCTAAAGTGCACAGGTGTTGTGCACAATGTGGTCTTCTGGGAGTTGTGCCTCTCATTGCAACACCCATCTGGTAAAGAATGAGCAGGACTGCTGATTATTTTTCACAGAAATCTTCCCTGGTGCCTCCACGATGCCTGAAGCACCCAGAATGCCCTCTGTGCAAAAACACACTCCTCTTACATGGCACACACCCACAGGTCAAAGGGGCACCCCCTTCCCAGGGTGCCTTTACTCACCTGGTGTTGAGAGAACTGCATAACTTCACTTTCTGCCAACACACCAGCAGCCAAGAACATGACGCGGATACGCCAGCGAATCAAAATTCAAAGATAGCTCCTGGCAGTGAGGGCAAGCAGTGTGAGTGGCTAGGATGTCTGCTACAGGCATGGAATGGACAATGCCACAAACTGCATTCTGACTGGGGCGATACCTTTGACAAATTAGTAGTTTCAGGTGTCGGCTAGAGCTCATTAGAAAGTTCTGCTCATGTGGAAAAGAATGAACCCCGGAATAACATAGGCAAAGAGGTCTGGAGAAATATGAAGAATCTCTATTTCAAGGACTCTAGGAGTTCTTGACTCGGCCAATGCCCCAGGCATGCTTGGTGCCCAGGGATGCTCCGTAACGCAAAAGGCTCATGGTGACTGTCTGTGGTTTTTGGGATTCGAATTTACACCACTCAGGAGATGAGCATCAGACATCCACCAGGGGAGGGAGGTTGACACAAGGCCGCAGTCATTAGAATGCAGAAATAGAACCTCTTTGAATCTGGAGACGAGAGTAGGGGCACATCCCGTGCTAAATGCTTCAAGCGGTGGAGTAGAGTGTCATCCATGGAACCGTGAAGAAGTACGAAGATATCTCACACCGGACTTGCCGCCATAGACGGACAGGACCAGAAGGCTCCTGAAATGGAGTCGACTGGTGAAATTGTAACCGCTGAGCTTGCCAGAGAGGAATTAAGACATTCCTGAGGAAACAAATGAAGTCTTAGCTTAAATATTAAAGATTCTGTTCTCGAGTAAGGTGAGATCTGGGGAAATTGATACTCTACTGATAATGGGACATCCATTTGCAGACTCCGCTGGTCTGTGTCTGCGTCAAAAAGTAAGATCAACATGCATCACTTAACAGTTGATGTTAGGGTTCAACATACCAGAATAAGATTTTTTTACATAACGTAGTTAGAACATAGAGTGTAATAACAGTCATTGATTCATTTTTTCACTTCTGTACAAAAGACAACGTGTGGCTTGATTTTTAGTTCAGGATTTATTGATCCAAACAAGATTGCCCAAAGCGTTTCGAGAATTGTTCTCTTCTTCAGGGGCTTTAATAAGCAATTCAAAACTTTAAATCTGGTAAAGAGAGTTGAACAATATTCTAGATTAGATGCAGATTACAAAATTAATTGTTTTTTCAATCAATAACAACATTTGTACGTTAAATAAAAAATAAGTAACTTTTTTTGGGAAAAGTAAATTGACATCTACAGAATTTGAAACTCTGGTCATGTGAGAAAGTGAAGGTTTCCAATGTTAGGTATAAACACAATATAATAAAATAAATCAGATTAATGTCAAAGCAACATAGAGTTAGATGACCTTGTTTCTTAATACCTGGTGATTTTTTTTATTATTCATGGTTGTTTTTGTCCAAGATATATGAGCTAAGTGGCCAACTGATTATTCTCCAAATTAGGTAAAGAGAACAAATAGTGATCTATTTCACTTCATCCTGTCTACACATATCAAGATGCGAAATCTAGAGAAGAAGGGTGGTCTTCCTCCCATGATGATTTGGTTGGCAATAGTTAATTTCTCAGTTCTTCAAGAGTCACTAGGGCGTTTTTGTGTTGCCTGTGTAAATAAATTGTGATTTCTTTTGTGATTTTTTTCAAAATCTATTACTGTAATAGGTATCTTAAAAATTCTGGTCAGATTAGGGACGATGCCCTATTTATCCATTAATGATTCGTAAAATACCTAGTAATCATGTAAATTATATATGTTGGATAGAAAAGGCTGTAATGGTATTTTTAAAGAAAGAAGAATTAGCTGAATAATTATTGCCGACCAAATCATCATGGGAGGAAGACCACCCTTCTACTTTTTAAGAAAGAAAAACAGGGTAAGCTCTCTTCTAATTGTTTACCATCTCTAGATTTCGCATCTTGTTATGTGTAGGCAGGATGAAGTGAAATAGATCACTATTTGTTCTCTTTCCCTAATTTGGAGAATAATCAGTTGGCCACTCAGCTCATATTTCTTGGACAAAAACAACCATGAATAATAAAAAATCACCAGGTATTAAGAAACAAGGTCATCTAGCTATATGTTGCTTTGACATTAATCTGTTTTATTTTATTATATTGTGTTTATACCTAACATTGGAAACCTTCACTTTCTCACATGATGACCAGAGTTTCAAATTCTGCAGATGTGAAGAATGAAGATTTACTTTTCCCAAAAAAGTTACTTATTTTTTATTTAACCTACAAATGTTGTTATTGATTGAAAAAAACATTTTTTTTGTAATCTGCATCTAATCTAGAATATTGTTCAACTCTCTTTACCAGATTTAAAGTTTTGAATGGCAAAATACAGCCCCTGAAGAAGAGAACACACTCGAAACGCGTTGGGCAATCTTGTTTGGATCAATAAATCCTGAACTAAAAATCAAGCCACAAGTTGTCTTTTGTACAGAAGTGAAAAAAATGAATCAATGACTGTTATTACACTCTATGTTCTAACTATGTTATGTAAAAAAATCTTATTCTAGTAATATATTGTTGAAAAGTCTATCTAAGAATAACAAAGAATACCGAAAATTATACATTTTTGAAAGCCTTGGCTTTATAGCCCAAGACAGTGTTCAGGGGACGGGAGTTCCCTAACAGGGAACTTATTTTGTTCTCACATTTTCTTCAACCCATATGCCAGGGTTGCTATTTTTCTCCCCCTCAGATAATAATCCCAAAAACACAACATTTAAACAAAACATAAAAGTCTAGATACACCTAGGTGTGCATGGTACTAACTTATTGTAGGGTCCAACATACCCCCTACTCCTTGAAATGCCACCATAGGGGTAAAGAATTTGGTAGACATTGATGGGGCTGTTTTCAAGCCAAACCAAAGAACTATAAACTGACAATGTCAACCCTTGATGGAGAAACACAGACATTTTCAATGTGCTATAGAGTTGGGGAAGTATGCATCCTGTACGTCAACTGAGGTCTTGAATTCTATGTTGGTCAGACTAGTAGAGATTGTTTTGACAGACTCCATCCAGAAAGCGATACCCTGTACAAATGTATTGGCTTCCTTCAGGTCCAAAACCAGATGGTAAACCACCTGAAGCACTTATCGACCAGCAACAGTGCTGAGTGGAAGTCTGATCACTTTTCCTCCCCTGACACTAGAGAGACGCCGGCATTCACAAAAGGAATTTGGAATCCCTGACTAAGTGCCTGGGCTTTTAGAGGAGTCACAGAAACCCTTGAATCCTCAAAGTGAGGAAATACAGGAGTCTGAGCAAATTCATTGGTTTATCTTTGTCAAGATCTGAAATTGACGCTGTCCCAATTCTATAAGTCTGCCAAATACAGCATCCAACAGGTTTTCTAGCCAGGTTGGGCTAGTAGTCATGACAGCTGACATGGTTGAGCTTGAGGATCGGGGCGAGGTAAATCCAGGACGGTAGCGTAAAGCCCTCAACCTCCTGACCTAATCAGGTGCCTGCCTAATTGAAGAAAGAGCTGAGGTCTTGCTAAAGGGGTCTGCCAAGATATCAATGCAACCTATGCCTATTTCCAATATATATAACTCCTTTACCTCAGCTGATTGCTTTGTTTCCTCACAAACTTTGTATCCAAACAATTTCTGGCCTTTGCAAGGTGGGTGCAGTAGGAAGGTTTTCCAAGCTGCATCAGCCTTTACCAAGCACAGCCAATGCATTCTCCTGCCTCAAACTTTAGATCATTTAGCCAGCACAGATGACCTAAACATAGGCCCATCACTCACTGAAACCCTGGAGGGGGACCCGAGAGGTGTAAGCTCATCCAAACAGGTAGCCCTTTGCTCCTCCAAAACCATCAAGGAAATATTGCCTCTCTTGCCCCTTATCTGACTGATCTCTGCAACCACTCCTTTGCTGCTGGTTCTTTTCCATCTTCCCTCAGGGGCTCCCTTGTGCGCTCCCTCCTTAAAAAACCCTCTGCAGACCCTTCTTGCCCAGCCAACTACCACCTCATTTCCATTACACCCTTCCTAGGAAAACTCCTCAAGAAGCTGGCCCTCCTCCAACTCAACTCTCATACCGAACTTGTTGGCGGCCTACATGACCATCAGTCTGGATTCCGAGCACCCAGAGGCACGGAAACTGCACCCGTGAAGAACTGCTGGCATCTCTTGACTCCAAATCCCCTGCTGTCCTCATCTATCTTGATCTCTCTTCTGAATTTCACACAGTGAACCATTCCATCCTCATAAAAAGGCTCCATGACACTGTAGGCATCTCGGAGTGGGCACTGGAATGGCTTACCTCCTTCCTAAATGACCATTTCTCCAAAATCATTATGGGCCCTTTCTCCTCCCCTGCTTCCTCCATCACCTGTGGCGTCCCCCAGGGCGCCATTCTTTCCCCCTGGCTCTTTAATATTTACCTTTCTCTGCTGGCACAACTCATTTCCGCCTCCTCTTCCAACTTCCAGTGCTATGCTGACGATACACAACTTCCCACCGACGCCCTTGCACCCTCCTTCAACCCTGACTGCCTCTCTGCCATCCAAGCCTGGTGCACTGCTAATGGCCTCTGCCACAATGCCAGCAAAACAGTGATTCTCCCTATTGGGCCCCCTGCACCAATTTTCTACCCTGAACTCTGGCCTTCATCCATGGGCCCCCCATCCCCTCTACTGAAGCAAGGAATCTCGGAGTCATCTTTAACTCCTCCCTTTCCTTCATCCCTCATATTCAGGACAGTGTCAAGAAGTCCCACTATCAGCTCTTCCTTCTCAAAGGAACTCTACCCTTCTTCACCTTCCCCCAGAGACTCAATATTACTCGTGCTCTGGTTCTCTCCAGGCTAGACTGCTGCAATAACCTCCTCCTTAATCTTCCTTCCTCCACCCTGCAACCCCTCCTGCTAACCCAGAATAGGGCAGCGGGACTTATCCTTGGCCTGAAGCCCAGGGACTGCATCTCTCCTGCCCGTCAAAGCCTTTACTGGCTCCCGGTCTCAGCACGGGTTCAATTAAAATCCCTCTGTATCATCTACAAGGCTATCTGGGGGCGGGGACCACTCTATCTTCAACGCTTCCTGACCAAATACTCCACTTCTAGACTCCTCCGTTCCTCTGGCACTAACTCCCTGCGAGTTAAGTGCTTTACTAAACAGAGAGCTGGTGGTCAATCACTTTCCTCGGCTGGGTCCCTCCTGTGGAACAGCCTCCCTCTCCCTCTGCGTCTTGAGCAGGATCTACTTAAGTTCCGGAAAAGCCTCAAGACCTTTCTCTTTACCTCTTCTTTCTTCTCCTCTCTTACCTGCAAATCTTACAGCAGCGTGACTGATGTGTAGGGCCCTTATGTGTCCTCGGGCCCTTGACTCCCCACATCTCTCATCCCAGCCGCTATCTTTCTGCTTCACTTACTTGGGCTCACCCTACCCATGGTTGGTTGCACTTACGTTCTTCTCCTCTTAGCACTTACCCAGAGCACTTCTCCATGAGCATTAAAGCACCTATCGCCCCCCCCCTGCACTTGCACGTTCTGAACACTCACAAGGCATAGTACGCTAGTCTCTGCTTCCCTTATTCTCATTATTTGTTTGTACTTTTAATTTAATGATTTATCCTTGCTGTAATTAAATCATTCTACCTTCCCCTGCCCCCATCTTGTCTGCCCTGTGGGCGCTTTGAAACAGTTTTGATAATTGTATAAGCGCCTAACAAGTGACCAATAAAATAAAACAAATAAATATAAATAAGTGGAATAAGTGGTTGCTCTAATCGTAAATGCCATAGTTGCATAAGTGCTGCGAAGGGATGCCTCGAACTTCATAATTGGTTCTGTACTTTTTTTCACTTGGAAAAAATGGCAAACACCCTAAAACTGAGCTTTGTGATGGCTTCTTCTTTAAACATCCCTTTTTTAAATCCCATTTTTTTAAATCATTCTTTTAAACCTGCTCTCCATACCTTTCCATACTGACCATGTCTATGTATGAGTGGCATGGAAATTTCTCAAAATATGGGATTTGTTAGAATGTCTCTTTTTTTAAAATATATTTTGTTTTCTTGATATGATACAGTTAAAACAAAACATTTCACATCATGAAAGTACAAAAATAGATATACCTTTATGACGTATAATGAGTAATATACTAGACTACTCATTTTACATACAAAACCTAAGAAATATAAAAAAAAACATCATATCATCAGGTGAGAAAGGGTCTTACTAAGATTAAAATAGCGAATTGGAACATCGACATTAACATACATGATTCCAAAAGATTTAAAAATCAACTAATTTCATTTGAATAACTATAATGTTCCTCACTGTATAAAAGTCCATAAATTAAAGCAAAAGGTTTACAAGGTTCCCAAAAGTAATCTGACGCAACCTCATCTATATTATATACAAATTTATTCAAGTATTTGCAATGAACTCTCTTAAAACTGGGACATTGGATGAGCAAATGTTGTGCTGTTTCTAAAGTAGTTTTGCAACCACTGCCTCTACAAATTCTCTCATACATATATATTCCGAGCTAAGCCCATGTTATGAAAATAAGAATATTGAATAGTGAATCTCCGATGCATTAAAAACCTTTACATTCATCATAAGGGAACAGCTGAGTATAGGCAAGATGCTTAAAAAAATGTATTATAGTATTAGCATATTTCTCATAATTATTTTTACTCTAAATACAAGACATTGCCATTACAGTCCCACAGACGCCCCTTCTTTTGGAGCTCCCAGTTAAGAGAGTGGTAATCCTGTGTCCAGATCGGGATCCAGTCAATCTTTTTCTGGAATTCTATACAGCAATCTATATCAACACTTAGTTCTTATGTATTTGATCCCCCACGAAGAACATAACTTGGCATTTGTCAAAGTTAAAAATGAGCCCATTATGATTTGTGTAATTAATAAGAAATTAGTATAGATCGCCAAAATCCTCTTGAGTTTGGTCTGCTAATATAACGTTGTGAGCACAAGCCATATAGCATCATTTCGTATTTAAGACAGGGAGCAGCAAATTAGCCCTTTAATTTGAAAGGATTTCTTCATCAAACAACACAGTGGGAAATGCTTGGTAAGAGGTCTATGCATGCTCGTCTTGCCAGTTACCTTCCGTCCTTTCAGTAAGACCTCTTTAACGTCACCCGCAACAGCACCTGCAGCTGGACACAATGATCCTCCCGACGTAGACTGTCAGACCAAGGGCATGAAGATGCAGCCGTGTGGATGAGGACAAAAACTAAACACAGAATGGGATGAGAGGCTGAGGGAGAGGTGCAGAGGAGAGTTTGGATGATGTGCTGAAAAGCAAGAGGCCGCTGGAAAAGGAGACGTCAGATGAGGACTTATAAATACTGGGGTCAGGGGTGCAATTATGTAGACCCTAATTCTAACATCATATTTTACCGGGTTATACAAGTTTTAAAAAAGGCTCTCATAAACACATTTTCTCTAAATGATCTTCAATCAGTATAGAATTTTGGGCAGATTGGTCATCACCAAATGAGACTCCCAATGCTTCCGATCACAGATCAAGACCCGTCCGAGGGGGATGGTGAATCTTTCAAGTGGAAGGGTCTAACTATTTTTTTTTCTGATTTACCCCATTTCCGCACAGAAAGCCCAACCAAAACTTTTCAGGTTGGTCAGAGCTGATCTCACACGAGAAAAGATGTTATCTAATGGGTTGAAATGGGACATTTTAGAGCCCACATTCCTGAGACATTGCATAAAAAAGTCATGCAATTTACAGTGAACTCTCTAGGGGGACATTTTGAAGACTCCGATAGATGCCAGGTAACCAATAGTACACAATACCATTTTACAACACATTTCCACAATGGCTATGTTAAAAAAGAAGTCCATGAGCTCAATCTTAAAAAGATATATGCTCGTAATAAACTGTAAAACACATGTCTAGGTTGGCAGCATCCACAATATAGGTCAGGGGTCTACAAACCTCGTCCCTACAGATGCTTTGAATAACAACTCCCATCAGCCTTGGCCAGTGAAGTCAACAGTGAGGCATCATGGGCACTGTAGTCCAAAACATATGGAGAGGCGCATGTTACAGACCTTTGACAAAGGTCATCGTCACCCTGTAAAATAAATTGTTGTGCTGCATGTGCACAAAATATGCCAGTACTGCCAGTACTACAATATGTTATTGCTGACCGTTTTTCATGCTGACTATGCCCAAGATATGCCAGCATTGCCATTGTATTAACACGTGTTCCTTCTGGCTGTGCCCAATGCATGCCGGTATTTTCACTGTAAGTACACATTTTGATGCTACCTACACACAATATAAGCTACAGGCCACTGTAAAAACTCATTCTAATAATGGTTGTGCCGAATATAGACCAGATTGCCACTATAAAAACACATTTTCATGTGAGAAGTGTTCAATATTTTCTAGTATTACATTCTAAAATGCCATTTACCTGCTTGCTGTGCTCAATATATGCTAACACCACTGTAAGAGCACATTTCCATGCTGACTATGTCAAATATACTCCAGCATCACCACTGTAAAATGATTCTTTCATACAGGCTCTGCCCAATACATGCAAGTATTTATACTGTAAGAATACATTGTCATGCTGCCTTTGTCGAGGCTGACCAGGGGTGGTAGCGGTGCGTGGTATGAATCAACATAACATATCAATATAGGTCAGCACAGTAAAAATACAGTATGTCACAGTAAAAATACAGTTTCATGCTAGAGTGCCTTATAAAGACAGGCAGCCACTGCAAACACATATTTTCATTCAGTTAGTACCTAATATATACCGGCGTGCCACTGTAAAACACATTTGCATGCTCCCAGTGTTCCCACTGCCTTCCCTCTACCGTGTCTCTTGTAAGGTCACAGGTTGGCAATGCCATTTACTGAAAGCAGCAGCGGGTTATCGATCCTGCATACATCGACGCACACATGCACATTTTCATTCGGTGTCTCACTCACACACACACGTATGTAGACTTATTCGAACTCCCACATATACAAACAAATAGATCCACCTGGACACACACACATGCACACACACTATCTCAGACACCCTTTTCACTCACCCACACTCGCACACAAACACACACACACACATACAGTCACAACATGCACCTGCACTACACAATTCTTTGGTAAGACAGGAGGCTCCTATTACGCATTACAATCTTTACTCTGAAACCACAGCAGCAAAGACAAACTTTTACAAACAAAAAAGTTTCAATAACAGAACTAAATAGAGTTCAATGCCATAGTATGGGAAACTCCCAATCCATCATGGAGGACAGGTCATGCCCTGCAAGGAACCAATGAGCATGGACCCTCTTCTATATAAGTCCTTTACTCTAAAACCAACTCCTCTTTCTTTGCTGCTGACGCCACAGCTAAGTCATACCTTCTAGTTTTCCTTAGATGCTAGTGAATGATAGTGTGTTATTTGTTGCAAGTTTCACTTGGTAATCTTGTTTTAAAGTGCTGCGGTAGCTTTGCTCCACATTATTCACTTGGTTTGACATTCCTTTGCAGTTCGTTACTTTGTGCGTGGCGTTGTGTTCATGACGAGCTGATTCTGTTCCTTCAATGTGTTTCCTTTGTTGTATTTTCCTTTTGCGCATGCCTTTGAAGCTCTGTCTTCAGGCAAACGTGAGTAACCTCCTCTGACATGAATTTATTATTCTATTGTACATGAGCCCCAGGTGAGGCTCAGCGTGCGTTTTTATACTGCTTCAGGATGTTCTGTGTGACGCGCGCGGCCCGTGGAGGAAGCTTCTCGCTTCGGGCCGGTCACGCGTCACGTCTAGGTGCACCTCAGTCATAAATTAAATTATGTTTATAGCACGCTGCTTGCGTGTTTCTTTATTTTCTCCTGGATACCCCATCCCCCTTATTTTCATTTAAAAATGATTTGAAGATGATTTTACTGAAAACGTGTATTTATAACACGCTGCTAGCTTGTTTGTGTTTCTTTGGGTGTCACTTTTTATCAGTGATGCGTGCGGCCTGTCAGGAAGCCAGGCTTCAGGCCTGCAGAGCGTCACTGTAATTTTGAAAGTCAGTGTGGTTTGTTTTTTCCTGGGTTCACTGTAATTTTGAAAGATAGTTTATTGCAAAGTGTATTTACTGCACGCTGCTCGCATGTTTGTTTTCCCTAGGTTTCACTATAGTTTTTTGAAAGTGTATTTATTGCACGCTGCTTGCTTGTTTGATTTTTCCCTGGGTTTCACTGTAGTTTTTGAACAGTGTATTTATAGCACGCTGCTCGCGTGTTTCTTTTTCCCTAGGTTTCACAGTACTTTTTGAAAGTGTATTTATTGCACGCTGCTCGCGTGTTTGTTTTTCCCTGGGTTTCACTGTAGTTTTCTGAAAGTGTATTTATTGCACGCTGCTCGCGTGTTTGATTTTTCCCTGGGTTTCACAATACTTTTTGAACAGTGTATTTATAGCACGCTGCTCGCGTGTTTGTGTTTCCTTGGGTGTCAATTTACTAACGCACACGGCCTGTCAGGAAGCTAGGCTTCAGGCCCGCAGCGCGTCTCTGTAATTTGAGTACGAAGTAATTTTGTGGCACGCTGCTCGCGTGTTTGTTTGCATTAGCTTGTTTTCCCTCATTATATTTATTTTAACTAATTATAGGATAGGGAGCTGACACCGATGTCACGAGGCCTTGACTTTGGATTTCCCTTGGAACTTCTCAATATTAGTTATTTATTCCTTTTTTTAAGTTAATTATGTACCACCCACCCTTGCCCCAAGTGGTAACCTTTCGGAAGCTTTGCTTCACGTTTAGCATAAGGGGGCAGGTTCTAAGGGCCACACAGTGCGATAGGGGTGCATTTATCGTACCTGTGTTTAGAAAATCAAAATAGTATTGGGTAAAAATGTTTAAAGAAGATAAGGAATTTATTTATATCATTATGGTTTTTTCTTTCTGGAAGATTATCGGCACAGCCGGTTCGCCTTGCTATAGGCATACATGACCTGCCCGGCTTCAGGTTTTCCCTGTATTATGGTGCAAGGTTCCCCCCGTTGTGTGCTGCTAGGGTGGGCGCTTGGGTATGTGCTTGCGCCGTTTATTTCTGCCTGTGCTTTCTTTGTTCAGACCAGAATATGAGCTGTGTTGAGGAACATTAACCCTTACCTGCTAGGTTTATGGTTATATATATTGAGTGCAAATAATGGAATTTTTTCCTCTCATAAAAGAGAGTTAAGATAGACCTTCCAATTAAGGTTTTTCTTCTTCCAGATCAAGCTCCCTTTAGGTGCATTAGTATATCCAATTAGGTTACAGGACAACTCAGTCCGCTCCTCCTCATTTCCCCCTTGCCCCTTTTTTCCCCCTCCCATGATGAACAGTACATAAGGCCTTGAGGAGTTGTCAAGGCAGGTTATCCAATGTGTTGGATCAGTTCACCCAGACTTTGATACTGGCTTTGCCTGTCGATGTGCGAGTACTGCGGAGCTGGGCTTTAGAAAAGGTTGGCTGCTCAGAGTAACTAAACTCCTTCATGTCTACAGAATGGTGTACATTCTTTCCCATGTGTCTCACTGGTTATCAATGGTGAATACGTTAACTCTCCTCAGGCTTCGGGGGGAGGGGGACAGGGCTTTTGCTCAAGAATCAACTTGCAAGTTCAACCATTTTTTGGTTGCATCTGCAAAATGGAAAGGGTTTATTATGCTCATTACCTCCATTGGTATGCTCAGGTTGGACCTCAAGGATGAGTGCCGGGGGGGGGGGTTCCTGCTTTCTTCCTCCTCATCAGGAGTTTCCCTCTTCAGTTCCACTGATAGGTTTGTACTTACCAGTATCCCTCTCTTTTGGTTTGTTCTTTCCAATTAGCCCTGATGTTTCACCAAGTTAATGAGGCTGGGGATAACTCACTGCAGTTCCGAGGGGTTTTGAATAATATTTTGGTTTGACAACAGCTAGCGGGGTCCTTTCTACAATAGTGGGGTTGTTTGTTATAAATACAAGAGATTTAAATCTCCACATCTTTATCCTTCAGGATGACAGTCTCCTTAGTAGGAGGTAATCCGTCTTCTCCCCTTGAAGTGGAGGTTTTCCCGCAGTTAGCTAACCTGGATGGATAGATGGTCAGTTTCATTGGTGTCATTGTTCCAAACATCCTTCGCGAGAATCTGTCTTTCTCACAGTTAAGGTTCTTTTTCCTGAGGTCACAGGGGAGCTCTTTCAGTGGCTCAGCCTCCGGAATGCCTTGAAGGGCACAAGTTTTTTCCTTTCCCATTCTGGACATCTTTCCGGGGTCAGATAACTGCAGATTCGGCTTACGGTGATAGGATAGGAGGGTTTCTCAGGCAGAGGTGGTCCGCTTCAGTGATGAAACTGCAGGTCAGCCTTTGGAATTATTAGTGAACTCTCGTGCAATCAAGAGTTTTTTCTCTAGGATCTATGCCAGACATCTCCAAGACAGGAACAACATAATGTTGGACGGGACTCGCTCTTTGCCGGGTCCTTGTACCTTTGCATTCGGGTTAGTGGTCTTTTTCCTTAGAGCCTTTTATGCTAGCTTCCCGACTTTACAGTTAGAATGTGGATCCCAGGACACTGCTTTCGGGCTGTTTCCTCTGGGGTTGGTCTATTTTTCTTTTGAGGTGTTTTTTCCTCCTTTGACATGCTAGCAGGACTTCGGGTTCAGCTGCATTGCAGACGGCTAGCTCGTGTTGGCCTGATCAGGGGTGGTTCCCAGCCCTTTAGGATTTTAGGGGCCATTTTACTAGTATTGTACCTCTCCACCCATGCCCAGTCTCCGTCCCAACAGTCTTTTCCTTTTAGGAATGGTTCCTGCAAGAGTTCCTCTCTCTTATTAATTAGTATATATTTTCATCTCTTTCAGGTGCTTCCAGGGGTTTTTGTCACACGATTCTATCTGGTCTTCAAGGTCTTCGGAGCAGCCTTTAATAAGTAAAGGTTTCCTTTCAGCTTGCACCCGCTGAGTTAGTATTTGTGTGGATTGATTTTCTCTTCTCTTCTCTCTTATAGTAGGGATAGGTAATTTTGGATGGAAGGATTTAGAAAGGGGAACATTACAGGTTTATGTTTGCATTTAACTGCCACAATTTCACAGAAGACATGGGCCCTCATTCCGAGTTTGGAGGTAATCATGGCGCTATTTGCGCCATGACTGCCTCCAATACCGGTACCGAGTCTGCCCTGATTCAATGGGGATTTACCGGTCCATTCTGACCTTTGCGGGACTGGTAAGTCCCCATTGAAAAAGCCATTCTCCATTCCCATTTTTGCCCCCATAGGGCTCAATGAGAAGGGGGAAGGCGCTAATAATGGTACCACAAATTGTGGTACCGTTATTAGCTTTGAATTCCCTTAACGGGCCCTGTCCATAACGCCTGGTAAAACCAGGCATTAAGGAAGGGACCCGCTAAGGGACCTCGGAATAGGGCGCAAAGTGATTACCGGCACCAATGTCCTTAACGGTGCCCAGTATCCCTTTGCGCCCTACTCGGAATGAGGGCCATGGTGTCTTTAAGGGGGAAAAACCAGTAGATAGGCAGTGCTGAATGTGCTGGACCTTCAAGTTCATTTGCATTGGGGTTCCGCCTGAGCTAGGAGTTTTTCTCACGGGGCGTTTACATCGTATTGGTTTAGTGCATTTTGTTTCTAATGAAGGGTTGTCCGGACTTCATCTCTTTTTCCAGGTTATGTAGGGGAGGACTGGTCCAAGACGACCCCCCTCGCCTACGCTTTCTCCCCAGGTGAGGACTATGGCTCCTTCGGGCGTCCCCTCATGCCACCCGGGCCCAGGTGGTGGAGGATTCACCCACTGGAGACATTGCCCGCACGTATTAATTGCCCACACGTATTAAAACGTAGCTAGGCCTAGAAACCATTTTTGTCTGGTAAAGATGGTGTGAGCTCAGCGCACTGTAGCGCGGCCCCCACCCTTGGAGGGCTTCAGTCATCCTTGCTGCCGCAGCACCCTGGCAGATTCGCTGCGAGCACGTTCCCACGAACAAGACGGACATGAGCTAGTGTAATACACTAACATTGTAACAGTTCACCTCCCGCAGTGTATCATCGCTCCCAGCATGACCCGGCCAGCAGGCCTAGGCAAATGAAAAGAACAGTAAAATGGTCGTTATATGACAGACAATCTTTGTATATTAATGTTGAGACTACTTGCAAAGGATGCGTTTCTTCCATAAAATCCCTTATATTACAAAAGCCTGTAAGATGTAGAATTACAAGAGATCATGCCCCCATGATATAAGCGATGGTGAGCATATACCATTGCAGTTGGGTACTACTAATAACGGCACGCACCAGGAATCTGGCTGTCACGTGCATGACTGGAAAACTTACACCCCATGGGCTCGTACCATAACTGAACTAATGCTGCTAGAGGACACAAGAAAACGAATGTAACCATACAAAGAGCCTGTGTGAAGAATGCATGGGAAGGCGCATGTCATGTGTGCATGTCCAGGCCGCACATGTGCCACCACCGTCACGAACAGTGGCGGG
This sequence comes from Ambystoma mexicanum, assembly GCF_040938575.1. Classification (NCBI taxonomy): domain Eukaryota; kingdom Metazoa; phylum Chordata; class Amphibia; order Caudata; family Ambystomatidae; genus Ambystoma; species Ambystoma mexicanum. The sequence goes on along the minus strand of NC_090934.1, from coordinate 1,449,068,664 downwards.
TTACTTTCTATGTTCTCCTCCAATCCTAATTCTACCTCACTTACTGCAAATATATATGCATATAACTAAATACTGTACTTGTTAAAACATAACGTATGAATAAGGTGTTCAGACTGGGTATAATCGAGACACATCCAGCAAAGCTTAAATGCATGTTTTGTATTGCGCTGAATAAGTATTATAGAGTGTTCAAATGTTTGTGATGTTTTTACCTAAATCGGCAACACACGAGGGAGATACCTTTGTGAAATACGTGCAAGGCCATTCCCCCTCCCAACCTGCGAAGGCTGCCAAGGCATGAGAACAGAGGCCGCGCCGCACTGCTCTACCTCCCCCAACCAGACTGGAGCCGCTTCAAAGATTTGTAACCCCCTCTGTAGCACCCAAGGCCACCACCCGCCACCTGCATTATTTACAACACAGCAGTAAACCTCTGCCTGAACACACGCGCCCCCTCGTAAACCTCACAACCCACCGGACCATCGCAGACTTATGGCCCTGTGCAATCAAGACATCCAACACTTTGACAACACACAGCGGAACATCCATAACAACTTCTAACAAGGCAGAAAGACATGTACCGCCCGTCCCAGGCCCTGAAGCTTAGCCCCTCGACCTATGGCCCCGGTCAACAGGACACTAGTAACCATGCCCTGACGTATTGCCTCCAGTCCCCTCACAAGGTGCATTCCTCCTGTGTTGCATTAACCTGTTGTATAACCTATCGAAAGATTTACTAAAGAAGATAATACCAGAATGTTTGAATGACTGCGGTGTGCACGGCTTAGGGCTAACAAGTCCGGAAAAGACATTCATCTCTGCCACTGGCCGCGATGGCCCCACAACACCGCCTGGATGAACTCTGCCACCCTGCCAGGCCCAGCCCAACCCACGAGGCTGCCCAGTGACGTCTTCCAGCCAAAGCCAACCACATCACAGCAGCACCTATAGTTAGTCATCGCCACCCAATCCCCATGAACTTGTGCCCCCTATAGTGTGTAGGTTCTTATGACGTTTTTTGTAAATATATACGCCTGTCTTTGCTATTGTCAGACAGAGCGCTCTCGGAGTTTGCAGAGTTCTTTGCATGCCCTATTCTGATTGATAAACTCCCATTTACGCTCACCCGCACTCTGTCTTAGCCTTATTCCCATTTTGGGAGAGTCCTTCATTGTCTCTCATTGCGGGGAGGATCGTGCTGTTTGGGGACGCTTGCCTTCAGTTATTCAGGTGGTATATTTCTTCCTGTTAAAAATGTTTTTTCCGATATCAGTCCATTACATATGGACAGCCTTTTTGTTTCTTCCTGATGGGGAGGGTCTTTTTCTGGGTTGCCATAAGGAATAGCGTGGAGTTTCCTCCTTCGATTATCCAGGTTTCCAGAACATTTTTATGTATGAGTTTTTTAAGTATTCTAGAATGTTTCAGTGCAATAAAGAAGCTCTGAGTCTCCTAATACCTCTCGGCTGCTTTCTGTGGGATCACTTTTGCGGGGCCCCTTGCCCCTTTGACCAAATTGATTAAGTAAGTTATGCAGAAAGAGGGAGTTAATTTCTCCTTTTGGTTCTTCATTTAATGATGCTATGGTTTAGGAAGTTCTCCTGGGGGTAAATATTATCAAAGCAGCTGATTGGTCCTGGGAATAATCACGGTAATATGTTATCACAAGTTTTGGTCAGGTTGTAATTAATGTGATGCAAGGGCTTTAAACTTGAATAATAGGAGCCTCCTGACTTGCCATACAATACCTAATCCCCCTCACTAGCGTGAGAAGGGGGCTTAGATTCTGTTAAAGACAAGGAGGTGAGTATTAGAACCACCCACCCACCCTTGATGGGATATGATATAGCATTTATAACGGGCCTATACACAGGTGTTTCAAGAGAGAACATATTTTGGTTTGTTGTTCTTCCCACCCACCCACTCACCCTTTTTGATTTGTGTTCTTCCCAACCACCCACCCTTCTTTGTTTGTTATTATTACAGCTTCGAGCTGAGAGGTTCTGTTCGGGATTGTGAGTCATGGCTAAAAGTGGTGGAGAGTGCGTCATCCGGGAGCTTCGCTGGATTTTGTCTCCATACTTTGTCATCTAGTCTGTGCAGTGGACGTCCAATTTAAGACAGCTACAGAAAGAGGAGTTGATTTTAGAGTAAAAGACTTAAATAGAAGAGGGTCCCTGCTCATTGGCTCCTTGCAGGGCATGACCTGTCCTCCATGATGGATTGGGGAGTTTTCCATACATTGGCATTGAACTCTATTTAGTTCTGTTATTGAAACTTTTTTGTTTGTAAAAGTTTGTCTTTGCTGCTGTGGTTTCAGAGTAAAGATTGTAATGCATAATACTCGCCTCCTTGTCTTCAATAGAATCTAAACCCCCTTCTCACGCTAGTGAGGGGGATTAGGTATTGTATTGCACTTAGTCACTCACAGATGGTGGTTCTATCCTTTCTCCCTCCGATTCTGCTCGGTATCGAGTCTTTATGGAGCAGGCAATGGTGGCAGCAGACAGGAATGCGGAGTAAGGTGCTTCCCTTTACCCGCCCTTCCATTTGCCTCTGAATCATTCCCGGGGTAGCAGTCACCATTGTTATCGAAGCCCCCGCCTGGATAGGGCGGAGTGAGAAAAGCATCATTGTGACCTTTGAGACGTCATCTTGTTTAGCCCATCACAAACAGTGAAAGCCATGGCATCACTGGCGATGCACAGTGCTACGCAGACATGATATGATATGATAAGTCATTTATAACGCGCCTGTGCACATGTGTTTCGGGAACAGTTGAGTGGTTCCCAGCCCTGGCCCATGCACAGTACACTGCAGGGTGACATAGAACACCTGTCTTCAAATTTACAGAACACCTACATTTTTAGAGTCTTTGCACTGCAACGCCATTCCCGTTTGCATTATGAAGTGTGTGAACACACTTGCTCCGTTAGTCTGAGATTAGCCCTGTGGTACACAGAAGGTCCCTAAAGGGGAAGGGACAGTGCTCGGCCAGCCACCATTCACCTGCTGTGAGTATGATCAAATATATTGTTTAAACTGTTTGTGTTGTAAAAATAGTCATGTGCAGATGAAGCTGACACTGTAAATTTGAATCTTTGGCGTAAAGTCCCAAACCTGCATTTCCTCTTAAGATTCACTTTTTTTGTTTACACTAAGAGGAGTCTTATAGCGGTTTGAGCCCTGAGGTGTCTGAAGCTGCTTGTGTACTATGGTGGTAGCAAATTCAGGAAATGAATCATTTTGTCTTGTACAAGCTGGAAGTGAGACTTTTTGGTACAGAAGCTACATGAACTTCTGCTCTATATTATTAAAACATTTTCTATTGGGCCTCATTATAAGTTGGCCGGTCCGTAAATAGCTAAGAGCTGGAGGTATATCTGCCTATTGGAATCCATGGAATGGGGATTTACCGGCATTTCTGCCAGTAATTCTGTCGGACCAAGTGGCGGTAAAGGTAGTGCAATTTGCCGGTATCCCGCTGCTAATACCGGCAGGATACCAGCAAACGTATAATGAGAGCCATGTCATTTCCACGAGTAAAATGGCTACACTGGGAGCAAAAATTAACCCTTAAAAAGTAATTTCATGTTAGCCATGCATTGCAGCACTACCTGTGCAACAGTACCCCGCTCTGTGTGCGGGCATGCGGCGTAGAGGAACAAACATCATGGTTTCACATATTATTTGTTTACAAGCTATCTGTGAATCTCAGATTATGCAGGGTAATTATCATTTATCGTCCACCCGTCTCGTCACAGTCCTTATTGATGTGGGCTGTCGCCTTCTGACAGAAGACCAATGCAGTTGAGTACTTATGAATTTTCCCCTACTCCCCAAGGGGGGTTGAGTGGAAGGGGGGAGTATGAAATGCTTTCCCACTAGGGCTGGGTGATATATCGAGTTTTGGAGATATATCGATATATTTTCAAAATCAACATAGGATGAGACAACATTGATATATTACATGGACGCGGTAGCGTCCATGTAGTTATGGTTAAGTTGGTGTTTCCATAGGAAGAGCATTTTTTGGGCGGCTTATAACTTCGTTCCCTCTGGACGAATCCTCACCGAACTTTGCAAACGAAGTATATGGCCCACACTGAATTATTTTGCAAAGTTTGGAGAGGTTTGGTCCACGGGGGGCAAAGTTATAGGGGGGGTCCCAAAACTTTTGTTTTTTCCCATAGACATAATGGGAAAAAACTTTGCGCACACCTACAGCCCAAACCGCTGGATGGATTTACACCAAATTGCGGCAGGAGTGGGGGCTTGGTCCCGAAAGCGTGCTTTTGCAAATTTGGTGTAAATCCGTCCAGTAGTTTTTTTTAAAATGACCAAAATGTAAGGCAAAAAAATTAGTGATATCTCTGTTCGCTTCGCGGACGGACTTCCCAGTTCGCTCCGCGGACAGTGCCCTGATTGGCCGGGCGGCTTGCGTGATGTCCGCGAACATCCGACGTGTTCGCTGATTGGACGGCGTGAGGCGTGGAGCACGTCAGATTTTTTGTGGCGCCTGCCATCTTGCATTCGCTGACGACCGCGGACAGCGCGGTGAAACCTGGATTAGAAAATTGTATTTAGTGGAGTGTGTTGGTGTGTAAGAGTGTTTAGGGAGGGTGGAGGAGTATGAGATAGGTTCAATGTTCTGTTTTTTTTATGTGCTAGACGCTTTTGTCGTGTTCGATTTTGCTGCGGACAACACAGCTGTTCTGAAATGTTCGTAAATAAACAGAATCGATTCGGTGTCAAGTTGAAAGTGTTCTAAGAAGACTCGTGGGGTCCTGGAATGTTCACAGGGGGTGTCCTGAAGACGTTGTCTGTATTGTTCGTTGTCAAGCTGAAAGTGTTCTAAGAACACTCGCGGTGTCCTGAAATGTTCGTACATAAAGAAAATGGGGGTGTTCTGAGGACTTTGTCCGTATTGTTCGCTGGCAAGTTGAATGTGTTCTAAGAACACTCACGTTGTCCTGAAATGTTCGAAAATAAACAAAATGGGGGTGTTCTGAGGACGTTCTCCGTATTGTGTGCCTGCTTAGCTGTATCCAATGAGGGAATGGCACAGAGAGTGAAGTGGAAATGGTAGAAGGGCTGTCTAAGAGTTATGCGGTCCGCAGACAGGGTGTGCTACATCCAAAGGTTTTCCAGCAAATCGAGCATGGAATGAAGACTGTAGGGATCAGCCAATCAGATGTTGAGGTTGTGGATTTGTGTTCAAAGAGACTGTGTGTAGTGAAGATGGCAGAAGTGGAGAAAGTCAGGGTGTTGGTGCTTGGAGATATGTTTGTGTATGGTTTACAACAGTATGCTCAATTCAGGCATGTTGCAAAGAATTTTGATGTTAAAGGAGTGGAGGTGGTGTGGAGCACTGTGCCTGATTGCAATGTACAGGGAATTGTACAAGTTTGTGAAGATATGGGCAGGATGAACAGTCCCCATGTGGTAGTTTTGCACTATGGTGCTTTCCATTTGGGCTATATCAGTGCCCCTACTTTGTTGGCAGATTTAGAACACTTGGTTCAAGCAGTAATGAACATCCTTCCAAATGCCAAAGTAATTTTTTCTGGATTAGTACCTAGGGCAATATGGGACAATAGTTCTGTTTTTTGTCCTCAGCAAAACAATGCTAGGTGTGTAATCAACCGAGGCATGTGTGCCTTCATGCTTAGAGCTGGTATGTTCTTCTGTAATAATGAGAATATTGATTCTAGTAATGCTGTTTATTTGAAAGAAGATGGCATTTCCTTATCTTTTATGGGAAATGCCATTCTGTTTTGGAATGTAAGGGTTGCTTTGGAGAAGGTTATGAGAAGATTTTAGAAGTAAAGTAAGAAAAATAAAAAAAAAATACAAAATAACAGGTGTCTGTCAAGCATTTGCAAAAAAAAACAAAAAAACGTCTCTTTTCAGAGCCAACCTCAAAGGGGAAATGGGGCACAATATTTAAATTTACATTCGCCACGCTTAGATTTTCGATATGTCAGCAGACATGGCGGTAGTCCGCGGACATCAAAATCACTAGCTAGGGGTTCAGTATGTTCTATGTTACATGTATATAAAGTCAGGGATATTATGGTTAAGTTGTACTACTAAAACATATGAAATTCAGTAAAAAAACTTTGTTAAAGGGACGTTATGGTTAAGTTGCGCTAATAAAAAACCTATGAAATTCAATGAAAAAACTTTGTTAAAAGGGACGTTATGGTTAAGTTGCGCTACTAAAAACCTATCAAATTCAGTAAAAAAACTTTGTTAAAGGGACGTTATGGTTCAAAGTAAAACCGAAAAACCCCTGAAATTCGGCAGTTATTGTAAGATAAGCAACCATAACTCACGCCACCGTGCACTGCTAACACTAACACCCAGGACATCAAAGATGACATCACAAATGTCATTGATGACATCACTGATGACATAACATGGCTGGCTCTCCCTTTTTTTCCTTTACTGACATACCTAAGCCACATAGTTTTCTTCAGTAACAGTCAGGAAGTAAAAATTGAAAAGGTACTATATTTGTAGATTTAGGGTCAAGTCATATCATATGAAACATATATATAGCGGAAGACACAGGCTTGAAAGAGAGCAATCCTTTCTGTGCATGAAGATAATCATTAGGGTTATCAGCACTTTCTCATAGTTTTATTTTTATTACTCTACCTTCCCTGTATATGCTCATATTTGTGTACATTATACTCACTCTCCTTTCCTTTGGGTGCAGTCACATCATGTGATACACATACATATGGTAAGTAGCAGCTTTGAAACAGAGCAATAGTTTCTCTGCATAAAGACAATCAGTTAGGTTATGAACTCTTTCTGCTACTACTTCTGCTTTTTTGCCTACTTCTCTGTCCCTGTATATACTCATATTTTTATGTGTTGTTGTCTCTTTGTGTTTTGTCTGTAATAATGCAATTATGTATTAAGTGGGTTTTATTAGCTACTTATTACATGTTTCACAGTACGCAAAACCCTAATAAGAAAGCAGTTATCATTTCATTATTCTACATGGCAAGATTATGAATATTGCACCTTCATCATGTATACTGCACACACTGCCTAAGTTTCTGCATGAGTTCCTTAGTATACTGGATAGAACTTCATAATAGAATGCTATTTATATGAATGCATTGCTTAATGCACTAATTAGCTCATGATATTTATTCAAATGATCCTTGACACTTTTTGGTCAACATTATAGGAATCCCTCCTACAGAGTTTTCATGAAAGTAAATGCACATGTGATGTCATCAATGACATTTGTGATGTCATCTTTGATGTCCTGGGTGTTAGTTTTAGCAGTGCACGGTGGTGCGAGTTATGGTTGCTTATCTTACCATAACTGCCGAATTTCAGGGGTTTTTCGGTTTTACTTTGAACCATAACGTCCCTTTAACAAAGTTTTTTTTACTGAATTTGATAGGTTTTTAGTAGCGCAACTTAACCATAACGTCCTTTTTAACAAAGTTTTTTCATTGAATATACATATAAATACATTATTACATATACTACCATTTTTTTATTTAGAATTTGATATTTACACAGCTGTGTGTAGTATAATTCAGAAAAGGAACCCAGTATTTGCATTTTATTTTGATCAATGTTTTATAAATTAGAAGGGGTTTGTGACATCTCACATGTAGTTGGCGGCTTACAACTGAGAATTCAACCCACATAAACAACATTGAGATATATATTGTATATCGGCATTCAGCCCAAAAATATTGAGATATGACATTTGGTCCATATTGTCCAGCCCTACTTCCCTCCCTGTGTTTTTGCCACTCTAGGTGGAGATATATCCATCCCATGGGAGGGGTATAAGGGCTGAAACAAGACAGGTGGACTAGGAGCAACAAGCATTACCTTGCGTAATCTAGAACTAACTTTCACCCACCCTAGTCTTGCCACAGTTCTTCCTATTGAAGATAGAGAACAGCATTGAAGCTGTAAATGATGCAGGAAACCCACATGCTACTGGATATGCTCTCCTTCCCACCCTCTTCGCTCAGCTGACCAATAAGTCTCACCGTACCCCCAGCCCCTTGTATCTCCTTGCGCTTCCACTCCTTCCAACTCTTGGCCCCCCCTTCACTGGAACTCCCTTCCTCTCCCTATCCACTCCTCCCCCACATACCCATCTTTTCGCTCCTCCCTGAAAGTCCTTCTTCTCCACTCCTCCTGACTCTCCTGCCCTACCTCTCCCCCCTACCCTTCCCCACCTTCCCCTCCCCAATGCCCCCTCCTCCCGTTGACCATATTGGATGATGTAACCACCCAAAGGCGTTAAGACCCCTGAGTTCTCCCCTCCCCCCCTCGAGCAAATTGTTCTGTATACTGTACCACTGGTTTGTTTCAAGTTTGTAAATATGCTTCTGTCTTTTTGTACTGTTGTTATATTGTAAAGCGCTTTGGTGTAAAGCGCTATATAAACTCACTAAATATAAACATAAACATATGCGGTACTGAGAATTTCATGATGGTTCTGCCTGCAGGATTAGGGATCCAAAGTCAGGCGACAGCGAGGCTCCTATGATGAGGTAAAACTGTTACGCAAAGGTTAAAGGGCTACACTGCAAATATGACTGGTGGAAACGTCTCAAACCTCTGCCGAAGTGGCATCCAAGCCGTGGATTGAGTAGACCCAAATGAGATCTGTGAAAGGATTACCTTATTCTTAGTATGATATAATATGATAGGTTATTTATAACGTGCTTAATACCCAGAGGTTTCTAAGCAAGGACCCGAGGATCGAACCTGTGTTGCTGCGCGTCATCTTGCTTTTAAGGCGAGCACGTTGCCGCTGAGCTATCCTCCGGGGATTGCCACCCATATCCAGTGGCTAAGGGCTTGACAGCTTGTTTCTGGTTGAACCTCCAAATGCCACAGAAAGAACCTTTGCCTGAGAAAAGGGGCAGGTCTATCCCTGTACATGGCCAACTCCCTCGCGATGTGTCCAACGTGTGAAGCCTTTACTGTTGCTCCAAAGCAGGGTTAGGAAAAAAGGTAGGAAGTACCACTTGATGGCTGGAATGGAATTCTTATATAACTTCGGACTGAAATCTGGGTGGGTGTTGAGAGTAAAACAGGCATGGTTCAGTCACCAGGAGGGCCCCGAGTTCCCCCATCTGCTGAGCCGAGGTGATGGTGATGAAACACAACATCTTCTGAGGGACAAATCAAATGTCTACTTCCTACAAAAGCTCAAAGGCAGACCGGAGAACCTGGAGGATCAGTGGTGACTTGGATGACAAGGCTGAAGGGGCCTTAATGGCTGCCCACTTGACATGAAAGATTGACACAGGCACATCCAGGTTGAAATCATCTGACAGACAATCCAGGATCCCACACACATCCCCAGAGGTAGGGGAGAAATTATGAGCTGTGCACATGTGCAAAAAGGCTTCCAAAGTCCCTTGTGGGCCATCTAGGAAAAGGGGGCGGCTATTATTACCGGATACATTTGGCCACAGTGTCCGGATCTGCGTTTCAAGCAGCAAGTCCAGGCCTCCTAATTAGGGTGACTTTCCTCTCGAGAGCATTGCGTCCGTCATAGTGAAAGGCATGGGTGACGAGGGCTCGGCTGAAAAGGCAGAAGGAATGCCACCCAGCCCTTTCCAGGCTGCAGAAAAAACACAAGTAGCACTTCAAACATGCAAACCCAGTTGGCCCTCTGTGTCCCAAATCAAGTGAACCTTGCATGAGCCTCTAGCAGGGGTGTTGCTAGGTCTGGAAAAGATCAGGGTCTAAGCTAATGTCGGGACTGGCGGATTCGGGGCTAGCTAGCCTTTTGGTTGTAGTCCCTGAGCTTCTATCTAGGACTACAATCAAAAGACCTGGGCTATAGCCCCCTCGCCCCCCCAGCAACGCCTCTGGACTCTAGTACCTTAAGATAGGCTGGGTAAATCACCATCGCCTATGTTGCCTATGGGATGCAAGCAAAAATAATTTGCTAAGACTTTACCTGGAAGGCACAAGTCCGCAACTAGGGACCAGATGGCAGTGCCCACTGCTACACTGCCCGATGGATGTTAGTATTAACATTTGGCCCAGCCAGCACAAGGACTCAGCTAGTTAAACTACAAGGGAGTCAGATACCAAAGTCAGTTCCAACATGAATGCCTGAAGAGTGGTTTAATGGAGGAAACAGGACCTCTCCCCAGAGGGTTGCAAAGAAAAATTGTCACAGTGAATGGTAGACCACGCTAACTAAATCAAGACAATGTCCTACCACCGACAAAGTTCACGCCAAAGCACAGTCTTTCATAAAACAGAACCACAAGGATAACCACGGACAGGCAGATCCGAAAGCAGGTGAACAAAAGCCATTGACCATCCAAAGGTGTTCCAAAATCGCAATCCAAAGACAAGCTGGGGCCCAAAGTGCCATGAAATTCAGTAGAGCAAAGAGCGTTGCTCACTTCTGGGGAGAGAGAATCCAAAACACATTGAGAAACAACAGACACTTTCCTGTTAGTGTTAAAAAGTGTTGATCGCCAGCTTCCGGGTGGCACTCCTTCCAACTGGTGGGATCCCCATCTCAGTGACCATGTTGCTGTGTCTGATGTGACGTTGTTGCAAGGCTTCATGGGCAATGTAGATCAGGAGCGGCAGCATTGGCCCAGGAGCCATGGCAAATCCAATGTCCCCAATGCTGCGACCTGACTTTGCCACAACTCTCCACACAGACCCCAACAATAGCACCCAGAAAAGCCTGTGATCTAAAAGTAGAGGCTGGTTTCAAAGCATGACTAAGAATATTGCTAGCCAGTTCCCGGGTGCACTCTTTGGGGCCATGTCCTTTCTAATTTACCAGAGAATAGCGAATAACCCTTTGAATAAGGGAGTCCAGTGTAACTTCCACCTCATATTCTTCCACTTTGTGGACTTTAATAGGGGCAAGTTTTCGCAAAACATTTTTTATTTTATTTATTTGAATTTTTATTTAGCGCTGGCCCTAATGAGAGGGTCTCGGAGCGCCTTTAATGGGTAAAAGTTTGAAAAGGTGGGAGTTGAAAAAATAAGTTACAAAATGTTTTCAGGAAAGAATAGGAAGATTAGGATAGATAAGTGGTAGAAGTGGAAGAGGGCAGAGTTATGTGTGGCAAAACAGGCATGTTTTGAGGCTCTTTCTGAAAGTGGTGATGGAGGATGCAATGCATATGTGAGCTGGTAGGGCATTCCATGCCTTAGGTGCCCAATGCTTGTTTCCTGTCCATGGGGGTTAGGGGAGTGGAATGTGTAGAAGGTGTTGGTTGGATAGTCTGGTGTTTGTGTGGGTGATGGGTTTGAGGTTGTCATGAAGGTAAGATGGTGTTTTTGCAGTGGATGGCTTTGAATACAATGCAGACTCTTTTCAAGGCAATTCTCTGGGGTATGGGATGACAGTGGAGCTGGGCAAGAGCAGGGGTGATTTGTGAATGGTTGGGTAGGTGGAGGGCAGAGTGGGGACAGGGAAAAATGAGGCTAGCATGGAACATTGGATGGTGGCGCCAATGATGATGAATCCACGGCTTGAAATGGATTAGTTGATTAGAAGAACTTTGTACAGGCTGTTGTACCATGGAAGGAGCTTATGTTTCAAAGGGATTTGGAAATGCTTAGTGGATAACTAAACTTGATTGCATGGGCAATAAGGGGGGAAGCACACCAATGTCTGTCAACATAAAGTTTTTATGTTTTTTGGCCTGTCTTGAGATGTTGGGGAACAGTCTGATGTGCTTGTGTGAGAGGGCTTACACAATCTGCTGCTGCAGGTACCATTGTGGGGACATGAGATTATATTGGCAACTACCACAAATGTTGGCCATATACTGCATAAAAAAAAGAAAGCAATCACCATAAGAATGTCAAGAATTGTTATATGGAATTCAGCAGCACACAGCAGTGTTACCCACAACTCTTTTCTTGATACTGAAGACACAGGCAACACAGATATTGTTCAATTGTGTCATTGACTCTCTCTGTTTGGCCATTTGTCTGTGGATGATAAGAAGTAGTATTTGCCATCTATTCCTATCAACGCAGTCAAGACTCACCAGAACCGGGACATGAACTGTGTACCTCAGAAGGTGATGATAATTGGTAGAAGTCCGAATAGACATAACACATGCTTGAAGAACAGGCTTGCCAACATTGTGCTGTCAAAGACCATGACAATAAACAAAGCATGCCTCTTCAGGGAGGTATCCTCTACCATCCAGATGCTGATAAACCCATCCACAAAAAGTAATTCTACAATAAAGTCAATCAAGGCTATGTAACGAGATCTGTGTGGGACAGGCATTTTCTGAAGTATACCAGTAGATTTTCGGGTATGGTATTTCATTGAACATAAATTGCACAGGTCAGGACAGAATCGATTATATCTCTCTCTTCAGGTTAGGCCACCGGCACAACCAACGTAAGAGTTCCAACATCTTGTGTTATCTGGGATTTTGGAATCATGGCACCATTATAGTGCTTGTTGTGACTTGATTCAGTGGCAATGTACAGATGTTTATGAATGTATGAGAGCCCCTGAACCAAACCGCATTGAGAGCATCCACCTCGACGGAGTGTTTTTGGGTCCATTCCCATATTTTGTCTACTAAAGAGGTGGTGGGTGTACAGGCATAAACAGCTTATTGTGGAGGGAAGATGTGTTCATTTGCCTCCTCTTTGGCACTACCCTCATTCAGCCTTGGTTGTGATTCAGCATTGCCATGCAGTGCTCTCGGATAATAAGTCACAATAAAATTAAACATCCAAAAAATAGGTGCCATTTAGCCAGTTGTGAATGACTGCATTTAACAGCCGCAAGGGCTTATAAGTTGCAGTGCTCTGTGTATACAATCTCTCGATGCTTTGCCCCCACCATGAGATGTCGCCATTCATTGAATGCAGCATGTTTGGCCACTGGTTCACTCGCCATCATCGTACAGTTCTGCTCCTCATGGGTGAGCTTGCTGGAGAAAGTAATCAACAGGATGTACAACAGGAACAGGGTATTTTTGGGACAATATTGCACCAATGCAAATACTGATACACTGCTTGCACGATACATGGTACCTGGGAGTTCAGATGTTGCATTACAGGGGCTGTGGTAAAGGCTCATTTAGGCTTTTTGTATCTCTTCAGTCCATCTAAATGCTACCGAGAGACGCATCAACTGCATTGAAAGGGATACGACAGAGGAAAAGGAGCATATGTTGCATCTATACAGTTGGGACAGTCTAACTAAGACTGCAGGTCCTTAACAGCGGTAGGTGGAGGCCCGTCAAGAATTGCTTTTACCTTTGCAGCAATCATCTTAATCCTGTTGGGGTTCAAGACGACTCCTAAGAACGCCTCTTGAATGGTGGGAAAATGCATTTTTCTGCTTCGATATGAATGGAGTATTCCCTCAGTCTCTGCAACACAAGACATACCTACCTTGCTGCATGTGTTGCTCATAGGAAACTGAGACTATCAAAATATCATTCAGGTAAACACTGACAGAGCAGTCAATCATGTTTCCGAAAATAATACACATGAAATGTTGGAATGTTCCCCGACCATTACAAAATCCAAAAGGCATAGCCAAATATTCAATTACCCATACTTTGTTTTGAACGCAGTTTTCCACTCATCTCCCTGGTGTAAATTGGAGGGCCATCTGAGGTCCAATTTGAGGTTCATCACTGCTGTTTTATCCAGATCCGATTGAGATCAAGGGAGAAGGTATTGTTTTTTTTTTTATAGAGGCCACATTCTATACATTGTAGTCTGTAGAGGTACGGAGGCCACAGGGGAGCATCAGTGTCTGATACATGTGTTCTTTAATTCCAATGCCAGATATTCCTTCAGAACCTTGTACTCTTTTTGGATGAGCAAGTATATCCTCCTGCAATTTACCTTAGACCTTGGAACCAAATCAATGGGACAATCATAGGGCCTAATGGGAGGGAGCTATTAAGCTTGCCTTTGTGTCAAACACATTCAGGAAATCTTGGTATTCCCTCGGGAAGGAGTAAAGAACCAACAGGGACAACCCTCCGAGACCCAGGACTTCTATTATTAAGGCTTGGCATGGGAACTCCTTAGCGGAGTGACCTCCGCCAAGGCAGTTCACACAACTGTGTTCTGAGGGGACACAAATGTCTGGCCTCCCAGTGTGCTTTCATGGGGAGGGAAGAACATGTGTGCTGTCAGCAGGTATATTGTTTTCTTGCTGTGGCATGGCATTTTCTACTGGCATTAAGGGAAATGCAACAGGAGTATGTTTTTACGTGGGGATACTGTCGTATATCGGCAGAGCCCGCATGGACATGGGCTATTTTATAGTATCATTACTGACATTATGGGCAGAGCAAACATGATATGTTCATTATGTGGGACTACTGGCATATACTGGTGCAGTCAGCAAGGACATGTATGGGAACAGTCAACATGACAATGTTATTTACACTGGCAGATTGGCATATAGTAGGTAAAGGCATTAAGAAAATGAGTTGGAAAATGTTTCATGTCCTGTCGATGACTAAGCATCTAATGGAGGTGTTCATATTTTACCCTACAAAACCAATTGTAAACTGTATGGCTATGATATGATATGATAAGGCATTTATAACGCGCCTATACACAAGTGCTTCAAGGCGCGATTGGGTAAACTGGCCTCCATTTACATAATTGTACATATAAAGTGGGCTGTACATTATATCATCGTTAACCCATTATTTAAAAAATATCCTCGAGGGGGAAACCGTGGTGGTTGGGTTGGGTCCACTTGCTCTGCTTGGCTGCTCCTGCATATTCATGGGAAATATTTGCATCCCTTCAATAAAACAATTGCCTCCACTGCATTCTGCTACTGTGTGCTGAATGACACAGCATGACCAGCAGTGACCATATATTTCCAGTTTCCAGCATGTCAAAATAGGCTTACAGTTCTTGTGCGCCATAATGTGCACATTGCTAGTTTCCACAATGCTCCAGGATGGCCAAATTACCACTTTACATAATACCACAATTAGCACACATTATAAGCTCCATTGAGGGCAAAATGAGCACACAATTTGTTTTTCATATCGGCCGAGTAAGCCAACATCACCAGTTTCCAACTTGGTCCAGTCAACACACAGACAAGGAAACAGCCACTCAAGCATAATGGAAGAGCATGACAATGCTCTTGGCCATTGCAGGAGCCACTGCTTGTTTTCCCTGAATGTGTAGAGGGAGATGGACTTACCGCCAGTAGTGTCTGATGCAGAAGCATGGCAGAAGCGTTAGATATTCACTTAGTGCCCAGATTTGGGGGGACGCTTTCTAAGAATGCATCAGTGTGTGGAAGAGTCACCCTGATGTTGGGTTCAATGTGGGCGAAGTCCCCAATGAGTGAGTGAAAGCATGAGTCTGCGTGTGACTGTGCATCGGTGTCTATCTGCCAGCTGGCGACGCGACCCAGTGTTACATTAGGCCCACATCTAATACATCCTTTACTTTACTTTAAAACATTTATAAAGCGCGAACCTTGGACCCACAGGCATTAAGGGCGCTGACAAACAATAAAAGGTAGCGGTTACTGATAGGAGGCACAGAAGGGGGACAGCCGGAGAAAAAAAGTTGATCAAACAGCCTCGTTTTCAACTTCCTTTTGAAAGATTCCAAGTTATGCTGTCCCCTGAGGTCAAGCGAAAGATCATTCCAAGCTTTGGGCGCTGAGATGTAGAAGGCTCCCCTTTCAACCTTTCTGGTTACACATCTAGAAAGCAAGAAGGAGTTTCTGATCACTCGATCTAAGAGATCTACTTTGGACCTTTTCCACTATCAAATGTTGCAGGTAGCTAGGCATGGGGCCCCGTGTGCACTTAAAAGTAATTGCTACTTAGGAGCAGGGATCTGTGGTAGGGATCAGAAACCTTAGCAAGGCTGGCACATTTTTTGGGGGGAAATCAAGCACATCACTGGCTCATTTTTGGCAGACTCTGTCAGAGCCTGGTGCTAATATTTATCAACTGTGTTCCAAATATAGCGATCTGGTCTTATTCTAGGGATCTACTGATCCTGAAATATATCCAACATGAATTTCATTAGCTCTGAATCAATCAAATTGTCTGTTTGCGATTAAACAGTAGGCCCTGGTGTGCAGGCCGTTGGGTGTCTGTGAAAATGGTTAATATCTACACACATTTTTAGTTTGCGCTATTATGCGGTGCCTTGGGCCCACCTATAACCCAAAACCATTGCAATGAAGTACAGATAGTTAGGTTTGGCTTTTAGATGGCACTTTAACAACTTCCATAATCCGTATCTATTGCTTTGCAGTGCAGGTGGGAGGGAGATGTGAGGGTGGACATGCAGCTCATGGGCATTGTTTAATTATTTACCCACGCATTGCCAGCCGATGGCCATGCTACTCTCCATATGGCCATTCCCACCCATTACCTGCCCCTCTCCATCTGATGTACAGGTGGTGCAGGGGATAAGAATGCACTGATGGAAACCACCTAACAATTCTCTCTGTTCAGTGTATAGCCATATAGAGTCAAACCTGTCTGCCAGCCTTTCTAGTGCTTCTAAATCTGAAACGCGATTGTTGAATTGTATTGTATGAAGACTTGTAGAGTGCAAACTAAGGCCTGAAGGCACCCAGGCACTAGCAACATCGATATGGGAGGGAGACCTGGTCAGGGAGCCTGAAGCTCAGAAGAGATGTGTTTTTAGGTTCTTCCAAAACTGAAGGTGGTCAACAATGGCCCTCATTCCGAGTATGGAGGTAGTCATGGTGCTATTTGCGCCATGACTACCTCCCATACCGGTACCGACTCCGACTTGGTTCAATGGGGACTTACCGGTGTAGTCCGACCTTTGCGGGATCGGTAAGTCCCCATTGAAAAATCCATTCCCCATTCCCATTTGAGCCCCCACAGGGCTCAATGGGAATGGGGAAGTAGCTAATAACGGTACTGCAATTTGCGGTACCGTTGTTAGCTCTGAAGTCCCTTAACGGGTCCCGTCCATAACACCTGGTCAGAACAGGCGTTAAAGGAGGGACCCGCTAAGGGACGTCGGAATAGGGCACAAAGGGTTTACTGCCACCGGTGTCCTTACCGGTGCCGGTAATCCCTTTGTGCCCAACTCAGAATGAGGCCCAATGTCTCGAAAGTACACCGGAAAAGAGTTCCAGAAGGTGGGAGCCAGAACTGAGAAAGATTGTCCCCCCCACTCACGCCCTACGCGGTGACTTGTATCAATTGCCACAAGGGCCTAAAAGTATTTTTTAACCTTCTCTCCTTCTCTCTGCTAGGGTAAAAAAAGTGAAGTGCCTGCTGGGAAAAGGGAAGAGGAACAGAGCTTTCTGGTCCCTGTAACCAACAGTTAGGGTGGTTATCTATCTAAGTTAGTGGAGGTTTGGTGTGAAATGTGGAATGAAGTTAACAAGAGAATATGTGGATGTGAGCTGGTACTTTCACTAATTTTGGGGGGGTTGCGGTTATTTAACATTAGGTGTGATTGTGTGGGCATGTTTTGAGGTAATGTAATATAAGGTGTATATTTTTAAATTTTACTTAAATGACTAATGTATTGTGTTTGAGAATATTTTACATGTTTGCTGTGTGTCTTGTTTTGTTGCTGGTGTGCTTACGTTTTTTACTTGCAATTTGTGAGCATGAGTTAAGGTTGCAACAATGTTGATTTTAATTTGGCGAAAACAAGTGAGCGCCCCATTACAGAGGACAAACACGTTTGAAATATACTGTTCTCTGGGAAGGTGCGCAGTAATGTTTTAGCCCTTGTTTTCAGAAATATCCATTTGCATGGCAGTCTCCCTCTTTCCAACAGAAAAGGCTTGTCCTCAGTGGACGGCAGGGGTGTTGCCAGGTCTGGAAAAGATCCAGGGCTAGGCTAATGTCGGGTACTCGGGGCTAGCTAGCCTTTTGGTTGCAGCACCTGAGCTTCTATACGGGACTACAACCAACAGACCCGGGGCTACAGCCCCCGCAGCCCCACACAAGCCCACCCTTAGCGACGCCTCTTTCAGAGGGGCTCGCCCATTGTCGCCTACTTTTGAAAGACGTAGGGTTTGATCCTAAATTATAAAGGGTAATCTGTGCTCTCTGTACCTAGAGTGATGCAGTGTCACCTCACAGTTGGGGCCCAACAAGTAGAAGCATGTGCCTGAATGTGTTGTTGGTACTCTTGTTCAGAAGTGAACCACCCACCATTTCGGTGCTCGACTGTCCTTGTGGATGGGACCAGACTGATGTGCAAATGGATAAGGCGCACTGGGGTAAAAGCGTGATTGAGGAATCCCTGATCGGCACCTTTCCACAGAAAAGCCTATTCAAGCCCTATTCATCCTCAGCAATGCTTTAGAAATGTTTAGAGTGTTGGCATCACAAACATTTAAAGATTTTAACTTTTTATAGGTAGTGACCATAACATTTTTAAATCCGTTTTTTCAACTGATTTCTTCATTTTTTTAAGAGAGTATTGGTAATTTGTATGCAAGTTATGTTGCTATATTAACGGAGGGGTGGAGGCTCAGATTATACATTTAATTTCGATATCACAGCGGTGCCCTGCTGAGCGCTTTGATGTGGCAGATCAAAGGGCGCGTTTTGTGGGGCGTTTTTTATTTTGCAGCATATTTTCATTTCGTTTCGTCCCTACTCATAAATGAACAGATGCCTAGGGGCTTGGCGTGCTTTACAAATGTCTAAATAAATAAATATGGCGTTTCTACATATGTGGGGGGCTATCAATATCTTTTGTGTGCTTTGCAGAATATTTTTCATTTCACTGAATGGTTTTAGTCAGACGTTAATCTCGCGCTCCGAGAAAAGACTGTGCAACCCAAGAAAAGAGCGACCCTAACCCCGTCCCCTCTTCCCACTCCCCAACTAACTTCTCATCACTAACATCTTGCAACCTTAGCCTTCACTCACTCCCCATTAGACGATTCACTAGGTCTTAAAAACCTACCCAATTCTTTTCCGATCAAAACCATAATCAAACAATTGATGCTTTGCAAACTAAGGGGAAACCATTAAGGCTAACCCACCCCAGTATATACTCCTCTCCCAAGAACACAGACTGTCCATATCAGCACACAGCTAACGGGGACTTGCACCACAGGCGCCCCCGCATCTGCCTAGCCCTCTGCCCTCCTAACACCCCCTCACACTTTTTTTTACAGAGCCTCATGTAGCGGACCAACATTATTGTCAGAAGGGCGCTATGCAGCTCCACTTTACCTTACCGTACCTTACTAAATAAATAGTGTTGTTTTTCAACTTGTATGGAAAGCGCCATCCAATAAAAACATTATTTTCTGCAATCATTTTAGCCTTTAAAACATTGATTGAACTTTGCAAAAAATAAAAATGTTTGGTGGGATTTTAATAGACCTTTCGCACGTCCAATTGTAATGATCTTTCCCAAGTGAGAACAAAGGTACAGAGAAAAACACCTTTGCATTGTCCTATATTAAGTGAGATGCAGCCTTAACTATAATGCGGTGTCAATATAATATATATAATCTATATATCTCCATAGGGCCCTGAAAGGCCTCAAGGATCCACATAAAGCAGGAAAAGCAAGGTGAAAGAAGCATCTCCCAAGCCTTGTCCTTATTCTTAGATCAAACTCTGGAGAAAACAGCAGATTTAACAAGAACATTGGCCTTGGTGTTCAAGATCTGTGTACATGTTTTAGAGAAGCCTCTAGAAGCCTCCTCTAGAAGCCTCCTCTAGACGTGTCCACAGGTGATGTCAGCCGACATGTTCAACTACCTTTTTGGCATCCAACACACAGTGGCGTGTCCAGGGAGGGGCCTGGGGTGGCACGTGCTACTCCTGGAATCTGATTGGCCAGCCCCATTATCCTAAACTCTCTGATCATTATGCGCGTGTGCGCTCGTACTTCATGCTACCGCTGCATAAGTCAGTGCTCCACTTGGGACACCCCAGCCAAAAGAGTCTGGACACGCCACAGCCAACACGATCATTGTTTTCGAGGCAGCTGATTGCAAAGGTATGGTCGCACAAGGAGATGGCTGTATTTCTATGCTCGGTGCTACCCTGTCCTGGTATAAAACCCTGCTGAACTTCCAACCATCCATTAAATCTCCAACCACCACCCCTCGACTTCCGGTGGGATGAAAAATATTCTGCAGGACTCTAAACTGCTGCACACATTGTGTATGCATTGTTTGTTTGTTTATTTATTGTGCGCACCGGACCCTGAGGTAGCAGGGCGCATTTGACAAGAGGGCTTACAACTTGGTTACAGAAGTTACAATATACAGAGCATGGAAAAAAACTCATTTTCTTTATTATCACCCCCCGCCCCATTTTAGCTAAATTGTGAAATGACATTACTATTTTTTGTTAGTATTTACGAGTTGCCATGTAATGACATGAGGCTAAAGATCACTTGTTCTTATTACCGTAACATGGAAAGGTAATAGGAGCCGATTACTACATAGGATTCCTAATTTGCTAAATTTACATTTTAATGTACAGTCATGGTTTGTTTTGTGGTGCTGGATTGTTTGACTTTTGGCACGTGCTCTATGTTTTGGTGGTGCTGTGGTAAATGCAGAGGTTGCATTTCAAAGGGTGTGTCTCCTTTAATGCCTTCCCTCTACTTCTCTTGCACAGTCTTTTGGGCTTGGTTTTGGTTTGTGGCCACTGACTGCCGGTGCGCCTCTTCTTGCCTGAATAACATTTGTTTTGGAAAGCCGTTGACCGAAATGGGGAGTGTTTGGCGTCTGTTAGTTAATAAAGTAAGGGCGTCAGCTCCGCGCGACGGATGCTGCCCACCATCAAGTGGGGAAGTGTAAGGGTTTTCAGCTCCGAGCAGAATCCTGATGCTGCATTACCAAGTAAACGGAACACCTGTAAACTACCTCCTGCTTAATAAAGCAACTGCGGCCTGTCCACCCAAAATCTGAGGCGGTGTGTTATTTCACGGGGTGGGTCTGGGTGGAGGGCATTGCAATGGGGGACATGTGTGGAGGAATACGCAAGGAAAACCAAGTGGAAGTGGAAATGAGTCATGTCAATGCAGGGCCCGGGGCCTAGTGTGGGGTGTTGCGGCTAAGCCTTTTGGGCTTGGTTTTGGTTTGTGTCCACTGACTGCCAGTGCGCGTCTTCTTGCCCGAAAAACATTTGAGTGGGGAGTGCGGGGGCAGTTGCACGAGGCTTGCTGGCAGTGAAAATGGATTAGTTCACACAGATGAATGCCTCTTATTGAATCGTTTTTTTTGTTGCACAGGGGCGATGTGTAAAATGAAATGAGTTGTTGAGTGTCGTGGCCTTTGTGCTTTGCTAAAATGAAGTGTAGTTAGGGTGTAGTTTAGGTGCATATTTATAAAGGATGTAACTTGGGAAGCTGAGTAATATGTAGGAAAGAGAGAACAAATCATTTAGCTGTGAGGATGACACTGTTGTGCCTTAGAATATCATTTGACTGCATTTAAATGTATGCCGTGATACAGCACCGTGATACCTCCAGGTCCCAGGTGCTTTCAACAAATAAAATAAATAAATAAATTAAATAAAATGGAAGTGGAGCTGCTTTTTCATAAGATGTTTTGCTATCGGTGGTTTGGAAATGTGCCTAAAATACACAAAGTATAAATTACCCTATATATGGAAATCCTATGTCAGAGGGAGAGACACCAACCTGGCTTGCAGGATAGTATAAAAGCTTTGTAACATAACATGATGTGTGCCATGAAAAACATGTGCATACAGATGTATGTGATTTAGCTACATTGGTGGCTTGCGCCTCTGCAACGATGAAACGCACAAATTACGTGAATTACGCATATTTCAGAACATTCGTGATTCAGTGTCTCATTTTTATGCTTTCATAAACATTGTTGCATTTTGTAGATGGAAGAGAAGTCCAAAGCTGTGTTAGGCACACTTGCATTTTCGTGAAGGAGAGATGAGCAACACACAGAGAAAGCGAAGGGCATGTGGAAGGCAGAGGAGAAGGCCAAAGCACTAGAAACTCAATGCACATTTAGAAGATGGAGAAGGCCAAAGCACTGAGAACCCCTTGTGCATCTGGCCAGCGAAGGAGAGAGACACTTTTTGTTAGGCACGCTTGCACTTAGGAGCAAGAGGAGAAGCCAAAGCACTGATAAAGGCAGAGGAAAAAACAGAGAAGGTAAAAACAATAAGAACCCCACATACATTTAGTAGGTGGAGGAGAATGCCAAAGCACTGAGAAGACCACATGCACTTTGTAGGCAGAGGAGAAGACCAAACCAATAAGAACTCCATTTTCAGTAGGAAGAGGAGAATGTCAAAACACTGAGAAGCCCACATGTACTTTGTAGGCAGAGAAGGCCAAACCAATAAAATGCCCATGACCATTTAGTAGGTGGAGGAGAATGCCAAAACACCGAGAAGACCACATGCACTTTGTAGGCAGAGGAGAAGGCCAAACCTATAAGAACCCTATGTCCATTTAGTATGTACGCAAGAAGGCCAAAGAAGTGTTAGGAGCACTTACATTAAGTAGGAAGAGGAGAATGCCAAAGCATTGAGAAGCCCACAATCACTTTGTAAGCAGAGGAGCAGGCCAGCCCAGTAAGAACCCCATGACCATTAAGTAGGAAGAGGAGAATGCCAAAGCACTGAGAAGCCCACATGCACCTTGTAAGCAGAGTAGCAGGCCAAACCAATAAGAACCCCATGACCATTAAGCAGGAAGAGGAGAATGCCAAAGCACTGAAAATCCCACATGCACCTTGTAGGCAAAGGAGAAGGCAAACCAATAAGAACCCCGTGGCCATTAAGTAGGAAGAGGAGAATGCCAAAGCACTGAAAATCCCACGTGCACCTTGTAGGCAAAGGAGAAGGCAAACCAATAAGAACCCCATGACCATTAAGTAGGAAGAGGAGAATGCCAAAGCACTGAGAAGCTCACATGCACCTTGTAGGCAGAGGAGAAGGCAAACCAATAAGAACCCCATGACCATTAAGTAGGAAGAGGAGAATGCCAAAGCACTGAGAAGCCCACGTGCACCTTGTAGGCAGAGGAGAAGGCAAACCAATAAGAACCCCATGACCATTAAGTAGGAAGAGGAGAATGCCAAAGCACTGAGAAGCCCACATGCACCTTGTAAGCAGAGGAGCAGGCCAAACCAATAAGAACCCCATAACCATCAAGTAGGAAGAGGAGAATGCCAAAGCACTGAGAAGCCCACATGTACCTTGTAAGCAGAGGAGCAGGCCAAACCAATAAGAACCCCATGACCATCAAGTAGGAAGAGGAGAATGCCAAAGCACTGAGAAGCCCACATGCACCTTGTAGGCAGAGGAGAAGGCAAACCAATAAGAACCCCATGACCATTAAGTAGGAAGAGGAGAATGCCAAAGCACTGAAAAGCCCACATGCACCTTGTAAGCAGAGGAGCAGGCCAACCAATAAGAACCCCATGACCATTAAGTAGGAAGAGGAGAATGCCAAAGCACTGAAAAGCCCACATGCACCTTGTAAGCAGAGGAGCAGGCAAACCAATAAGAACCCCATGACATTAAGTAGGGAGAGGAGAATGCCAAAGCACTGAGAAGCCCACATGCACCTTGTAAGCAGAGGAGCAGGCAAACCAATAAGAACCCCATGACCATTAAGTAGGGAGAGGAGAATGCCAAAGCACTGAGAAGCCCACATGCACCTTGTAGGCAAAGGAGAAGGCAAACCAATAAGAACCCCATGACCATTAAGTAGGAAGAGGAGAATGCCAAAGCACTGAGAAGCCCACATGCACCTTGTAAGCAGAGGAGCAGGCCAAACCAATAAGAACCCCATAACCATCAAGTAGGAAGAGGAGAATGCCAAAGCACTGAGAAGCCCACATGTACCTTGTAAGCAGAGGAGCAGGCCAAACCAATAAGAACCCCATGACCATCAAGTAGGAAGAGGAGAATGCCAAAGCACTGAGAAGCCCACATGCACCTTGTAGGCAGAGGAGAAGGCAAACCAATAAGAACCCCATGACCATTAAGTAGGAAGAGGAGAATGCCAAAGCACTGAAAAGCCCACATGCACCTTGTAAGCAGAGGAGCAGGCAAACCAATAAGAACCCCATGACATTAAGTAGGGAGAGGAGAATGCCAAAGCACTGAGAAGCCCACATGCACCTTGTAAGCAGAGGAGCAGGCAAACCAATAAGAACCCCATGACCATTAAGTAGGGAGAGGAGAATGCCAAAGCACTGAGAAGCCCACATGCACCTTGTAGGCAAAGGAGAAGGCAAACCAATAAGAACCCCATGACCATTAAGTAGGAAGAGGAGAATGCCAAAGCACTGAGAAGCCCACATGCACCTTGTAAGCAGAGGAGCAGGCCAAACCAATAAGAACCCCATGACCATTAAGTAGGAAGAGGAGAATGCCAAAGCACTGAAAAGCTCACATGCACCTTGTAAGCAGAGGAGCAGGCCAAAGCAATAAGAACCCCATGTCCATTCAGTTGGAAGAGGAGAAAGTCAAAGCACTGAGTAGCCCACACGCACTTTGTAGGCAGAGAAGGCCAAACCAATAAAATGCCCATGACCATTTAGTAGGTGGAGGAGAATGCCAAAGCACCGAGAAGACCACATGCACTTTGTAGGCAGAGGAGCAGGCAAACCAATAAGAACCCCATGACATTAAGTAGGGAGAGGAGAATGCCAAAGCACTGAGAAGCCCACATGCACCTTGTAAGCAGAGGAGCAGGCAAACCAATAAGAACCCCATGACCATTAAGTAGGGAGAGGAGAATACCAAAGCACTGAGAAGCCCACATGCACCTTGTAGGCAAAGGAGAAGGCAAACCAATAAGAACCCCATGACCATTAAGTAGGAAGAGGAGAATGCCAAAGCACTGAGAAGCCCACATGCACCTTGTAAGCAGAGGAGCAGGCCAAACCAATAAGAACCCCATGACCATTAAGTAGGAAGAGGAGAATGCCAAAGCACTGAAAAGCTCACATGCACCTTGTAAGCAGAGGAGCAGGCCAAAGCAATAAGAACCCCATGTCCATTCAGTTGGAAGAGGAGAAAGTCAAAGCACTGAGTAGCCCACACGCACTTTGTAGGCAGAGAAGGCCAAACCAATAAAATGCCCATGACCATTTAGTAGGTGGAGGAGAATGACAAAGCACCGAGAAGACCACATGCACTTTGTAGGCAGAGGAGAAGGCCAAACCTATAAGAACCCTATGTCCATTTAGTATGCACGCAAGAAGGCCAAAGAAGTGTTAGGAGCACTTGCATTAATTAGGAAGAGGAGAATGCCAAAGCATTGAGAAGCCCAAGTGCACTTTGTAAACAGAGGAGCAGGCCAAACCAATGAGAACCCCATGACCATTAAGTAACAAGAGGAGAATGCCAAAGCACTGAGAAGCCCACATGCACCTTGTAAGGAGAGTAGCAGGCCAAACCAATAAGAACCCCATGACATTAAGTAGGAAGAGGAGAATGCCAAAGCACTGAGAACCCCACATGCACCTTGTAGGCAAAGGAGAAGGCAAACCAATAAGAACCCCATGACCATTAAGTAGGAAGAGGAGAATGCCAAAGCACTGAGAAGCCCACATGCACCTTGTAGGCAGAGGAGCAGGCCAAACCAATAAGAACCCCATGGCCATTAAGTAGGAAGAGGAGAATGCCAAAGCACTGAGAAGCACACATGCACCTTGTAAGCAGAGGAGCAGGCCAAACCAATAAGAACCCCATGGCCATTAAGTAGGAAGAGGAGAATGCCAAAGCACTGAGAAGCCCACATGCACCTTGTAGGCAGAGGAGCAGGCCAAACCAATAAGAACCCCATGACCATTAAGTAGGAAGAGGAGAATGCCAAAGCACTGAGAAGCCCACATGCACCTTGTAAGCAGAGGAGCAGGCCAAACCAATAAGAACCCCATGGCCATTAAGTAGGAAGAGGAGAATGCCAAAGCACTGAGAAGCCCACATGCACCTTGTAGGCAAAGGAGAAGGCAAACCAATAAGAACCCCATGACCATTAAGTCGGAAGAGGAGAATGCCAAAGCACTGAGAAGCCCACATGCACTTTCAAGGTAGAGAAGAAGGCAAACCAATAAGAACCCCATGTCCAGTAGGTGGAGGAGAATGTCAAAGCACTGAGAAGTCCACATGTACTTTGTAGGCAGAGGAGAAGGCCAAACCAATAAGAACCCCATGTCTATTTAGTAGGCACGCAAGAAGGCCAAAGCAGTGTTAGGAGCACTTGCATTAAGTAGGACGAGTAGAAGGCCAAGGCGCTGAGAGCACACCATGTATTTTGTTGGTGGAGCAATGGCCAAGCACTGAGAACCGCACACGCATTAAGCAGGAGAGAATAAGGCGAAAGCAGAGTTAGGCACACTTTCATTTGGAAGGCTGGGATGGCCAAATCATTGAGCAACACACATGTATTTAGTAGGTGGAGGGGAACGCCAAAGCACTGAAAACCTCATGTGCATTTTTCCGGCAGAGGCGACGACCAAAGGATTGAGAATCCCACATTCACTGAGTAGGCCGAGGTTAAGGCCAAAGCACTATACACCTCACCTGCATTTAACAGGCAGAGAGGCCGAAAGCACTGAGTACACAACATGCATTTAGTACGTGGCGGAGAAGGCTGAAGCCCTATTGGGCACACTTGAATTTAGTAGTTGGAAGAGAAGGCCAAAGCAGTGATCACCCCATTTGCATTTTGTAGGCAGAGGACACGGCTAAAGGAGTCTGAGGCAACCTACCTACAGTAGAGCAGAGGTGAATACAATCTACATGTCTACATTTGCTGCAGTGCCCAAACATATAAGGGAAGGGAGTGGATGCTGGGGCAGCTATGCTTTTCACCTGCTACAGCAGCACATGTATGCCTTGGAGAAGCGCCGATAGTAGGCGGGTCTCTGCGCTGGCCGATCCAATCAAACAGTAGACACAATTCTCTTCCTCTGCAACGGACAGGTGCATCTGCCGCAAAGGAATGTGATGCATTCGGAAGAAATGTCATCATGCGTGTATGGCCAATGCACTTCATCAGGTGACAGAGGAGAGAGAACGCCGTTGAGGAGGGGATCTCCCCCAGCTGGGGCAAAAGAGGGAAAAGAGAGGGCATCAGCTCATCAACATAGAGAACAATCGCTAGATGATGAAAAAGACGTCATTCCTCAAAACTCCCCACCTCTGATATTATTGGAAACAGACAACAATGAAGAACATGACACAGATGATGCTGTGCCCCGAGAGTCCATAGTGAGACTCGGGCACTTCATCGTTGATGATACCAGAGATGGGGGGGACCACGCAGGGACAGACAGACATTCCTGGGCTCGGCCATTCATTATCAGTGCAAGAACTTGGCACAGGAAGCAGGCTTCAGGCGCTCCCCATGCTCCAGTCTGAAAAAGCACATGCTAGTGGTAGCACAACTCTAGGGTCAGTCACATCAACAGCACCCACACAGCATGCACTGCCATCGCACCGAGCAGTAACCAAGAAGAAGGTGAGGTTGGGCCTGTCCTTGTAGGGTATCAGGTAATAATATCCCCATATATATGGTCGCCATAAATAATATCGCCGGGAAAAGGTCGCAGCGATACTATATGGGTGACCATATATATGGGGACAGGGGCAAAAAAAAAAAGTTTGGGGGTTGCAGGGGTGTCCCCCGCATGTTCCATGCAATAATGTCGCCACAAAAAGCAGCCATTTTTCGGGGATATTTTTGCATGGCGAGATTTTTGTGGCGACATTATTACATGGATCCCCTTGTAGAGAGATATTGTACAGTAGAAAAGAAGCACATTTGGCTTCCTGACATATGTGCAAAAAAAAGGGGTCTTCCAAGGAACCCCAGGAATCAATACAGGTACTTCTTCCATGTGGGCCACATAAGGGACCCTCATTGGCAAAGGGGGAAGGCGACAGGGCAGACAACTGCCCTCTCTGGACTCATGTGTACCATCATCCTGCCCCAATACACCAGAGAGCTTTGCTGATGCACAGATATTCGCATGCCCTGTCAGAACACCCTCTTCACTTGCAGATCCCACGCCATGCAGACTGGATATTTCTCCTTCAATGCGCCAGCCCACCAATGCTTAGGTTTTAGAGCATGTAACAAAATATCACAAAAGGCCAAAAATGCTAGGCCTGTTCAACCACAACATTTGTGTAATGTTGGCTGCGGGTTTATTGCCACACTCCTTTGTTGAGAGCCATGTCTTCAGACCGCTCCTTAGCCTCATGGATCCCTGCTGGGCACTACTTCAAACGAACTTCCGTACCACGCCCCAAAGGTGGCGATGTTATGGAAGCAGTGGGAATGACACAGGGCCACCACGTGGGTAAGAACATGGTTCTCTGTGATTACATCGACAGAAATCACTGAGTGGTTATTTACTTCCTGGTAGTTACTTCGCGGCACTTTTCCCATTGTTTAATTGGGGGGTCACCCATACCTGCCTACCCTATGCATACCTACCTCCATGCTCACCACCCCACGACATATACCTCTCTATTTTAACCCCACAGAGTAACAACTCTGAAGCAGTTTACCACTCAGTAATTTCACTGTATGAAACAAAGGTACATGACGGAAGTCCACCAGGCAATGCACATAGGAACCAGTGCTCAAGGCACAGGTTTCATGGCCATCGCCAGACACGGGTTCCCCTCACCGCATGCATCTCATTAGCAAAGCCCAGGACGGCCGCCAGAGAATGCTATTTGCCAGCAGGCCAACTTGTTGCATTATGTTATCAGAGCTTGATATAGCTCAGCTGATGCCCGGAGCTATCTTGGCGATGTGGCATGTGTATGGAAGGGTTGGCCAGAAAGTCCCACAGAGGAGTTGCTTTGAGGGAGAAAGTGTTTTCTCACTCCACAAGGTCGCAGTGGCAGCTGGCAGTGTTCGAATGCTGCTGCTGCCCTGTGACAGGGGCGTTGCTAGGGGGGGGCTAAGGGGGCTATAGCCCCTGATCTTTTGGTTGTAGCCCCGGATAGAATCTCAGGAGCTACAGCCAAAAGGCCAGCTAGCCCCCAGTCCCAACAGCTCCAACATCAGCTTAGCCCCGGGTCTTTTCCAGACCTACCAACTCCCCTGGGTGAAATCATGCACATGCCCTGCGTTGCCTGTAAACTCCATCTTATTTATTTATTTATTTATTTATTTACATTTGTATAGCGCACTTGCAGCCCGGGGGCATTGAGGCGCTGTTACAAGAAGTTGTTGGACTTTTGATTCAGAGGTTCGACAGGTGACCAGAGGTCTCTTGATTACACAGATACAAGAATGGTTACATAAGAAGCATGATATGCGTTATACAGTTACAGACAGATGTCATGTATATTTCATACCAAAAGCCTGGTTTTAATGGCTTTGCAGAAAGCTTGGTGGGACTCACTTGATAAGTCAATACCCGCCACTGCATGGAAGTTAAGTGTGGCCCAGACGGTCTGAGCCTACTGTAGACAATCCTGCAGTGTATGCAGTTGTCCCTACCACCTCACTCACAACCAGCTGAGAATCGCAATGCTGACTCAGTGGAATTCAAGCCTCCAAATGCCAGGGACAGTACAGCCCAGTGACTGCTGCATAGCCAGAAACTGGAGAGTACCCACCTAGCACCTAAGTGCTGCGCAATGTTTGCTCTTTACTGCAGCCTTTTGAAGAGGCCGCCTTGCAGGTTAGCCTGTAGGCTAGCCTGTAGGCCATGCCACTCAGTGGGGTGCTGCCACTGCTCTAGCTGTTGGAATTAGAACTATGCAACATCATACATGAACAGGAAAGGCCTGGCAATGCAGAGGCGGGGCAACTGCCCACGAAACTGCTCTCAACCTTCCGTTGGGATCCGCTCATTCTCCCGATGCAGTGATTCTAACTGTAATACATAACATGTGTTTCACTGTTACCGGCTGTACTTACCTCCATGGATGAAGAATTGCTAACCTAGAGAGAAACAAAACGTCTATGCAAGCGCCATTTTGTAAATGACCCCTTAGTCACCTCATTGTCCATCCACCTAATGGCTGGCCTTGGTGTCCCAGCAGAGGGGCACCTTTCCGGAAGTGAGGTAAACTGGCTTCAATAGCTGTCACCTGTCTGGGGACAGTGTTAAGCTGTGCAGCCCATTTGCTGCTTTCAGAGGGAAAAGCCTGCTCTTTTGCTAGTGGAGAGCTGAGAGGACTGACGGCAGAAGAGAACTGTTGCACGCAGTAATTCTGGCAGGCATGTCTAAAATGCGGTGCCAGAGGGTCAGAGGGTTACATAATATATAACAAAAACAGAGAAAACGGTATTGGCGGAGGAGTTGCCATCATTGCCAGAGACACTTTGAAGCTATACAAGGCTGATTTTGTATGCTCGGGCTGTGAGGCAATCCAACTAAAATTTACATTTTCACCGAACGATAGTCTTAATATCATTACCCTCTATAGACCACCTTCTCTAATCTCCGATTTTGAAAACGAAGTCACTTCTCAAGCTGCTAAGCTTATCTCGACCAACACCTCCACACTGCTGGTAGGAGATATGAATAGATGGAGAGGGAACATCGAAGATAAGGAAGCAATACAGCTGGAGAAGTCCATGAAGAATCTGGGCTTCCCGGTAATAAATGAAGAACCAACCACCCCCCAAGGGAATCAGTTAGACTGGATTTTTACCAATAACTTGAAGTGCCATAACGTTGTTACCGAACCATGTATATGTTCGGATCATCATTTGGTCACTCTGGAAATAGAACTAAACACACCTTCCGCACGAATCAAAAATCCCCACATTAAAGTTTGGAGCAGAAATTTTAAAAATATAGGCCCTGAAATATTAAAACCACGCCTACAGAAGGTTGCTGAGTCCTTTCTGGAAAAGGAGGACTGTGAGAGCATGCTTAAGAAGTATAATACCTATATGCAAGCTCTGGTGGAGGAATATGCCCCTCTGAAACTGAAATTGGTGAGGGAAAACAACAACCACCGTAACTATTACCCCATTAGTTAAAAAAGCAGGATTGGACCCCAAAGATCCTGGGAACCTACGGCCCATCACTAACTCGAACTTTATTTTGAAGGTGCTGGATAAAGTTGCCACAAACCAACTGCAAAAACATGTGGAAGACCTGAAGCTGTTGTTTTAGGGCCTCCCATAGCACTGACTCTGCTATGCTGGACCTCCAGTCGCATATGTTGGGCCTGAGAGATAAAGGCAAAACAGGGGTTCTCATGCTTCTCGATCTAAGCGCGGCCTTTGATTTGGTGGATCACCAGCTCCTTCAGGAGGCACTGGCCAACATTGTTGGTTGTTCCCCTAAGGCTTTGGCTTGGTTATCATGCTTTCTCAAAGATCGGAGTGCTAGAATACATTGGGGTGACAATTTCTCCAAGGCCGCTCCCATCCATTACGGAGTCCCACAGGGAGCTAGCCTGTCACCTCTCTTGTTTAATCTATATCTGAGAAGCCTCTGCGAACTCCTGGAACACATCGGCGTTTTCTTTACAAATTACGCTGATGATACGCAGCTGATCTTTGAACTCACTGGTGATTACTCCACTGATAGTGCTAAAATCTCAGAGGTTTATAACATCATAGACCACTGGATGCAACATCATTGGATGTGTTTAAATAATACCAAAACAGAGCTGCTGATTTTCGGCACGCGACAGGCCAGATGCAAACTAGGGAATGAATATAAGTCCTTTACCATCAAGGACGCTAACATCCCGGTGTTGCCACATGTTAAAACTCTCGGGATGATGGTAGAGGCCTCAGTGGGCGCAGAGGTACAGGTAAGATACCTGCAGAAAAACAACACCTACTAGCTACGACTTCTGAGAGCAATAAGACCCTTCATTAATGAAGTCAATGCTGTGACAATCGCTAGGGCCATCATCCTGTCGCGACTTGACTATGGCAACGCTCTCCTGCTAGGAGCCACAAAAAGGGAGATTCAAAAGTGCCAAGTCATACAAAACGACGCAGTTCGCATAGTCAAAAACATAAATAATAGAGAACATGTGTCAATAGGGAGAAGAGCACTACACTGGCTAAGAGTGGAGGAGAGAGTCAGGTTCAAGGCTATGACTATAATTCACAGATGCCTATATGGAGAGGCCCCTAGCTACTTCAAAAAACATTTCTCTTTCTATGCTCCTGGAAGATGTCTAAGATCAGCCGACAGGGGCACGCTGAACAGACCTGGGGCTAAGCCCGCACTTAGGCAAGGCAAATCTTTCCCGGCAAAAGCAGTAGACCTCTGGAACAAGTTGCCGATGGCATTACGGCTTGAAGCTAATTACCAGAGTTTTAGGAAATCGCTAAAAACCTCATTGTTTCAATGAGCATTATAGCTTCGTTCCCTAGGTTTTCTACCTGTCTTAATGAGGTGTTTCGTGTTTCTGATCTTCTAGGTTTCCCGCGCCCTGATGCCTGCGGGCTACCGGCGCGTAATAAGCACGCACATAACATAACATAACATAACATAACATACAGCCTCCCTTAGGTGCCTGGAAGCCTTCAACTGGACCTCTTATTTGAGGTGCCTCTTTCCTGTTCTCCTCGACTAAGGAAGTGAAAGGCAGCTGCAATTGTAATTGTAATTAGTTATTTATAAAGTGCTTAATACCTAGAGGTTTCTAACCGCAGACCTGGGGATCGAACCTGTGCTGCTCTGTGTCGTCTTGCTTCCAAGGCGAACGTGCTGCCCCTGAGCTATTCTCCCGGCCATCCCGGCAGTGCTCACATAGTAGGAGAACTCTGCAACAAGTAAGAAGAGGGTCTACTTGGCTGCCACCTGGACATCTTTTCCCCTGGAAGGCCATGTAGCAGAAATGAAAATTTGTCACCCTTGCCTTCGGCCTCTGTTCCCTAGGGGAGCGCCATAACATAGGGCCATACTCCCATTGTCTCAAGCCCCACATCAGCAGGGCATTGACCAGCAACATAGGGTTGCCTAGAGACCTTGTCGTCCCTTAGCACTGCTTCAACCCCACTCCCAGAGCGCCTCCTAAAAGCTCAATTACCCACTGTACCACCTGCTCCCGATGTTTAGTATGAGTCTGGCAACACCGCCAACGCATACGTCGTTACCCAATATCCTTGAAACACTATCTATAGAAGCCACCCTCTAACACCGTCTGGTACCCAACAGTAGCCTCTCCTCACAGCCCTCCCTTCTCCCCCAGCCAGTCACAAACCCAATACTCCAGCCCACCTTCAGCTTGCACATAATGGGTGGACAAGGGAGTCTTAAAATTTCTGAGCGGTTAACTCGTGTTGGCCGATCTTACATCCCATCCCCTTCTCAGCAATCGAAAAGCCTTGTCCAGGATCTCTTTTGATAGATCTTCAGCCCCGTCAGCACCCCAAAACAGGTATTCTCTGTCCTTCCGTGTGACTATCCACCCAGCAGGTCTAGGTAGGCCTACATTCAGCCCTTGGGCCAGACCAGACTTCTTACGTATGTTGAGCTTCCTCCTCTTCCTCTGAGTCGCCGGTGCTGGGTCAGGGAAAATGTGAACCTCATGCTGTTGATACTGCAGCCCTTCCTTTGTGGCCACCGCCTTTAAGATCCGTTCCCTGTCCTGAACGTCCGACAGCTTAACAATTAGTGTTGAGCCTCCCGTCGATTGTGCTCTTCTATTGGAGGACTTCATTTTGATTCGATAATATTTGTCCACATAAATAAGGTCTTCTTCCACCTCCAGGTCCATCAATTCTGGGGGCCAGTTGGCGGCTAAAGTAACAGGGTTGTCTCCCCTAGCACCTGTGGGGAGGCTCACCACCCTAATTTGTTTAGCGCTCACCACATTTTCCAAATACTCGAGCCTTGATTCCATCGCTTTGCTACCGTTAACACTTGCCTCCACTTCCTTGCACATTGGCTTGACCCTGTGGGAGTATCTGCCCTCAATGCTGATCTAAGTCCATAGTTTTATGCTCGACATGGAGGTGCTTGTGTCAGGCTACGCCCCTTTCGCATTTAGTTTATCGAATTTGTCGTCCAAACGTGATATCGATGCGCCCCAATGCCGCCGGTACAGGATCCCGAGATGGAGAGGCTGCACGAGTTTCATCCAAACATGGCTGTCTGCTTCAATGTGCAAAGAAGTCTGACGCTGCTGCCTTGACTTTCCTCTTACTAGTTGCCATTTCCCTTTCCCATCCCCTGGGGCAGTTGAAGTATGCTCAGTATGGGAAAGAGGGTTTTCTGAGTAGTAGCTGGAACATCAGGATGAGTCTATAACTGGCTTATATCCTGATTTATCCACACCTTTCATGGGTAACTGTCGTGCCAACAATAAGCATATATAAAGGTGCCTGTACTTCAGTCTTTTCATATGCAGATAACTGCAAAGAGCTTCTGCCCAATGTCTTGAACCTCATGGGTTAACGCTCAACCCTTCTCAAAGATGGCCGCCTCAAGCTTGGCTTCATCTCCTAAGAATGTATGGAGATTGCTGCCCACCTTCAACATGGCCATCACTTCCTCTCCATACCATTGGCACCGTGAGGTGATCCATGGCTCTCCACAGCCCGGGCCAGGGCCTCTGAGAGATAGAGCCTGGTCGAGGGGGGTGAACAAAGCCACCGTCCCCCTTCACCAGACCTCTCCGTTCCTGACTACAGCTCTGCGACCAGTGGCCCGGTGCCTCCCTCTTATGGCCCCGACTCTGGGCTATGGCCCATTGCGGGGACACTAGAACCTCCATGGGTGCAAGGAGATCTTCTTGCAGTTTTCCACTGCCTGAAGGACGAACGCAGGGAGAGATCTACCGGCGGATCATGCTTATTCAGGGTAAGTGGGTACAGAGCTCACAAGGAATGCTCCTGCCATGCCGCCATCTTGGCCACTTCCCGTTTAAAGTCTTTTCAATCGTTGACAAGTGCAATGTTTATTATTGCGCTCTACTTTTGAATGTATCCATATTCAATTCTCCAAAGTATTTATTGGTCACTTTAATTTACGTGAGCTAATCCAAAATTGCATCTTATGCCAAAGCGTGCATGTTATGCAGAGCTATCACCATATAGTAGGGCATTTATTTGCGTGTGGAATATTTATAAACTTTACACTGTTCTGGGATTTAAATGTACATTTTAAAGAAATGGTCCCTGAGTATTCTTGACTCAGTTCAATGAATTTGTACCTATATCAAGAGGGTTGTTCATTCTTCCTTTGGAGGCAGGGAATCCGTGAGTAAGCCCCACCATTACTCCCGGTGGGGGCACCATATCCACACAGAAACAGGCCAAAATGTGGAGAAATACTGTTGTATGGACCATTTGCCCAAATTCGGCCAGTACTAAAAATTTGAAGCCCAAAATACTGAACATAAGGAGCGGGGGTTGCAGGGGTGTCCCCCGCTTCCTTGACATTGGAAGCAGGGGACCCAAAAAAAAAAAATAGCAGTGTCAGATCCGACCTGCTTTAGAGGGACGGAACTGATGCTGCAGGGGGACAGGAGAAGTGGCGGCAGCCAGCAGAAAGGTAAGTAGGGTTTGAACGGTTTGATCTACGGTCACATTTGGGTTGTTTTGCCGAAGTAAAAGCTGATTTGCGGCGAAATTGACTACGGTCAATTCCGCTGCGATTATTTCAAATCCTATCCACACAGGTATCAGCGGGCGGTACTGATCCCTGGTCATAGTAGAGAACTCAGCTGCTCGTATGAGTGTACAACCTACGGTTGCCTTAGTACCAATTACTTATTCAGGGACCAGGCATAGCACCTAGGGTTACATATTCCAAAACGTATTTGGCTCTACCTGCAAGCTGAGCCTGCATTTATTCAGGGCTCTCCTAGTTTTCCATGTACACCCTTTTTACTACGCTGTTGTCCAGAGACCGAAAAGAGGGTAGGGTGGCGCTGGAGCATGTGGTTCTCAATTGCATCCAACCCCCACAACTGACAGAGAATAAGCAATGCAGACAGTGCATCGCTCTGACTCTCCCGCCCAAATGGCACACACCCTGAACTCAGCCACCACCAACAAGAAGCAGAACTTCCAGTGGTGAGAAAGTGGCCCAGATGTTATCAGTGGAAAAGGATGTGCTGAGAAGACACAAGAGTCAGGAAGACATTTGGGCTATGCTAGAGGCGGAGAGGGATAAGGGTTTCTTGCTGGAGCATGCCCACTGGCAAACTGGAGTGACGTCCACCTCTCCTGTGTTACCACAACACCTTGTACACATCTTTAATCAGCAGCCTACAGTGTTTGCACATCATTGAGATGCCCAAGGCACTCTTCTGTGGGTTATTTGATGTAACTGTCTTCTGCCAGAGGTTTCATGTTACTATGTCTTTCTCCCCTCCGACAGTGTTACCCGTGAGCACGCTACATAGTCCAAAATCCATGACCAGATGGGTGGTGATGTCAAAGGTGGGGATGGCTTTTGACCCACCTTTAGATGCATGAGCTGTGGGTACCTGCTCTGCATGGCAGGCCATTGTGTAGTGGCCCCAGTCTCCTCCTGCTGAAAATGTGCCGGGGGGACATCTCTGGTCCCTTTGGTCTCCTGCCGCACCAGCATCTCCTGCTATTCCTACCGCAACATCTCCACATAGTTGGCAGCACTTCCTCCAACGAGTCTGGCCCCAGGCTCCCCTGTCTAACATGGCTGCTTCTCTGCCTCGTGCTAAAGTTTCGATGAATACTCAAAAGATAAGGTGTAGGGAGAAAAACAATTATTTTTGAGTGACACAAAGAAAAAAGAAGCAGTGAAAAGTATGCGAAAAAATTTGTTTTAGTTAAAAAAACATTCTAAGAGAGTATGGGTAAAAGGGGAAGACTACACAAGGGGGGGGCCTAAATAAAGACACACAGACAATAAAAGGATGAAACAGGGATCGCGTACACCAACAGCACTACAAACAACTATAGCCAGACAAAAGGTTTTAAACATAGGTCAACAGCCACCATAATCAACTAACAAACTCCTCCAGAAGCTTCCAGAAAACTCTCCCTGAACTTGTCAAAAGCACTCCAAAATCCATCCAGTTTGTGCGCCTCTCTTGTCCACTCGTAACTCGACAGTCACACAAAATCCAGAAAAGAAAGAAGCAAGGAAAATGGGCCTTTTACAGGCCCTCAAACGTTTTTTTAGAATGGCTCAAGACCTCGGATAGGCTGGTCGACCTATTCTCTAGAGTCTCGTGCACCCAACTGGGTGGGGGGTCCCGTGGCAGGGTCGACCTTGGGGGAAACCTGTGTCAATCTCGCATGGTGGGCGGAAAACACAGGCTTTACATGGGGCCGATTTTTGGAAGTTCAAGCACCCCTAATCTCACCCATCCCACTCTCCTCCAGAAAAGCTAAACATTGATCACGCAAGCAGCGCTATCGATAGGTGTGGAAACGAAGCCGTAGGGTATCCATGTTTGCTTGTATGAGGGCATTTGCTCTCTAACCTTTGGTGTGGGGAAAACTCCTGGTCCAGAGGCTTTCCTTTTGAAACCCTAAGGGAATACGAACTGTTCCAGAGGTGTGCTTCTAAATGAATCATGGGACCAAGTCTCGAGTCTCATACGTGTTCATCTTTGAACGCCATATATTTGTGATTGATACATTAACAGGTCAAGTTGAAGGCTTTAAACATGACTGTGACTCGGGAGGATAGCTCAGTGGCAACGTGCTTGCCTTGGAAGCAAGACGACATGGAGTAACACAGGTTCGGTTCGCGCTTAGAAACCTCTGGGTATTAAGCGTTATAAATAGCCTATCATATCTGAGATATCAGAGCTCAGCTGCGTCGATTGCACATGAAAGATGTAAAGAGATGACGAAACCCACTTTACACTTCGCTTTTACATGCCACAGTCAAATGCATGGGAGGCGGCGTTTACAATGACTCCCTATGGAAATGGCCTGCTTTCTGCTGGTGCAAATGAAAATCTCATGCTGGCGTAAAACCAATGGGAAACAGGACATGACGTAACAGTGTTATTCCTGTCTTTATCCCCTCCATTTACGCTCCAGGGGACTCCACAATTAGCCCCATACTGGGGATATGACCCTCAATACGCATGACCACTTTGCTAGGTACCTTCTAAAAGCAATTTGGAGATGCAGTTAATGGCATTTCGGAACATGGGTACCAGCACTGGTAAAGACAGCTGATGATTCCAGCAAGATGTGTTATGAAGGCACATGCTAGTCTGCAACTGGAGGGTCACATTGCAGCCGCTGGCGTGTCAGTAGGCAGCGCCCAGCACAGTATACATGTGTGCACAATACTTTGCCAGGATGGAGCATCTTGAAAGTGAGCCCTGGTCAGCAGAGCCCACTTTCTGAGGGCTAAAAACCACCATCATTTTGCATAGCAAAACTCGCATAAGTTCTGGCTTGAACACCCTCACCAATGACATTCTGTCAAAGAGCCCCTCAATGACCGCCGACCTAAATCTCTCCTGGCAACCCACCACATTACCCCCCTCCCCCCCGAATCATAAATATGTTAACCTATCACAGAGCGCATCTCACTGGTGCCTCTTCTGAATGAACGGGTTCCCTGTCTGTGGAGCGACTCACTGTTCATAGGCCCCGAGAACAGGGGGTGGCAAAAGGGGCGACTTCTGCCTGTCTTCTGTAGCAAAGGGGGCAGGAACCACAGTTGGCCCCGTAGAGATGTTGACACTTGTCACCTGCCGATTGCACTTCCCAAATGAGACTGCACGCATTGCCAACGCAGCAGGAGGTAAGGTAAACCATGTTTGGCTATTAAGCCAGGAACGTGAACTGCACTGCTGCTAATGCAGTGACCTCGAGCATTACCAGGGGTCCACCAGCAATGGGGAATTCTCTAGAGTTGAGCCTGAGTCCCCAAAGCTAAAAAGTTGTAAGGTAGCACAGAAGGTTAGGTGACTGTTGCTGAGGTTTAAATGTAGAGATCAACCTTTAAATCTTAAAGGTTCCCCCCCACATTCCTACTGTAAGATGTGCTCTGAAATGTACCCTTTCCACCTGGGAAGGGGCCGATCTTGTATTCACAACACAATGAGTTAATGTTTGCACCCGTGGGGAAAATGAAAATTAGGCAGCCATGTCACTGTAAGCTAGTGTTACAGAACCTCCCAA
This sequence comes from Ambystoma mexicanum, assembly GCF_040938575.1. NCBI lineage: Eukaryota > Metazoa > Chordata > Amphibia > Caudata > Ambystomatidae > Ambystoma > Ambystoma mexicanum. The sequence goes on along the minus strand of NC_090934.1, from coordinate 1,449,029,610 downwards.
ACATTCATGCAAAATGGGCACGCCACGGCCCATAATAGAAGAAGTAGGTCCGTCAAGCGGTGGTCCACAGGGGGCAATTTGACAGCATGAACAGTCCAGGGGGTTAAAAGGCCCCATATATCGCTGACAGGAAGAACCAGGCTCCTACCCAGAGATGGCTTTGAAACATATGCTTAGTCTATGGCTGGTAAGGCATAGACCTGATTTAAGAGATCTGTGCATACTGGTGATCCGTGGCACACCCGTTTATTACGTGCACAGGTGGCGGAGTTGCGTCACTCTGCCGTGTGTGTGCCCTTAAAGGGGCAGGCACCACAGTCACTAGATGGAACACTGGTTGGGCTGACTCTGGCTGTGCATCGTTCAACGGTGGCTGCACTGTGCCCCGCGCAGTTGGATAATGATAACGCCTGTCCTTACAGAGCTTCGTAGCGAGTACATGTGGACAGGAAGCGCTTCATAAAGCCATGATATTGTGAGTTTAGTGACCCGCGTGGCTGTTCGCTAACACAGTTGCGAAAGTGGAGGCCTTTTATGTAGTTCAGTGTTTTCAGTCTCTTAGCCGGATTTGCACTGTTTCTGCACGCTCTTCCGCCTCAATGGCTGGGGGAGGCACCGAAAGAGATGTCTCCAGATTTGTGATGGCTTGTATGAGTCTTATGACATGTTACAATCGGGGATTAAACCAGACCTATCAACAGAAATGCCAAAACAACCCCATCCATACATATGCCACGCAGCCCCCAAACCATTCCCCCCCCAATAATTAATGATGGACAATTTCAGGCTAAACTGGGGAATTCCAGTAACATCAATGAACTGATTATTCGTGTCTCATTGTGTACATTGATTTTAGTGGATATTGTAATTTACCAGTAGAATTTTGTTTTGGACCCCTATGCTGTTAGAAAAACATATGCAACAGCCAGATTCAACAGAAACCACCTGCAAGTGTTATTCCCACTAGGGCTGGTGGTGTTTCGGTGCAGTGGTATCTCTGGTTCTGCCAGAATGGTTGGGACCCTGAGCCTGCTGCAGTTTTATTTACAGCGCTGGCAATGTTGCAGGCTAGGTCTAACCCAGGCACTGTTGCACTATAATCAGAGCCCTGTTAACGCTCTGGCTGCAACACAGTATAGTGCTCTGCCTCTAAGGTATGATTCAGCTCTGGAACTGTTGCAGCCCATTTCTAACTCTGGCACTGTTGCAATATGAGCAGAGCCCTGGTACAGTGCTAGCTTCATCACAGTATAGTGCTCTGCCTCTAAGGTATGATTCAGCTCTGGAACTGTTGCAGCCCATCTCTAACTGTGGCACTGTTGCAATATGAGCAGAGTCCCGTTACAGTGCTAGCCTCATCACAGTATAGTGCTCTGCTCTAAGGTATGATTCAGCTCTGGAACTGTTGCAGCCCATCTCTAACTCTGGCACTGTTGCAATATAAGCAGAGCCTTGTTACAGTGCTAGCTGCATCACAGTATAGTGCTCTGCCTCTAAGGTATGATTCAGCTCTGGAACTGTTGCAGCCCATCTCTAACTGTGGCACTGTTGCAATATAAGCAGAGCCATGTTACAGTGCTAGCTTCATCACAGTATAGTGCCCTGCCTCTAAGGTATGATTCAGCTCTGGAACTGTTGCAGCCCATCTCTAACTGTGGCACTGTTGCAATATAAGCAGAGCCCTGTTACAGTGCTAGCTTCATCACAGTATAGTGCTCTGCCTCTAAGGTATGATTCAGCTCTGGAACTGTTGCAGCCCATCTCTAACTCTGGCACTGTTGCAATATAAGCAGAGCCCTGTTACAGTGCTAGCTGCATCACAGCATAGTGCTCTGCCTCTAAGGTATGATTCAGCTCTGGAACTGTTGCAGCCCATCTCTAACTCTGGCACTGTTGCAATATAAGCAGAGCCTTGTTACAGTGCTAGCTGCATCACAGTATAGTGCTCTGCCTCTAAGGTATGATTCAGCTCTGGAACTGTTGCAGCCCATCTCTAACTGTGGCACTGTTGCAATATAAGCAGAGCCATGTTACAGTGCTAGCTTCATCACAGTATAGTGCTATGCCTCTAAGGTATGATTCAGCTCTGGAACTGTTGCAGCCCATCTCTAACCCTGGCACTGTTGCAATATAAGCAGAGCCTTGTTACAGTGCTAGCTGCATCACAGTATAGTGCTCTGCCTCTAAGGTATGATTCAGCTCTGGAACTGTTGCAGCCCATCTGTAACTCTGGCTTTGTTGCAATATAAGCAGAGCCCTGCTACAGTGCTAACTGCATTATGGTATAATGCTATATCTTTTTTCAGTATGGTTAATCTCCGGCACTGTTGCTGCATATGTCTAACTCTGGCACTGTTGCAATTCAGAGCCTTGCTACAGCTCTGGCTGCATCAAGCACTCCCTTGAGCGCCCCCTCCTGAAAAAACCTTCAGCAGACCCTACCTATTCAGCCAACTACAGCCCTATTTTTATCACCCCATTCCTTGGGAAGGTGCTGGAGAAGCTGGCCTTTCCACAACTTACCTCACACACTGAACTTGGTGTTCTCCACGACCATCAATCTGGATTCCGAGCCTCCAGAGGCACGGAAACTGCTCTTCTGAACACCTGTGAAAAACTGCTTACATCTCTGGGCTCAAAACTCTCCAGCTGTCCTCATACTACTCAATCTCTGCTCTGCCTTCGATACGGTCAACCATTCTATCCTCATAAAATGGCTCCATGATATCCTTGGTATCTCGGAGCGGGCTCTGGGCTGGCTGACCTCCTTCCTAATGGGCCATTCGCTCCAAGTCATTTTGGGCACCTTCTCCTCACCTACTCCCTTCTCCCCCTGTGGTGCCCCCCCCAGGGCTCACACCTCTCCCCCTGGCTCTTCAACACACACCTTGCTCAGCTGGCACTCCTCATTTCCTCCTTCTCTGCCAACTTCCAGTGCTACGCAGATGACACACAAACTTCTTGCTGACCCTCTTGTACCTTCCATCATCCCTGACTGGCTATCTGCCATCCAGTCCTGGTACACTTCCAACAATCTCTGCCTCAATGCCAGCAGGACTGAGAGCATTCCCATCGGGACCCCTGCTCCCTCTTTTTTCCCCTCACTCTGGCCATCCTCTATGGGCTCTCCCCGGCTCCTTCTGAAGCCAGAAACCTTTGAGTCATCTTTGACTACTCTCTCTCCTTCCTGCCAAGAAGTCCCACTTTCAACTCTTCCATCTCAAAGGAATTCTGCATTTTCTCACCTTCCCCCAGAGGCTCAATGTGACCCAAGCCCTGGTTCTCTCTAGGCTTTACTATTGCAATGACCTTCCACTGAATCTACCTTCTTCCAATCTACGACCCCTCTAGCTAATCCAGAATAGGACAGCGAGACTTGATCTTAAGCCCAGGGACTGCATCTCTCCTGCACTAAAAACTCTTCACTGGCTCCCAGTCGCAGCACAGATTAAATTCAAATTCCTGTGCATCATCTACAAGGCTGTCTGGGGCCTGGGACCATGCTATCTGCAACTTTCTCTAACTAAATACTCACTCTCTAGACCTCTACGGTCCACTGGAAGCAACAACTCTGTGTGTGTTATGCGCTTTGCTAAACACTGAGCTGGTGGCCGATCTCTCTCCTCCGCAGGCTCCCTCTCATGGAACAGCCTCCCCCTCCCTCTTCATTTTGAGCAGGACTTCCTCAAATTCCGGAATCTCCTCAAGACTTTCCTTTTCACCTTCTCCTTTCCTTCTTCCCTCCTCTGCTAATCTCACAGTTGAGTCGCTGTGATGGGTGAGTAGGGCCCTTAGGTGTCCTTGGGTCCTGGCCTCCCTCACCCAGTCACCCCAGCCTCTGCCTACCTCGCAGCACTTGCCTCAGCACCCACCGGCTTTCATCCTGTAGGCTTACAGTTTCTACCCAATGTGGCAACAGGCCGCATAGCACTTACCATACTATGCACTTCATCTGCTTCTCACCTACGAGCATGGACATTCCAGCACTTAACACCACGCCCACTTCACCTCTTCTCGCTGCACTTGCACGTTCTGAATACTCAGAAGGCATACTAGGCTCGTCTTTATCTTCCACTGTATTCACTGTTTTCAATCCCATGTTCCCTCCCTGTTGCCCTGCGGGCGCTTTGAAACAGAATTGACTTACCGTATAATCGCCTAACAAATGCACAATAAATAAATACATAAATACATCACAGTATAGTGATCTGCCTCTTTAAAGTATTGTTCCAGCTCTGGCACTGTTGCAGCATATGTCTAACTCTGGCCCAGTTGCGATATAAGCAGAGCCCTGTTAAAGCTCTAGCTGCACCACAATATAGTGCGCTATCTTTTTACAGTATAGGTCAACTCTTGCACTGTTGCAATATAAGCAGAGCCCTGTTACAGCGCTAGCTGCACCAGAGCATAGTGCTCTATCTTTTTACAGTATAAGTCCGCTCTGGAACTGTTGCAACATATGTCTAACTCTGGCACTGTTGCAATGTAAGCAGAGCCCTGTTACAGCGCTAGCTGCACCACAGTATAGTGCTCTATCTTTATACAGTATGGTTAATTTCTGGCACTGCTGCTGCCTATGTCTAACTCCGACACTGTTGCAATTCAGAGCCCTGCTACAGCTCTGGCTGCATCACAGTATAGTGCTCTGCCTCTGGCATTGTTGCAGCCTACGTATAACTCTGTGCACTGTTGTATTATAAGCACAGCCCTGCAACGCACTATAGTGCTCTGTCTTTTTACAGTATGGTTCCAGCACTGACACTGTTGCAGCATATGTCTAACCCAGGCACTGTTGCACTGTTGCACTATAAGCAGAGTCCTGTTAAAGCTCTGGCTGCATCACACTATAGTGCTCCTCTGTCTTTTGACACTATGGTTCGAGCGCTGCAACTGTTGCAGCATATGTCTAACCCAGGCACTGTTGCACTATAAGCAGAGTCCTGTTAAAGCTCTGGCTGCATTACACTATAGTGCTCCTCTGTCTTTTGACAGTATGGTTCCAGCGCTGGCACTGTTGCAGCATATGTCTAACCCAGGCACTGTTGCACTATAAGCAGAGTCCTGTTAAAGCTCTGGCTGCATTACACTATAGTGCTCCTCTGTCTTTTGACAGTATGGTTCCAGCGCTGGCACTGTTGCAGCATATGTCTAACCCAGGCACTGTTGCACTATAAGCAGAGTCCTGTTAAAGCTCTGGCTGCATTACACTATAGTGCTCCTCTGTCTTTTGACAGTATGGTTCGAGCGCTGCAACTGTTGCAGCATATGTCTAACCCAGGCACTGTTGCACTATAAGCAGAGTCCTGTTAAAGCTCTGGCTGCATTACACTATAGTGCTCTGTCTTTTGACAGTATGGTTCGAGCGCTAGCACTGTTGTGGCTCTGGTTCAAAAACAGAGGTGCTCATGTTCTTCAGTGGCCGAATGTGAAAGAAAGGCATTAAATCCACGCCACATATTCAATTATTTGTATGGCAGAGAGGAGGGGTAGAACGCAACGTGCTTCCTAACCAGCCTACACATTCTCCAGCATTTGCGCCAGCATGGATTCTCATGCTGGCGATCCCTATAGTGTCTGCAGATAGGTATCCATTGTACACGCTGCCTTACATGCTTCCATGTAGGCAGCATGATCAATTACAATTAAACACTGCCCGACATGTCGAGCAACGGTAACTTGTAACTGAGCGGGAAATGAGACACAGGAAACTCTGCCTTTTGACCTGCGCATTTTCACTCCACCGTCAAACACGTAATGCCTCCCTGCCTTCAAATTACGAGCTGACAGAAAAGGAGCTCCAGAGTATAGTGTCCACTCTGCCTGTGTCACAGCATAGTTACCCCAGAGAAGGTGGCAGCTGAGAAATACACTGAGTACCTTGTTGCTAAGCTTGTAAACCCCATTTAAGGATAGGTTTAGCGTCTTAATAATGACATATATAAATAACGAAAATGCTGCGCGAGAGGGGAAGTTGAAACACAGAATTAGCCCTGAAGAGGAAGTTGCTAACCTGTAGAACTCACAGCTTGTAGACCGGAATAGTTCAGCAACGGCGGGAACCGACCGCATACTATCAGATCGAAGCTAATGCGAGCTGCACCAAAGGTACTTTTTAATGCCCCTGAGCAGGGTGGACCAGGATAGCAATTTAGTAAAAAAATAAAACATTATGCCACGTCTGGCTAACACTTCACTACTGTGCACCCTTCCGATATAACACAAGAAGTGAATGCATTCGCCCCAATTGCACGCCCAGGGGCTAGACAGGATAAGCAAAGATGGCCCCAGCCAGGGGCGCCGAGTATGCAGGTGCGGTCGGGCACCCCCGGGAAAGGCCATCGGCGTAATAGTCCCTATACTTTAAATGCCCGGTAAAACATGAAGTCGGTGCCCCAGGCTGCAGCCAGAACCAGTAATGCCCAAATGGTGCCAGTCTCCCTCCCCACTTTAAGGTCACTTATTTAAGAAGGAGTTGAATGGAGCGCGGTAAGCGGGTGCCAAAACACATCAATGAAAGCAAAGACAGACTGTTCTTTCAGAGGACCTGTGAAGGCCATCACCCACTGTATGGCAGCGGGTCTTCAACCTTTGGCTCGCTAGATGTTCTAGACTATGCTATGACCCCCATCCGCCCTACCCAGCACATTCAACGGTGAGTAATCATGGGAGTTGTAGTCCAAAACATCTGCAGACCATTAGGTTGCACAGGCCTGCTGTAGAGGGTCCCAGAATATAGACTATGTACGGAAGTGCAGCTGAGAGGAGGGGATTGCACACGTGATTGTGAGAAAGTGCCAATTTGGGTGTGTACAAAGCAGATGCGACAAAATCAATCTTATGTAGCTACAATCTGCAGTACCCTGTTTTGTTTGTGAGGATTTTGCTGGAGACTAATGGCTAATTACTGACTTTAACATGCAACCTTGGCCCATTGGGATACCACCAAGAGCAGGATTGTTCTCGCTACCGCAGAGTATCAACGAGCAGTGGGTTCCAGAAAACAGGCCACGTCTGAAAGAGCCGCATGGCGGAACTGCCCAGAAGGTCCAGATTTAGGAAGACTCTATGGCGGCAGTGCAGATCATCTAGTGGGTGTCCTTCAATAACAAGGAAGTCATCGGGGCAGAGGAACCAGAGGATCTGGAGACCCTGAGAAAACAGTGCACGGCAAGTAGGCCAGCAATCTGATTAGGTGGCCTACTGTGGAGAGGCCATTGTGAACTCAGACCCCCCTAGAAAGCACTCAATGGAAATTCATGGGCTTTCCCTCAATTAACTGGCCAGATGAGTTCCACACAGGTGCCCGTGAGGCAAAAGGACTGGCGTGTCCTCACAAACACAGAGTAATTTGAAGGAGTCCCAGAGTGAACATCAGAGAAATTAAAGTTTACACCATAACGAAGAAAAGTTATTAAAAATGATTTTAAAAAATTAAAGAGCAGGGAGGGAAGAAGGGAAATCACTCTCCTATCACTCTCTCACATATTCAACTCTCAGCACTCATCACGATGAACTGGGTGGTGCTAAGCTTTTGTGGTCCAGTCTAGACATGTAATAACACTTATTATGTTTGCTTTATCATAGATGCCCAAAATAAAGTCATGCCACATTAAGAAATAGCTAGACCGGCTCAGTGGCGTAGCACGAAATTTGGGGGCACCCCTGTGAGCCATGCTGAGCCCCCCGTAGTCCCCCAGCTGGGCAACAAATCACAGGTTGCACCACACTCTGGGTCGGCCTAGATTACCCCGCTTGCATATTACACATGAACATGCTGCTGCAGGGGTACACCGCACACTGCACACGGAGAAAGATCTATAGATGTGTTTTAATTCATTATACAGCACACTTTCTGAGAGAAATGTACTAAAAAGCCAGAGCATTTGCAATTGTTTTGTAAGATAACACCAATCCAAATATCCAATACATGCTAGTCACCAACAGTGCACAGGAACATTAATGCTTTAATTCATTTAGTGCTTTCCTATTAAAAATGCCATGGCACAATGAAAACATGTCCAACTGGTTGCACAATGTAGACGAGTCGAGACACGTAATAACATATTACAGTAAAGCATGCCAGGCCATATTTAGACATACCTAGACTGGTTGCACCAAAATGCCAATCGAAGCAATAACACTTATCATGGTTGTTTTATTACAGATGCCCAGGAAAATATACAACACAGTAAGAAACAGCTTGACTGGCAGCACCCAAATACCAGTCTAGCCAGGTAATTACACTTAGCAGGACTGTTTTATCAGAGATGCCCAGTTAAAATAAAAAGTCAAGCCAAACTAAGAAATGACTAGACTGCCTGCACAAAAATGCCTCTCTAGCCACTAATACCACATATCATGTCTGCTTAGCCTGGACATGGATGACCATTTTGATGGGTCTACACTTTCACCATACAGGCACACTCGGGCAGCCACCCATACATTTAAATGCGTACCCTTGTGCCATACAGGCGCACCCAGGCAGCCACCCATACATCATGCACTCACTCATTCATGCACATTACATGATATGCATATATACACACACACACTTAAATGCACGGACACACATATAAAGAAAATACATTTTCTTACTTTTAATCCATTGGTCGAGGGAACAAGGCCTTCACCTCCCTGCAGCAGCTTGGAACTGTTGCTCCCATCATCTGCAGAGGGTCTGGAGGCCTCCATGTCGTGGGGGGGAGCGGCGCCTTACTTTCAGAGTGACTTAAAAAAGAAAACATTTCTTTTTGAAGTCACTCTGACTTCATAAAGAAATTAATTCCGTCACGGTAGTCATAGGGCTCGCCCCACCCCATGACATGGGGGCCTCCATCTCATGGGGCCCCGGACATTGGGCCTCATTATGACTTTGGCGGTAGCCGTGCCGGTAAAACCGCCAGAGTCATTTTTTTTCCAGTGCCCCGGAATAGGTAATAAAGAGGCTCCCAGTCTGCGCGAGCACACGTCGCCGCTGCTCATTCGGCAGCAGCTGAAAGCAACACGAACACGAGGTGAGTGCTCCTGTTATGGCGAAAGCACATTTACAGAGATTATCTCAGAGAGACACAGGCTGAGGGTTTGCTTATCTCTCAGCAGGGGCTGCTTTCTGCACGTATTTGAAAATCAGATTTACATCTAACTAGGTATGATGACTTCACGAATCATTCCTCAATACACAGGTACCGAGGTCTCAAATGCATTTAAAACTGAAACAGACTCTTTTTTATGTCTTTTTTCCATATTGGGATGAATAGGCTGATACAACAACTGATGGTGTGTGCTTTTTTGTATTCTTGCTTGAACAATTTCATGATATTATGCGATTTGTTTATTTTGATGATTAGCTTATTTGAGCAGTGATAAACATCAAACTAACTTTATCGAGCAAATAATTGCCTATGTACAGCCCTGACAAAGGTTTTTCCGAAAATGTATTGGCAAAAGTACACTTTAGACCTACACCAATGATTGCTCAGCTTCAAATATTTTCTTAGAAAATAAGCCAAATATTAAACGCACATATCAGAAATGTGAATAAAACATTTCTGGATATACATTCAACGCTTCAGCATTTGCTTACAAAGATTTACTACCGAACAGGATATTTGAACCTTGCAGATCCTTTGTTTGGGGGCTAACTGTGAGCGCCAGTTTTAATAAGGTGGTGTCACCTTATTTGTTCTGCTGTTTTGTATCTCTGTGGTCCTTGTGCCATAGGACCATTTTGGGCTGGCAGCTCCAGGCTAAAACAATGGGCAATACGCTAAAATACTGTAAACATCGTATATGTAAGATGATATAACAGCATGGTGCCCACCGCTCCTCTCCATTTTTCCAATTACCGGGGTATTACAACCCCGGCGGACACGGTTTTTGCCCATTCCCGGCCGTCGGAAATAATTAATCCCCATTCCCATTGAGTCCCATAGGGCTCAATGGGAATGGGGAGGCCGGATGCGCCGGCACCATTAGTGAATGATGCCGGTGCATCCGACATGGTCTGCTCGCGGGTGCCAGTCCGCTCGCCAGTTAAGACGTGGCGGGTTGAAAGGCACCCGCGAGCAGAACTCGTAGTTTGCCGGTCCGGTAACAACAGTGCCGGTAGCTTACCGGCACCATTGTGGCTGGACCGGCAAACTTGTAATGAGGCCCATTGTGTTACGCTGCGGGGGCTATGAGGGCCCCTGTGACACCAGTGGATTGGCTGTACCAAAATTCCAGTCTTTTTATGAACGGATGTCTGTAAGGAAGTAAAATAAATATATACTTTTATGCATAATGGTTGTAATGCTCTTCCTTCGTCTCTATGGGGCTGAGTGGCTCGTATGCAATGAGAAGGTGGTAAGATCTGAATTTGCGATAGGGAGACAGGAGAGTAATTACCCTCCTCTCTCACTGCTCTTTCATCAAAACAACTTCTCTTTGAATAATTCTAAAGTTGAGGAGGTCATGGTTGTTTAACTTAAATGCCAAGGACGAGTATGCTTGTCCTTTTTGCATAGACTTGCATAATAGCCTGGCACTTTTGCACTCTGAGGTATAGTACGTGTTGTGGTCGATAATATGCCAGTTAGCCCAGGAAGATTAACCCTTTGCTGGTGGTTATTCCATAAGGAAGAGACATTAAGGGATGAGAAGCCTCAGGGTCTCTTTGAGTTTCAAGGGGATTAAGGAGCTGTAAGAATTGGCAGAAATGAAACACCAGCGGGATTATCTCTTCAAACCAAATCACCAATGGTGAGACTAAACGTTTTACCATCAACGGGGAAGGGGGGGCATATGGGTTGGTTAGCCTAAGTCACTGAAGACTTACTACATTCCATGATGATCTGCAGCCTCCTGACTGATCTCAGGAGGCAGCGGCTTAGCAGCCATTTTATTACTCACAACGTTAAATCTACAGTGGAGGCCATGTTGTTCTTAATGGCGGTAATGATATTCGTGCTATGATGGACATCTGGGAATATGGTTTGGGTCTATTTGACCTAATCACATTTGATCAAATTTATTTGACCTTTTTTTGGTCTGAAATGCAGGGGGAGAACCCTGAGATCCCCTCCATTTCCCCTCAACCTAATCTATACCCTTACCCACCCCATATATATATTTAATTAAATTCAACCAAAAACAAGGTCAAATAAATTCCATCAAATGTTTAAGGCCAAATGTTTTAGGTCAATTATACTAATACCGTGAATATGCTAAAGCCGCGCTAAGAAGACTCGCTAGACAATATTAATTCCCTTTAGAATATATATTTGTATAAACTGTATTTAGATATTTTGCATAGGGCCATATTTATTGTGACTTGTGGTAATTCTATTATGTATGCTCCTGTTAATGGCAAAAGCCGAATAAAAATTGATATTCTCTCATTCAAAGCAAATCTGATTCCTGAGAGACAAGGGGAGGAAGATGCTCGGTGAGAAGGTCCAGCATAAGCCGCGGAGAAACCCTTGCTCTATTGGAGACCGATATCCCTTGTTATCTGGAAGTTATTCTGACTGCTCCCTCTTATCCCCACTTGTCCAAACTAAAGAGGGGAACAAAAACAGATATCCCGAAGAATGTTTGCACCACATCTGCCCCTCAAAAGCCTGGTCAGGAACCCACCCAACATGAGAACTTTTATATCCCATTCCTTTAAGAACCTTGAATACAGATCGCTTCAAGATGGCCGATGTCTCCACGTTATGTTTGTTTTTGCCTCCATACAATGGCAGGTATTCATTGCAGAACAGAAGCTTCATTAACTAAATATGTCTCCTCTGCAAATTGCATATTGTGCCATTTGTGCCAAGGTGAGGGTGGCATATTGATATTCTGTAAAGCAGACTGCGCGCCCGCTACCTTTGCGGGTATGCATAATGGAGGGCAAGTGAGGGCATTTGATGGCCCGCGCACATGCTTGTTATCATGGACACGGGTGATCGTCCTTCTTTGTGGGTACCACTCAGGAGGTGGCTCACACACACTGCTCACCAAAAAGGAACTTTTTTTAACAGGGACGGGAGGGTCCCACGGCACAGCAGTCCGGCTCCCTGTACCCCTCATTGAGGGGCTCAGTGATTTAAAGCACCTCAGCCAGTGAGACCCACTTCGAATGCCCCAAAATAACAGCAAGTGCTCTTCATGCTGCCCGTGAAAAAGACGCCCACTGTCTGCTGCGCAGGTGTGCTCACTTGCACAGAAGCACGCCTGAGTATGCATGGAAGTTTTTCTTAATCAGTCCTGATTAACTTAATAAAATCAACACTCTCTCAATTCTATTACACTTCAATAAGATCATCTCTGATTTCATTTCCTGGAGTTTACCTTCTGTCTCTACATGCAGGAGGCTGAGTAATTGCTGGGAACTGATGATTTAATTCCAGACATAGGGACTCATTACGAGGTGGGCGGTAAGGGATTACTGGCACCGGTAAGGACACCGGTGCCGGTAATCCCTTCCCACCCTATTCCGAGGTCCCTTAGCGGATCCCTCCCTCAACGCCTGGTTTTACCAGGCGCTATGGGAGGGACCCGTTAAGGGACTTCAGAGCTAATAACGGGCCCGTTACTAGCTCCATCCGCATTCCCATTGAGCCCTATGGGGGCTCGAATGGGGAATGGTTCCAGGAATGGGGATTTACCGGTCCTCCAAGGTCGGAATGACCCAGTAAGTCCCTATTCCGGGAACACGGACCCGGAATGCGGTAAGGGGGTAGCCATGGCGCTAATAGTGCCATAGCTACCTCCTCCCATTGTCTTTTTTTCATCTCTACTACTGCCATGTCTGGGCTTCTGGCCTCTGTGTTTTGTGTAATAGTTGGTTTTGGGCGGCACCTCATAATTACAACGTCATCATTTTCTGTTCTTTTCTCTGGCTCGTGGTCACAGGGTTTCTGCTACATTGGAACAACATTGTGCTGACGCAGCTTGCAGTGTGTCAATGTGCTTGCTGTGTGCACTTCCTGTGACTGGAGGCTCTCAAACCCACCCACCAGATGTGTCTGTCCCTGGGGAGAATCTGCATCGGCCTACTCGGGCTCCTTGTCTGATGATTTCATCACTCAGTTCTAGCTATGCCAAACCATTGAAACACCACCCACAACCACACAAATACACACTCACTGCACACATGCTTATTGTTGCCTCCGAAGACCTCGCCGACAAATGTTAAATGACTTTGTCCTGAGGAGCACATGAGAGCCATCATTTCTTCGTCCTGAAGATCCACAGAGCGTCACTCACTGGCGGTGACGAACACTCCACCAGTAAAAATACGTTCCCTGTCATTTGGGTACATTTACAGCATATAGCTGCCGGGGGAGGGAGCACAAACTCTGCTACCACCTCTGCCCTGCAACTACGGCTGCCCCTCAGCCCTCATCAAACTTCCATATGATTGGGTCTGCTAGAACCCCTGTGGATTCTGTTTTAAAACCTGTAAAATTCAGGTGGAATCCATAAGGATTCATTTTATTGTTGCCACCCTCCATCACGTGCATGGCGGGTGGCATTAAGAGCCCGATTCATGGAAAAGTGGGCAGAGATCCTGCAAAGGCCACGTGTCGAGAACGACGCTGCGGGAGCCTGCGCGCATATGTTAACCTGCGTATTCATGGAATTGTTTGCGCAAAGTAACCATATACAAAAGTCACGGCTGGAACGTCCCCGACACGCCCCCACGCAAAGCAAAAATGCCAGAACTGCTACCTTTGCGTGCACCCAAGGCTGAAAATACATGCACCCTACAAATATGGTGTGGGGTCCCACGAAAGCAGGCCTGCATATGGGACCCAGCGCAGTGTCCCCCGTAACTGTTACCAGCACCCCAACAACATGCCTACGATTTATCTTGACTTGGGTAAAACTCTGAAAATCTGCGTGCAAACCCCATAAACCGTTACTGCTCCCTGCTACACTGCGTATGCGCACCGCTAAACCAGATCGGAACCTCAGCTGCATACACGCACCCGTAAACCCAACACCCAACACCCAATCTTACCTCTGCACAGTGGATCCTATGCGCAAGTGTCTGTATGCCTGCCTTCGGGTGGTGGAGAGTATGAGGGCTTTGCATGGCCATTTCCCCACAAAGAGGTTGCGCTTGGATCATGAATACGTATCATTCCACGCAATAGTGGGGATGCGATTGACTGCCTGTGGGCTGTCCCTCGCAACACCCACATTTTGCCTTGTTCTTCCTCATTTTCCGAGTTCCGCCCCCCTCCCCTGCCCTCTGCGCAAGCCACACCAACGCTCTGCGTGGTGTCTCGCACAAGGCACGCGGCCTCTCGCAGTGATGTGCTGAGCCTGCTCAGAGACCCTACAAAGTAAGAAAAAATACAGCGCAATCGATTCCATGAATCGACTAACAGAATTTCACAGGTGTTGGCATGCAAAGTCCCTATTTTCCGCATAGATATTTCCATGAATCGGTCCCTTGAGCATTTATTTTTAACCAGGCACAAAAAGGCCGAATACCTAAGAGCACTGAGATCACTGTGTCTTTTTTTATACCCATTGCAAAAAAATAAATCAAAATTTCATGGAGAAGGCCACAGGCACCAGCACTCTTTTAAAATGAGCCCAATGGTGGCGAAGTGCCATTTCAAGTCAAAATGCAAGTGTTGTTTCCTTTTGGGTAGAAAGCCAGCACTAGCTGAGTTACCACAAATCGTATGGAACCCACTGGCAGCACTGTTGGAATCATCTGGCAGCACTAGACTTTGTTAACATTTTTACGATTATAGTGGTAGAGACCGGAGGCTTATTTTCCAAGGCCCAGAAATTGGAAGGTCAAGTCCCTTATTTTTGCACTTATGTGCAAACAGTTCCCCTCGGTGCAATGTAAGTATTTGAAGTGCTGTGGTGGATGAACGCCCTTCGGAAGACCGTAGTCTGTGCAAACGTGAATAAAAGGAGCAATACAATGCAAGTGAACGGTAATTGACATTCCATGATAAGCAGAGATGATTACGTTGAAGCATTTTAAATCCTGCATCTGGGCACCTGGTTACTCTCTGAAATCGGGCCCAGGTCCCTGCCCACCCAGCTGCATACCTGCACTGCCTCCTGGCAACCCTTGCACTTGGGTCTGTATCTGCAACCCTACAGTCCCATTACCTGCACTTATTAGACACCTGTTGTCTGAGTTTAACTCTTGCACTTGCCACCTGCAGGACAAACTTCTTGTTGTTGTCTTGATCCCTTGTTCAGCACTTTCCACTCTTCCCCTGCCCCCTCTCCCTTCTCTCTCCCCTGCACTTGCGCAATCTCAATGTCACTGGGCCTAGTAATATTGTTGTCTTGTCCTCCCTTATACCCCTCCCTTGCCTCGTCGTGCCTTGAAACACATGTGTATAGGCGCACTATAAATAAAATATATTATATATTGCAAAGGCATATTGAAAGACTGCTATGTCAATGGCTCTGTGACAGCTGGACCAAATTTCTTGTGGGAACCAGCTGTATTCTAGGGGCTGCAGCGCTAGAGGGGGCAAAAGTATTGTAAGTAGTCTATCAATCCCTAGGGCAACTGTCTACAATTTAGGGCTCTGCTATACTTTACATGCAGAACACATGCATCAGTGGCTCGCATTTAGTCAACATGCAAATTAAATGCAGGTGAAATCTCCTGCATGCCTTTGTTTTTGCATTTGGTAGCGCAACTTGAGTAATTGCCACCTGCCATTTACACATGGCAAGCAGTGTTCACAAAGGATTCATGTGGATATGGTCTGATTTTAGCTGGTGTAAAAAGCATGCAGATTCTATAAGAAATGCAAAGCATTAAATGCTTGCACATTGGTACAGCGGAAAGGATGAGAATGGCGGGAATGGTAAATCTGCTCTGCGCCCCCTCTTTGTCAAACAAATCAATTAATGTATCACATGGCATAAAACTCATGCATGCAAGTTTTGCACAAGCATTTGTGCATGCTTTTTACGCTTTACCTTACGGAGCATGATTCCCCAGGAAATTACTATTTTACTTTACAGAACTGTTGCGATTTACATATCTGCAGGTTTGTGAGACAAGTCTGATGGGAGTCACATTTGAAAAGCCAGAAACCTGGGCGTGTTCTGTTTAGCATACTGGTCTGGTCTGGAGTCACACTGGATCCTTTCCAAAGCCTCTGAGTGCAAAGGAAGGGGCTGAAAGCTGGGCGTTAGCCGTTCACGCCATGCTTTTACGCGCCATGGCTTTTTTACACGAGTGCAGCTGGGGTAGCGGTGTACAATGGAGTTTACATTTCCACAATGCCTTCCTCCTCTGATTTAAAAGGGGACTTGCGTACACGCCTGCATGAGATCTTCTATCAGGCATAAAAGAAATGGATTTTCAGGGAATCCGCCTGTTTTAAGCATCTCTAAAATGCCGGCGGACTACGTGGGAATCCATTGTAAACACTGTCTGCACGGTGCAATTTTCAAGTGGCGTTTACATTATTTACAAAACGGAGAGTAGGAGCAAATGGTAGCGGACATTTTGCCTTTTTTCGCTCTTTACGTTTTTGCTGGGTTTTGCAAAGGTTAATAATTGCAAGGAAGGGGCCTAGCAGCACGTATGTGCTAACGGTGTGCGGCGCCCTTCATTCAATTTGCCCGCACAGTGTCATCAGCTTCTGGATTGCACAGCGAGTTACATAAAGAATATACAGTGGAGCAGACTGCATCCTACGGAGCGGCTCACAGGACATTGAGGGCAGCGTAAAGGTTGGATACACACACTTGCTTGCAGGGGTGTGGCTAGGTCTGGAACAGATCCAGGGCTACACTAATGCCGGGACGGTCGGGACTAACAGCTAGCTATCCTTTTGGTTGCAGCCCCTGAACTTCTATTCGGGGCGGCAACCAAATAACCAGGGGTTATAGCCCAACCCCCACACACCCCAGCGACGCCTCTGCTTGCTTATTACTGGCAAAACAGATACATTCTGGTGCTAGAGTAAAGAAACATATGTGCTGAGAGGAAGCCCGGGCTGTAAGATGTTGTTTCTGGAGGTAGGCGTCAGGGCAAAGTCAAAGACGTGTGAGACTTTACCTTCTCTGATCAACTAAAGGAGTGGATAGAAACAGGCCAATTCACGTTGTATTATAGGCTAAAAAGCACGCTTAAATATATAAATAATTGAAAATGCATGCCACTGTAATAACAATTGGGGCAGTCCAAGACTCACTAAGGCGGAGACCTTACTTTTCAAATTCATAAATTCAACCCGTTCTCGTACAACCTTTCAAGTGTATGTGTTCTTTTACTTTAGTTTAATTTATTTGTAATGTGCAACCATGAACCCTTAGGCATTATGAAGCCGACAAAAGACAGCACGGACATCAAACAGAAAGAGATTCAACTTTATACAGTAGCACAAAGACATCAAAACGTGTTAAGGCTTACTGTGGAAGCAGGTGCAGCCGTGCCGGTGTTTCTGGAGGAATGGCAGACATCCCTTCTAGCAGTTAGGCTCACTGTGGAAGCAGGTGCAGCTGTGCCAGACATTCCTTCTAGCAGTTCGGCTCAGTGTGGAAGCAAGTGCAGCCGTGCCAGTGTTTCTTATGGAATGGCAGACATTCCTTCTAGCAGTTAGGCTCAATGTGGAAGCAGGAGCAGCCGTGCCAGTGTTTCTGGTGGAACGGCAGACATCCCTTCTAGCAGTTAGGCTCACTGTGGAAGCAGGTGCAGCCGTGCCAGTGGTTCTTATGGAATGGCAGACATTCCTTCTAGCAGTTAGGCTCACTGTGGAAGCAGGTGCAGCTGTGCCAGACATTCCTTCTATCAGTTTGGCTCACTGTGGAAGCAGGTGCAGCCGTGCCGGTGTTTCGGCTGGAATGGCAGACATTCCTTCTAGCAGTTAGGCTCACTGTTGAAGCAGGTGCAGCCGTGCCAGTGTTTCTTATGGAATGGCAGACATTCCTTCTAGCATTTAGGCTCACTGTGGAAGCAGGTGCAGCTGTGCCGATGGAATGGCAGACATCCCTTCTAACATTTAGGCTCACTGTGGAAGCAGGTGCAGCGGTGCCGGTGTTTCTGATGGAATGGCAGCCATTCCTTCTAGCAGTTAGGCTCACTGTGGAAGCAGGTGCAGCCGTGCCAGTGCTTCTTTTGTAATGGCAGACATTCTTTCTAGCATTTAGGCTCACTGTGGAAGCAGGTGCAGCCGTGCCGATGGAATGGCAGACATCCCTTCTAGCATTTAGGCTCACTGTGGAAGCAGCTGCAGCCGTGCCAGTGTTTCTGGTGGCACGTGTCACCCGCATGCATTCCGACTGGCGGTTTCTTCCTTGCTGGGTTTTGGGATGCAGGTATGGGAGGTACTAGTCCCTCCTTTGTGTCCGTTACTTTTTCCTCCTTGTAGCGCAGGGCCGCTGGGAGTATATCTTCTCTCCCGGCCCAGCGGTCCCTGCGTTGCAACTATCCTTTGGAAGCTCTCGCTCTTCCGGGTTTCTTCGCTCCTGCCTCGCTCTGTCCTGGCTTCGGTCACTCACGCCCTTCAGCGAGTGTTCTTCTTACTTTCTCTCCCCTCCAGTTTTCTCTGCTGCCGCCGCTCCTCGGCGGTTACTGTCTCTCTTCTCTTGCGGCCCCGTCCTCGCGGATAGTCGCCGCCCCTTTCCCTACGCCTTCCTTTTCTCTCTCCGCCACTTGCCTGGTGCCTTTCTCCTTTGCTGCCTCTTCTCCGGTCCTCGCCCCGCTTGCTGTATTGGCTGGTGGGTGTTCCGTGGAGCCCTGTCCTCCGGCTCCCCACGACAGGACTCCCCTGTTCCGCTGCAGTGTTGCCTTCAGCTACTCATACGGATCCAGTCTATTACTTACCTCCTACTCATCTGAAAGTCTACTTTCTGCTGGAACTACGCCTTCCGTGCTACAGACCAGAAGTGTCCAAGGGTTTTTCCCCATTCAGGGTTTTTCCCCTATTTCGGCTTGGTTCCGGAAGGGAGGTCCTCGGACAGCTGTTCTCCTCAGCGGTCACGGTGGCCTCCCTCCGTGACAAGCAAGCTCATCGGAAAAAGGAGAAGGATTATCTACTTTGACGGCGTCTGCAGGACCCCGACAGCAATTCCGGCGGTTCAGGTGAGGAGAGTCCGACAGAAGGGGGAGAAAAGGGAGACCAGGCATTTAAACTGTTACAGATTGCAACGCCAAAGAAAGACACAATGTCAGCCGAAGGGCAAGTGCAAGAGCTTTGGAAGGCAATTCAAGCTATGTCTCAGGAACTTCAGGGAGTCAAAGCTGAGAACGCCCTCCTTAGACAAATGGTATCCGCCCTGGAACCACCTCCTCCAGAACTACCGCCTACAACACTATCCTCGGGAAAGTTTGATGGTGCCCCCAAAAAAGTGAAGGAATTCCTAGAGGCGTGTACTGTCTACTTTACTTTCCGACCCCGCACTTTCTCTACAGATCAAGCGAAGGTCGGCTTCCTAATCTCGAACATGACCGGCAACGCTCTGACCTGGGCCACTCCCTTAGTCACAAGCAACAATGCAATTCTCCAAGATTACGCAGCGTTCCAAAATTCTCTGAGACAGACTTTCGAACGCCCAGAGTTGTCATTTACTGCTTCTGAAGAATTGTTGGATGTAAAGCAAGGTTCTTTGGACGTCCTGTCATATATCTCTGCTTTCAAAACAGTTGCTTCTGGCGCAGGCTGGCCAGAACCGGCACAGTATGCCATTTTCAGGAGGGGTCTAAAAGAGGAGATTAAGGATGAGTTAGCCAGATCTACTCGCTCACCTACTTTCCTGGACCTGCTAACTGCTGCACTACATATCGAGTATCGCCTACAGGAAAGGAAGATGGAAAGACGCAAACAACGAGGCTCAGGATTCCTCCCGGATTCTCGGGCATACTCTCCCCCTAATCGTTCTCCCGCTGCCGCTTCAGAGGAACCGATGCAGATTGGCTCCACAAGAGCACCTCTGACTGCTGCCGAAAGACGGCGAAGAAGAGAAAAGGGACTTTGCGCTTACTGTGGGTCGGATCAACACCTTCTAAAAGACTGCACAGAACTGCCTAACAAGAGGCAGGGAAACGAGCACCCTCGGCATCAATAGGGACTAGTGTTGGGGGGTTTCCAGTTCTGTCTACTCGTCCCTATGTTTCTCTAACAGTTTCTTTTTCTGACTCCAAGGAAGATTCCAGACTCATGGTAGTTTCAGCTATCATCATGATAGAAGGCGAGAAGGTGGAGACTCTCGCATTATTGGACTGCGGAGCAGCAGGAAACTTCGTTGATACCCTATGGGCTGATAAGGTCGTTCTACGCAGGATACCCCGGAAGGAAGGTCAGAAGATAAAAGGAGTTGACGGCTCTCCACTATCATCCGGACTCATCACCCATACCACTGAAGAGCTATCCTTAACAGTTTTTCAGCACTCGGAAGTGATAAAGTTCGACATCATCCGGGCTGCACATTTTCCAATAATTTTGGGAATCACATGGCTTCGCAGACACAATCCCCAAATCAATTGGACAAATAACCAGCTGAGTTTCTGTTCTGCATACTGCACCGAACACTGTCTTCCACCGAAGAGTCAGAAGGGCCTTCAATCTATTACGGCTCACACCTCCAACTGTGTGGGGGTTTTTGCACTACCCAATTTTTGCTTGAAATACTCCGAAGTATTCCAAGAAAGCCTTCACTCCAAACTGCCACCCCATCGGCCCGAGGACTGTACCATAGATTTGGTATCCAATGCACTAGTTCCATTTGGCAGAATGTTCTCTCTAACACTTACGGAGAAGCTTGTGTTACGAAACTATTTGGACACTAATATGAAGAATGGGCTGATTCAGCCTTCGAAATCCCCTGCAGGGGCTCCCTTATTTTTCATCAAGAAAAGGGATTCCACTGAACTTAGACCCTGTATAGACTACAGAGGTCTAAATAAGGTGACTATCCGTGATCGTTATCCCATGCCATTGATCTCCGATATCATCGAGGCTGTACAAGGAGCCAGAATTTTTACCAAACTCGACCTCAGAAACGCATACCATCTGCTCAGAATCTCCAAGGGTGACGAATGGAAGATGGCATTCCGCACCCCATTCGGCCTGTACGAGTATAAGGTGATGCCATTTGGACTGGTTAACGCTCCTGACGCGTTTCAAAGATTTATGGACAGAATGTTTTCCGACATGCTTTCCACTTCCGTCATCATCTACTTGGATGATATCTTGGTCTACTCCTCAAACTTACAGGAACACATTGTTCATGTCACTCAAGTTCTTGAACGTCTACAAAAGAACGAGCTATTGGTTAAAGCCGAGGAGTGCAAATTTGCGGTATCTTCTATGCAGTATCTGGGCTACAAGTTATCAGAAGAAGGGATAGACATGGATCAAAGGAAGGTTCAGGCCATTCTCGAATGGCCCGCCCCCACTTCTGTCTGAGAGGTGCAGAGGTTCCTGGGACTCTCCAACTATTACCGAAGGTTCATTACCAACTTCTCGGAAGTGGTGTACCCCATCACTCGCCTACTTAAGAAGGAGGCCTCTCCGTTCCTCTGGTCAACCGATATCGAGAACAGTTTCAAGTTGCTCAAACATCTCTTCTGCTCAGCTCCGATTCTCCGACACCCGGACCAAACTCAGCCTTTCATCCTGGAGACCGACGCCTCTGCAATTGCCATCGGAGCGGTACTACTTCAGGCTGTCGGTGGTGTGGAACATCCGGTAGCTTACTTATCCAAGACACTCTCACCCAGTCACTTGAATTTTTCTGTCCTAGAAAAGGAGCTGTTGGCAATGAAATTGGCTTGCGATGAATGGCGCCATCTGCTCATGGGGGCCCGACATCCCTTCCTTATGAGGACTGACCACAAAAACCTGAAAGCCCTCCAGGAAATGGAGTGTTCTAAATCCAGGCAAGCACGTTGGGCCTATCTTTTCTCGCAATATGATTACCAGATTTCTTACATTCCTGGGTCGCTAAACCGTCTGGCAGACGCCCTATCCCGCAAGGACTCCAGCAAGGAAAGGGCTTTGTTATCCGCTGAACCCATGTTTCATCGCAATCGGATATTGGCCCTTGTTAGTTCTTTCCTACAAGAGGTTAAAACCTCTGTGGTTCAGGAACTTCCCCAATTACCGTTACACTCCGACTCTCCTTACCAGGAGAAGGACGGCTGGCTGTTCTTCAAGAAACGACTGTATGTTCCGGAAGGCCCGCTGCGGAAGAAGATTCTGGATTGGTGTCACACTTCTCGCCTTGCAGGTCACCGCGGGGGAATCAACACCCTGGAGCTCATCTCGAGGAATTTTTCCTGGCCCACCGTGAGAAAAGATACCCTGGACTTTGTGAAGACCTGTCCTATTTGTGCTCGGTCTAAATATCCTACAGGGAAACCGTTGGGGTTACTTACCCAAGATGAGATGCCTACTCACCCCTGGGGGTTGGTTTCTACGGATTTCATTGTAGACCTACCGGAATCCAAATCCTGTACCTGCATCATGGTTACGGTAGATGCGTTCTCCAGGATGGCACATTTCTCTCCTCTTTCTGGTGTTCCTACAGCCACCAGGATGGCTGAGGTGTTTGCACGAGACATCTTCAGACTTCATGGTTTACCTGACAAGATCATCTCTGATTGGGGTAGTCAGTACACCTCGAGATTCTGGACAGCCCTGTGTAACCGATTGGGGATTGAGAGAGCACTCTCTTCGGGATTCCATCCCCAATCCAACGGGATGAGGGAACGTCTGAACGCTACTCTCGAACTATATCTGAGATGTTACGTCACTCAGCATCAGGACAATTGGGTTTCTCTACTGCCTACTGCAGAATTCTCGTATAACAATACCAGACACGCTGCCATTGGTCTCTCGCCATTCTTTTGTACTTATGGGGTCCACCCTAAGTCCATTCTTCCGGAGGTTCCCAGTTTCACCAACTCCCCAGCGGCCGAAGAGGTATTGGATCAGATCAAGGATGCCCATGCCACGACATTGCAGAGTTTAGAGAACAGCCGGTGACAATCGAAGATTGGAGCAGATAAACACTGCAAAGAATGTCCAGATTGGAAGCCAGGCGACAAGTGTGGTTGTCCACCCGGTTTTTACCCAGATGGACAAGGCCCTCTAAACTCTCCCCTCGCTTTCTGGGTCCTTTTCCCATTCTTCTTAAGATCAATCCTGTGGTTTACCGTCTTCGGCTGCCTCCTTCTCTGAATCGCATTCACCCTGTATTTCATTCATCACTCCTTAAACCTTTCTATTCCGATTCTCATCACAGACCAGTGCCCAGACACACTCCCTCACAGACACCCAATCAAGCAGAATTTGAGGTCTCCGACATTAGAGATTCTAGGTTCTACCGAGGGAGGTTGGAATACCTTTTGTCCTGGAAGGGTTATCCGGAGTCGGAGGACTCTTGCGAACCTGCTTCTCCGGTGCATGCTCCTCGCTTGCTTGCCAGGTTCCACCGCCTGCACCCGGGGAAGCCTGGGGTGGTGTGGACTGGAAGGGGGCATACTGTCACCCGCAGGCGTTCCGACTGGCGGTTTCTTACGCGCTGGGTTTTGGGACGCAGGTACGGGAGGTACTAGTCCCTCCTTTGTGTCCGTTACTTTTTCCTCCTTGTAGCGCGGGGCCGCTGGGAGTATATTTTCTCTCCCGGCCCAGCGGTCCCTGCGTTGCAACTATCCTTTGGAAGCTCTCGCTCTTCCGGGTTTCTTCGCTCCTGCCTCGCTCTGTCCTGGCTTCGGTCACTCACGCCCTTCAGCGAGTGTTCTTCTTACTTTCTCTCCCCTCCAGTTTTCTCTGCTGCCGCCGCTCCTCGGCGGTTACTGTCTCTCTTCTCTTGCGGCCCCGTCCTCGCGGATAGGCGCCGCCCCTTTCCCTACGCCTTCCTTTTCTCTCTCCGCTACTTGCCTGGCGCCTTTCTCCTTTGCTGCCTCTTCTCCGGTCCTCGCCCCCCTTGCTGTATTGGCTGGTGGGTGTTCCGTGGAGCCCTGTCCTCCGGCTCCCCACGACAGGACTCCCCTGTTCCACTGCAGTGTTGCCTTCAGCTACTCATACGGATCCAGTCTATTACTTACCTCCTACTCATCTGAAAGTCTACTTTCTGCTGGAACTACGCCTTCCGTGCTACAGACCAGAGGTGTCCAAGGGTTTTTCCCCATTCAGGGTTTTTCCCCTATTTCGGCTTGGTTCCGGAAGGGAGGTCCTCGGACAGCTGTTCTCCTCAGCGGTCACGGTGGCCTCCCTCCGTGACAAGCAAACTCATCGGAAAAAGGAGAAGGATTATCTACTTCGACGGCGTCTGCAGGACCCCGACAGCAATTCCGGCGGTTCAGGTGAGGAGAGTCCGACAGAAGGGGGAGAAAAGGGAGACCAGGCATTTAAACTGTTACAGAACGGCAGACATTCGTTCTAGCATTTAGGCTCACTGTGGAAGCAGGTGCAGCCGTGCAAGTGTTTCTGATGGAATGGCAGACATTCCTTCTAGCAGTTAGGCTCACTGTGGAAGCAGGTGCAGCCGTACCAGTGTTTCTCATGGAATGGCAGACATTCCAGTGTTTCTGATGGAATGGCAGGCATTCCTTCTAGCATTTAGGCTCACTGTGGAAGCAGGTGCAGCCATGCTGGTGTTTCTAATGGAATGGCAGACATTCCTTCTAGCATTTAGGCTCACTGTGGAAGCAGGTGCAGCCGTGCCGGTGTTTCTGCTGGAATGGCAGACATTCCTTCTAGCATTTAGGCTCACTGTGGAAGCAGGTGCAGCCGTGCCGGTGTTTTTGATGGCATGGCAGACATTCCTTCTAGAATTTAGGCTCACTGTGGAAGCAGGTGCAGCCGTGCCAGTGTTTCTGCTGGAATGGCAGACATTCCTTCTAGCATTTAGGCTCACTCTGGAAGCAGGTGCAGATGTGTCAGACATTCCTTCTAGCAGTTAGGCTCACTGTGGAAGCAAGTGCAGCCATGCCAGTGTTTCTGATGGAATGGCAGACATTCCTTCTAGCAGTTAGGCTCACTGTGGAAGCAAGTGCAGTCGTGCCAGTGTTTCTGATGGAATGGCAGGCATTCCTTCTAGCATTTTAGGCTCACTATGGCAGCAGGTGCAGCCGTGCCGGTGTTTCTTATGGAATGGCAGACATTCCTTCTAGCATTTAGGTTCACTGTGGCAGCAGGTGCAGCCATGCCGGTGTTTCTTATGGAATGGCAGACATTCCTTCTAGCATTTAGGCTCACTGTGGAAGCAGGTGCAGCTGTGCCAGACATTCCCTCTATCAGTTTGGCTCACTGTGGAAGCAAGTGGGAGACATTCCTTCTACAATTTAGGCTCACAGTGGAAGCAGGTGCAGCCGTACCAGTGTTTCTGATGGAATGGCAGACATTCCAGTGTTTCTGCTGGAATGGCAGACATTCCTTCTAGCATTTAGGCTCACTGTGGAAGCAGGTGCAGCTGTGCCAGACATTCCTTCTAGCAGTAAGGCTCACTGTGGAAGCAAATGCAGCTGTGCCAGTGTTTCTGATGGAATGGCAGGCATTCCTTCTAGAATTTAGGCTCACTGTGGCAGCAGGTGCAGCCGTGCCGGTGTTTCTTATGGAATGGCAGATATTCATTCTAGCATTTAGGCTCACTGTGGAAGCAGGTGCAGCTGTGCCAGACATTCCTTCTATCAGTTTGGCTCACTGTGGAAGCAAGTGCAGCTGTGCCAGTGTTTCTGATGGAATGGCAGACATTCCTTCTAGCAGTTAGGCTCAGTGTGGAAGCAGATGCAGCTGTGCCAGTGTTTCATATGGAATGGCAGACATTCCTTCTAGCATTTAGGCTCACTGTGGAAGCAGGTGCAGCTGTGCCATACATTCCTTCTAGCAGTTATGCTCACTGTGGAAGCAAGTGCAGATGTGCCAGTGTTTCTGGTGGAATGGCAGACATTCCTTCTAGCAGTTAGGCTCACTGTGGAAGCAAGTGCAGCCGTGGCAGTGTTTCTTATGGAAT
Source organism: Ambystoma mexicanum (assembly GCF_040938575.1). Taxonomy (NCBI): domain Eukaryota; kingdom Metazoa; phylum Chordata; class Amphibia; order Caudata; family Ambystomatidae; genus Ambystoma; species Ambystoma mexicanum. The sequence continues at coordinate 1,449,003,675 of NC_090934.1, read as the reverse complement.
GGCAGACATTCCTTTTAGCAGTTTGGCTCACTGTGGAAGCAGGTGCAGCCGTGCCAGTGTTTCTGATGGAATGGTAGTCATTAATTTTAGCATTTAGGCTCACTGTGGAAGCAAGTGCATCTGTGCCAGTGTTTCTGGTGGAATGGCAGACATTCCTTCTAGCAGTTAGGCTCACTGTGAAAGTAAGTGCAGCCGTGCCAGTGTTTCTGATGGAATGGCAGGAATTCCTTCTAGCATTTAGGCTCACTGTGGAAGCAGGTGCAGCTGTGCCAGGCATTCCTTCTAGCAGTTAGGCTCACTGTGGAAGCAAGTGCAGCCGTGCCGGTGTTTCTGATGGAATGGCAGGCATTACTTCTAGCATTTAGGCTCACAGTGGAAGCAAGTGCAGCTGTGCCGGTGTTTCTGATGGAATGGCAGGCATTCCTTCTAGCAGTTAGGCTCACTGTGGAAGCAAGTGCAGCCGATTCTGTGTTTCTGGTGGAATGGCAGACATTCCTTCTAGCAGTTAGGCTCACTGTGGAAGCAAGTGCAGCCGTGCTGGTGCTTCTGATGGAATGGCAGGCATTACTTCTAGCATTTAGGCTCACTGTGGAAGCAAGTGCAGCCGTGCCAGTGTTTCTGGTGGAATGGCAGGCATTCCTTCTAGCAGTTAGGCTCACTGTGAAAGTAAGTGCAGCTGTGCCAGTGTTTCTGATGGAATGGCCGGAATTCCTTCTAGCATTTAGGTTCACTGTGGAAGCAGGTACAGCTGTGCCAGGCATTCCTTCTAGCAGTTAGGCTCACTGTGGAAGCAAGTGCAGCCGTGCCAGTGTTTCTGATGGAATGGCAGGCATTCCTTCTAGCATTTAGGCTCACAGTGGAAGCAAGTGCAGCCGTGCCGGTGTTTCTGATGGAATGGCAGACATTCCTTCTAGCAGTTAGGCTCACTGTGGAAGCAAGTGCAGCCGATTCTGTGTTTCTGGTGGAATGGCAGACATTCCTTCTAGCATTTAGGCTCACTGTGGAAGCAAGTGCAGCCGTGCCAGTGTTTCTGATGGAATGGCAGGCATTCCTTCTAGCATTTAGGCTCACAGTGGAAGCAAGTGCAGCCGTGCCGGTGTTTCTGATGGAATGGCAGGCATTCCTTCTAGCAGTTAGGCTCACTGTGGAAGCAAGTGCAGCCGTGCCGGTGCTTCTGATGGAATGGCAGGCATTACTTTTAGCATTTAGGCTCACTGTGGAAGCAAGTGCAGCCGTGCCGGTGTTTCTGATGGAATGGCAGGCATTCCTTCTAGCATTTAGGCTCACAGTGGAAGCAAGTGCAGCCGTGCCGGTGTTTCTGATGGAATGGCGGGCATTCCTTCTGGCAGTTAGGCTCACTGTGGAAGCAAGTGCTGCCGATTCTGTGTTTCTGGTGGAATGGCAGACATTCCTTCTAGCAGTTAGGCTCACTGTGGAAGCAAGTGCAGCCGTGCCGGTGTTTCTGATGGAATGGCAGGCATTCCTTCTAGCATTTAGGCTCACAGTGGAAGCAAGTGCAGCCGTGCCGGTGTTTCTGATGGAATGGCAGACATTCCTTCTAGCAGTTAGGCTCACTGTGGAAGCAAGTGCAGCCGATTCTGTGTTTCTGGTGGAATGGCAGACATTCCTTCTAGCATTTAGGCTCACTGTGGAAGCAAGTGCAGCCGTGCCAGTGTTTCTGATGGAATGGCAGGCATTCCTTCTAGCATTTAGGCTCACAGTGGAAGCAAGTGCAGCCGTGCCGGTGTTTCTGATGGAATGGCAGGCATTCCTTCTAGCAGTTAGGCTCACTGTGGAAGCAAGTGCAGCCGTGCCGGTGCTTCTGATGGAATGGCAGGCATTACTTTTAGCATTTAGGCTCACTGTGGAAGCAAGTGCAGCCGTGCCGGTGTTTCTGATGGAATGGCAGGCATTCCTTCTAGCATTTAGGCTCACAGTGGAAGCAAGTGCAGCCGTGCCGGTGTTTCTGATGGAATGGCGGGCATTCCTTCTGGCAGTTAGGCTCACTGTGGAAGCAAGTGCTGCCGATTCTGTGTTTCTGGTGGAATGGCAGACATTCCTTCTAGCAGTTAGGCTCACTGTGGAAGCAAGTGCAGCCGTGCCGGTGTTTCTGATGGAATGGCAGGCATTCCTTCTAGCATTTAGGCTCACATTGGAAGCAAGTGCAGCCGTGCCGGTGTTTCTGATGGAATGGCGGGCATTCCTTCTGGCAGTTAGGCTCACTGTGGAAGCAAGTGCTGCCGATTCTGTGTTTCTGGTCGAATGGCAGACATCCCTTCTAGCATTGCGGTGTTCAGAGGTGTGTTCCGTGGAGCTTATGCTCTAATGTAATATAAAGTGGTCTCGAGCAGCGCACCCTAGCCTTTTTAATGACCTTGCTGCACAGGGCTCTGCAAAAAAAAAGCGTGGTTGTTCGGACATTAATAGGGTAGATGGAAAGGCAAATGTAAAAACGGAAGGGTACATGAGTGCAGGCCGGACGTACCGGAGTACTAGGCGCCTGTATGTTTCTATGTGGTTTCTGGAGCTGACACTTCGGTATTTATTTTTTCTCCAGAGGAAAGAACCTAAGAGATGATAGTGGTGGGATAGCCACTGGCATAGAGGTGGAGTGGTGTTTGATAGTTATAAAGCTGCTGTGCCTCATTCAATGACCTCAGCCTTGCGTTGCTGATGCCAATGTGGTGGGGGGTGGGGCTAGGAGGCACGATGTTGCCATGTGTCGGCGGGGGTCTGTGAGTGTGTAGTGTAAGAGTGCTACTAGAGCAATGAGTCAGTTAGTTGGAAAGGAGAGGGTGGCTTGTAGTTCTTGATGAGTTCTGTTTTTGGAGTTTTTGGCTAGATTGGTCGATGTGAGTCCCAGACTGCTGTTAAGCTAATAGTTTATGGCTAGACTGGTCGGTGTGAGTCCCAGAATGCTGTTAAGCTGCTAGTGTATGGCTAGACTGGTCGGTGTGAGTCCAAGTCTGCTGTAAAGCTGTTAGTGTATGGCTTGACTGGTCGGTGTGAGTCCGAGATTGCTGTTAAGCTGCTAGTGTATGTCTAGAATGGTCGGTGTGAATCCCAGACTGCTGTTAAGCTCCTAGTTTATAGATAGACTGGTCGGTGTGAGTCTCAGACTGCTGATAAGATGCTAGTGTATGGCTAGAATGGTCGGTGTGAGTCCTAGACTGTTGTTATACTGCTAGTGTATGGCAAGACTGGTCAGTGTGCGTCCCAGACTGCTGTTAAGCTGCTAATTTATGGCTAGACTGGTCAGTGTGAGTCCAAGTCTGCGGTATGATTTCTCGTGCTGTTATCTGATGGGGAAGATTTGGGGCGACTGAAGCACTTATTATCTCATGTTAAATTGCCCATGCTTGACAGTCCAAGAATAGAGTTCACTTTACTTTTAAAAGTATGATGGGGCTGCAGCGGCAGCTGTTGGATTTGGCTCTTAGCTATTGGTACTACTTATTTTTGGCTCATAGGTAGTGCCTAGCATCACATATTTATTTATTTAGTTTGCATTTATAAAGCGCACAAACAGCCCGGAGGCATTGTGGTGCTGTTACATGGAATCGGCTTAGTTACAGGTGGGTTTACATACTTTGGTACATAATGTGTTACATGGATAATTATTTATATTTTACATGTATATAGCGCAAAATACCCATAGGTGCCTAGGCGCTGTTGGATTAAGATTTTGGTTACAGAAAGTGCTTGTACATAGTAGGGTACAGACTTTAAGTGATGCTACATGGTCCCCTAGGAGAAACTTTAGTTCGACCATTAGTCCTGGCTGGCGTAGGGCCTGTTATCACAACCTAATGAGTCTCCAGAGCTTTGACTCATAGGTAGCTCTTTAGAGCCACCATTAGTTTTAGTTCCTGGGTGGCACTTTACCACCAAAGAGAGGAAGACAGTGATGTTTGTACACATGTATGGGATGTGGTATGCAACAGACAATGCACCTTGAAGGATACTGGGATCAGATAGGCGGGTGGGTCGCAGGAAACACTGGGGGACTGCACTCCTCTCCTGTGGCACTGCTCCTCCAGCCATGCAGACCACCTCCCTGCTCTCTCTGCCTGGGGCCTGGGAGAGGACCTGCACCCATCAGCAAAGTTAAAACCGTGAGCTTTGCCAATACATGTTGATGTATGCAAGGGTTACATGGAAAATAACAAAAACTTTTTTAGCCAAATATTTTTTATGAAAAAAATACGGAATACTTTTTACTTTTATATTCCCCCCAAACCTCCCATTTCCCTTCATTTATAATCCCACCCCAAACCCCTACCCACCCGTTTTAACCCGTTACACCGCCCCATATATATTGTTTTTAAAATTCTATATTGTTTTCGCTAAAAATGTTTCGTTCAGTGAAATCACTGCATACTGATTATAACGAAAAATAAATAACGAATATCTTTTTCAGTGAAAAATAAATAATGAAAAGAAATTGAGTTTTTGGTTAAAAGTATCTATGGGGGTGGGGCAAGGGATTAAAAAGGGGTAATAAAGTTGGGGAAACAGACTTGGGGAGGCAGCCCCCCAAATAAAAAAAAATAAAAATGGTTATAACTAATGAAAAAATAACGAATACAAAATAACGAATTCATTTTTGGTTGTTTTTGGGGGGTCCCCCAAACTCCTCCCTTTTTTATAATGCTTTTCCACCACCCTCGAAACCACTATTCTCTCTCACAAATCCATCTTACGTTTTTTTCAAAATGAGTTATTTTGGTATTAGTTGTATTTTCATTCCTTGTTTTGTATTCAATATAATCACTGCATCCCCTCCGTATGCAAGTAGTTGGCCTGCTCAGTTGGTGTTCTTCTCGAGAATCAACCGCCCGCTATCCACGAGGGGAATTAAGCGCCGCCTGCGAGAAGCAGCAGGCACTGTACAACAATGGGTCAATAGGAATATATTGATGGGGGCACAAGTTACCACATGGCTGTGTTACATACAATTAAGCAAGAGGAGCCGTAATTAGGGGTGAGGCTGGGTCGGGGATCATGCTTGCATAGACAGTAGCCAGTAATGGAGGGTTGCTTTCTTGAGCCGTGTCTTGAGGCGGGAGGGAGGGTGGCCGGATGTCATCAGAGTAACAGGTCGCTTTGAGGGGTGGTAGTGTGTTAGTCAGTTTCTTCATGGATAGAGTTTTGAAGGTGGTGGATGCCGTTGTTTTACTGGTGGGATATGTGTGTGTAATGTGATTGTGTCAATGTTTGGGTGGATCTTGATGGAATTTGCCAACGAAAAATATGTTGATGACGGTGGATTTCTCAATGGAGTAAGAGACAGCAGGGGCGGGAAGAAGTTTATGAACTGTTTGAGCGCCTTGAAGTGAGATTTTCTCTCGCTGTTGGCTTCGGCTAGGGTCTTCTGGTGGCACTTGAAGGAGGTTGAAGGTCAAGGGTGAAAGGATGGATGCTATGAAGGCACAGAAACACGTGTGCCTTCACAGAGACAGGTCCTATCATGAGCTCAGAATTGCACTGAGTCGTGTCCAAGAATCAGGGACACAGGAGACAAAGATTCATAGCACTTACAGGTGCAGGTATCAGATTGTGCCTGGAGGTCAAAGGGCATGGTGCTTGGTGTGAGGTGCCAGTGATACGTATGGGACATGCGTGTGCTGAAATGTCAGCAGGGGGGGGTGTAGTGAGTACAGGTAAAGGAGGAGTTCCCTGCATAAGGGAGATGCGCACTACGCTCACAAGACTGACAGTGCCTAACCGTTAGTGAGAGGGGGGTAGTGAGTGCGCGCTGCTCCTCACACAGCCTCGAGAACTAGCACCAAGCAGTGTTATATTCCTCAGGACATGACCTCAGGAAGCATTGCTGAACGCTGAACCCCCCTCCTCCCTTTATATGTGCCCGCACCCCTTGCTCCCAATGCAAATCAATCCTTGCAACCTATGCAGTGCAAGCCCTCACTCTAACAGACCACCTGCCCTGATGACGCGGTTAAAGCATTATGCTAAACATGCAGAGGGACTCTCGGAGACCTCCGCTCTTCTCACTCCCAGCACCCCAATTCTCACAGCGACCCTACCCTTTGTGTTCACAGTTGCGGCACATAGAGTGACTTACTGTGGGACGTGCCTTGGCATGAGTTCCCTCTCTAAAAGAATGCCCTTACAGGCACTAAAAAAATGTATTTTGTACCTCCCAACAACTAAGTTCCCTACAAGTAACAGTGCCACGATGCCCATGGGCTGTTTGTGCACTATACAAAAGTAATAAATAAATAAATAAAGATGGCATCAATTAAGGAGACTCAAGAAAACATTCATTTATAACAAGTGTTGGAACTTCCAACAGTATTGGCTTTTGTGTAGGCGTGTCAGAGGCATTTGCCAGCTACTGCCGTAATGATACTAAGTAGCCATTAATGGTAGCCGCTGCAAATTTTTGTGAGTACCTGAGAATCTAACAGCAGTACCTGGCAGATGCCTAGTTCCTGTGCACAAGCCACAACATTTGGCTTTGCCAATGTTTGTTCTTGCAAGAGCTTCTGAGAAGGTCAGGCACGCTTCCGATAAATACAAGTAGCCATTGCAGTTCCAGCCGTGAACTCTCAGACGACTGCTTTGAGACAACACTGTCAGGGACTTCGAGCACAATGTTTGATGTTACTGCTTAATAAAGTGAGCCCAAAGAGTTCCCATGAGGTGGGGAGTGACAGGTACTGGGTTGGTATGGCCATAGGAATTATCATGGCCATGGGAGGTCAATGGGAGGGCAAAACAACCAAACAAGGCCCATGAGCTGTGTGTCCCTCCTCATATCCCGTCTCGCTCCTAGCTGTATCCGATTCAATAGTTCCTGCTTATAGCGCCACCTAGGAGCCAAAACTAAAAAGGCTCTGCAACAAAAAGTAGAGTGTGCTGGAGGTGCTGTCATGTGTGGAAGAGAACAGTGAGAGAACCACAGGACTGAGTGGAAAGATCCCATGTAAAAACTGGGGTGCCCACATAGAGAAACTCATCGCTAGAACTGCTTCAGGGATGGTGCCGCTGTCCCGCAGTTGAGGGTCAACCCCAGTGTGAGGCGCTGGTGAGCCTTCTGCAGACCAGTAAAAGAAATAAAAAGATGGCTCTGGGGAGTACCAAACCAGTCAGAGTGCACTGACGTCATTACTGCTAGTGAGCTGCGCATTTGCACCCACTGCGTGCCAAGGGAAGACGACCAACTGAGGCAAAGATACAGAACTAGGAAGACGGACGCAGGTGAGTTCTGTAGGAATGGGCCCTCTTGAGAAGCGAGAAAAGGCTGCGGAAAGTTGACAGCACCTCTGCTCAAGAAAAGGACCTTAAAGCGCCACCATTTTGGAGAAGGCCCAACTTTAGAGAAGATGAGGGATGAAGAGCAACCCCTGAAAGTGGCAGGAACTTTGACATATGATAAACGCGCTCTTGCTGCTAGAAACGCAGAAGATGCAGCCATCCCTTACAGGGCACCGGATGCAGTTCCTGGCTGAGAGGAAGCGGTGCTGACCGTGTGGTTGGGTATCTTTGATGTTGGTTAACCCTGATATTGTGCTGGATGATGACGTATAGGGGATACATTACGTTATGGAGGAAGGACAGTGGGGAGACCTGTTTCGGTGGGGGGACACTATAGGGATCAAGTACAATGAAGTTTCTGTAGTAGGTCTGTAGTAGGTCGATGTTGGACGCTACCATGATTTAAGCTTAAAATGGGCGGCAGATTTGTAGGAGTGTTAAGTTATTGTTTGAAGTTTGTTGATGGAGCATTTAATGTAATCTGCCTAGTTTCTGGCACTATGGCCCTGATTCATGGGATTATTTACGTGTAAAATGGGGATTTGCATGTCATTCTGCCCGCAAATCCCCATTCGTCAAACAGTTTTTTGCAGGCAGAGTGGCACGCAAATAATTCTATGAAGGAGGCCCTATGTGGTTGGGAATTTTGAGAACATTATAGGGGATTCTAACAGGAATTAGGTAAAGCATGTATTTACCATATAGGGCCTGATTCATGGCATTATCTGCGTGGAAGTAGGTTACTTGCGCGCTACTTGCGGGCCAAACTGCGCGCAAAAGCATGTTCGCCGATTCATGGAATCAAATATGCAGTACTTTTCCTGGACTTGCGTGGAGTTCTTGCAGGCCCGGTGCATCTCTGCGAGCTGTTGAGGGCCTTGAGCGAGACTCCATGCAGAGTTTGGGCGTGGCTTGCACAGAGGGCTGGGAAGGAGGCGGAACACACAAAATGGGGAATAACTTGCAAGAAAAGGGGCCTTCCGAGAGTCGGCCTGCAGGCAGTCCCTCGCACACCTACAAATGCGTGGCACGAGATGTATTCATGGATTCGCTCGCGCAATATCTCGGCCGGGAAATGACCATGCAAGTCCTTCATACTATCCACCACACGAAAGCAGGCATAAATACACTCGCACATAGGAATCGCAGCGTGGAGGTGGGGTTGCATGTCGGATATAGGGGTTTGTGTTCACAATCGGGGTTCCGATTGAATTTAGGGGTGCGTGTATGCAGTTTAGCGGGGTGCAGGAATGGTTTACGAGGGTTTGCAAGCAGATTTCTCAAGTAATTAGTGAGTTACAATTTTTTATACGCATGTTGCCGGGTGCCGGATACAGTTACGGAGAACCCTGCACAGGTCCCTGAGACACAGGCCTGCTTCAGGGAGTCCCTACGCACTGTTTGAAGGGTGCGTGTATTCAAGCCTGTGAGAGCACACTAAATTTGCTGTTCTAGCTGTTTATGCTTTACATGTGGGCGTGTCAGGGGCATTAAGGCCCCGGCATACTATTACTGTTACTTTGCACTGTGAATTCCATGAATACGTGGGGCGTGGATTTTACTTTCTGCGCGCAGGTCTGCGCAGTGTCCTTCTTGGCGCATGGCCCTTGCAGGATTTCTGCACACATTTCTGTGAATCGGGCCCTGTGATAGTCTATGATAGTCTCCACTTCCCACCAGGCTCTTCCTTGCCTTCGGTGCATGGGAAAATCACAGATATACTTAGGAGGCGGTTCTTAGACTTTTGTGTATTACATTTTGGGATTTAGTGGAGGGTCAAGAGGGAAAGGGGATGGTTGATGAGAGAAACAAGGCTCTCTAACAGGGTTGTTCGTGGTATGTGGTCATACCTTACTCAACATTTTAAAAAGAATATGGGGGAAAAATCAAAGGAGAACAGTAGGAATACTCTGGATCAGTCAATTTCAGCCCACACGGAGTATGGAGTAAAAGGAGGATCTGGTGAGGTGGATCTCCTAGTGAACAAAATATTTGGTCTTGCGTTTCCTTTTAAGAAAGACGTTCTCTAAACAGCGTCTCCGATAGCAGTGTAATGCTTACAAGTGGCTGATCTTCCTGGAATCCCAATGCACCACTACAGAGAACATGAACATGAGCGAGATGGATCATGACTATTTGCAACAGGGAATGGGACAACTTACACATGTGGTACTAGCCGAAAGCAAACACTTTCCACAAAAGGCACGTGGTACAGATCCTCATTTAGGGAGACCACATGAGTCCCTGCCAGGCTGAGAGGAAATGTGAAAATGACAAAAAAACACAGAATGAATGATGCCATCCATTAATATGTATTGTGAAGAATGCTATCCTCTCAGCATTGATTATGCAGCCTTTGGCTCTCTGGATTGATTGGACTACACATCCCATCAGCCATAACCAGCATAATAAAATAGTGCGTGATCATGGGAGTCATAGTTCAAAACATCTGGAGAGCCCTTGCCCACAGCATCAGCAATGCATTTCATTTTCAAGTAAATTTGCAAAGATGTTTTTGCATTCTCAAACCCTGCCACTTTTTGAGGAATTCAGTGTCGCCTCAGGAGCAAGAACACAATAGCAAGATCCCAAAACCCAAAGAACTCTGACATAATTAACGTTACTTTGAACTGCTTCACAAATGTGGTCCAAAAAGGGATGCTATCTGTGGAGTTTGCTGCAACTTCACTCAAGTCCAATCACAGAAGCCAAATTAGGAACATACAAAGCTGTCAGAGTTAAACTAATCAACAAAGGTGGAGCAATTCTAATTATGAACAAACCAAAATCAAATGAACAGGTCATGGGGCAACCTAATGGCACTGGCACTTCTCTGGACGCCTTCTCGGTGATCACACAGATGATATAATTACTTCTCCAATCAAACCCGTAATAGCCACAGGCATGTACAGAGAATACAGCAGTCGGAATGCCGCACAATACCTTGCACAACTGGACCCACAAACTTGTTACACTAATGTTTCCCCAAAATCCATAAGACGCTCCAAGAGTCTTCAACACACCCAATACTGTCCAAATGTGACAGTATATTCAAACCTATTGACAGCTGCGTAGATTCATCTTCTTTACAACAAGCATTGAAACTTGCTCCACATTTCGGCACAGATAGTTTAAACATCTTTTGTGTTAAGGAAATACGAATAATTTGGCAACCGACTACCATCTCTGATACCACAGGTGTAGTAGGGCTGTGCAGCAACAAGCCTCGCTGTGAAGTTGATAAGACCGTTGGAATGGTTTCCAATCCAAAGATTGCACCAGGAGTACACCACAAAGTCTTCATCGCTCTAATTTGTCTCTCAAGGAACTCTAACTATTTTCAATCTGACTGAACCTTTTATAGAGCAACACAAGGTACTAATATGGGCACAACATTTGTCCCCGCATATGCAAAAAAATGTATGCAATGCCTTGTACACAGTGAAAAATGTCCAATAGGTGGCTTTATCCGGGACAGCACATTGATGACCTGTCATCGCGTGGCAACCCAAAATACGTGCTCTGCCCAATTGTTTGAACATGTAGAGTTTGTTGACTTGCATCCATCAAATTCTATGTTGACCCTAAGTCTGTCCGCTTTTCAGACAGGACCACTGACACTTCCAACAATGTGATGAGTTTGTAAACGTACAGGAAAAAGACTGAATGAAATTCTTTACTGCATGCTTTTTGCGTGGACTCAAGATCAACGTTCATGTCCTTGCCTTACGGAGGATGTCACAGGGGCAACGTGCTGATCTTGGAAGCATAAACACGCCTAGCCACAGAGGTTCAAATCCCCGATCTGCACTTAGAAACCAAACTCAGGTATTAAGCGTGTTAAAAAAACAATTAAAATAAAGTAAATACATTTGAAAATGCTAAGAATGAAATAAAGCAGACACACACAGAGCGAAGCTTTGAACAATCGATCAAAAAGGGGGCATATCAACTCAATGAAGGAGGATGCTGAGACATTATGTCTGAGTCATTAAACAAAGCTAAGCTTACACCGTAGATCCCATCGAAGCGTTAACGTGAGAGAAAAACATGTATATTCTGTGTACTATGCTTCTAATCCATGAGTCATACCCTCAAAACGATGATCACCAAACCCTAGTTGACCAAGAATTCAGTCCATTTGAAGGGCACTACCCCAGCATTGCTTATATACATATGAATAACTCAAACCATCTAATGCGGGCGGACAATCTTTAATAGGGATATCCAATGCTACTTGGCACCATAGCATTGTTTAAACTGTTCATGATGCAACATTACAAAGAGAGACCCATCTTCTGCAGCACAAGTCTGGAAAAAAAACTTGACTACACCAAAGGTTCATGCGAGATCTGTTAGAAATGTCCTTGCAGCAAATCATACATTGTTCAAACTCAAGGCGCTCCTGGTTCAACATGAGTTACGCGTTAGGAACCATAACATCAAATCCACCGCCTCAAGACATTTTTCTTATGAAAAACATTACGCAAGCTATTTGAGATGACAAAAGAAAATGAGACTGCAGGTGTTGAGATGGCAAAGAAGGAAAGACTGTGAAATTCAACTTTGAGAAATAAATGCATTCTGGATGTTTTTCCCCTCAAATTTGAATCCAATGAGGTGATGAACACATTTCTAATTGGGACAGATAGATGTAGAATGTTCTCACTTGGAGTATTTTTTTATTAATTTGATCCAAACTTATTATCACTCCTCAAATTATTCTTCACATTCCCTATAATCGGTACATCTCCATTTAACCCACCAACTATTGTAAAATAGTCTTTCTTCTATGTCCATAGGTGAGTTGTCTGTTTCAGGAAAATGTGCTGACTTTATTTCATTATGATAGGGATTATCCAGCAGGAAAAGCCTTTGTTTTTTTTAATTTAAATTCAGATGTCATTTAGTTTGACCTGAATTGTATATTGCTGTTGTGAATCCAACACTGCGTATTTCTTTATTATGTCGGTCAGAATGTGTACTGATTTGATTCTGAGTCAAGGCGAAAACCCTACAGATTAAATGTACTTTGTTTCTTTTTTAGTTTGATCAATTAGGTGCAGAGCCACCTACACGTCGAAACCTTTGGATTAGAGTGCAGCTAGGGAGAATTGGCCTATGAGGAGGGACACACAGCTTGTAGGTGCTGTTTGGTTAATTGCCCATCCATGGACTGCTAATGGCAATGCTAATCCCTATGGCCATCCCCACCCAGTTCCTGGCCCTCCCTGCCTAAAACACCTCCTCACGGGAACTCTTTGAGCTCGCTTCGACGAAGCCTTACCATCAAACGTTGAGGTTGAAGTGCCTGCCAGTGTTTTTTCAAAGCAGTCTTCTGAGAGTTAATTTCTTAATTGGAGCTGTAAACGCGCTACAGCTGTAATAAAAATGTATTATCAGGTCTGTCTTCCACCACTCGATTTATAAGCCCCATGCTTGTCCTTCGTTGAAGTCCTGTTAAAAACATGCATTGGAAAAGCCAACCGTTTTGGGTTGTGTATAATTATTAGGCATTTGCCAGGCACTGCTGTTAGACGCACAGGTTGTCCCGGGAGGATAGCTCAGCGGCAACGTGTTCGCATTGGAAGCAAGATGACACGAAGCAACACAGGTTCGATCCCCAGGTCCGTGCTTAGACACCTCTGGGCATTTAAGCGTGTTATAAATAAGCAACTAAGACCAACAAAAAAAACCAATTACGCAACTAACAAACAATTCCTGTAACAGCACCTCGATGCCCGCGGGCTGTGTGAGTGCTTTAAAAATGCAAATAAGTAAGTAAGGTACTCGCACCATTTGTAGCCTGCTACCACCAATGGCCAGTAAGCACCACTAAGGCAGTGTCTAGCAAATGCTTTTCACATGCCTACACAAAAGCCCAAACTACTGCCATTGCCAATGCTTGTTTCACCTTGTAGTGCAAGCGAATGTTTCAACAACAAAAAATTATGTTGAAGTAATCTGAGACAAACATATGATATAAATACGTTTAAATTTGAAAGAAAGGGAAAACTGTGACCTTACGCCCGTGCGTGCACGCACTGTTATCTTAATGCGCATTTGTATAGCGCCTTTCACCGTTGGTATGGTCTCAATGCGCTCTAGCTGGAACGCCCCAAGGGGACCAGAACCCTTTCTCACTGAATGTCCCAACTGTCCAGTCTTGCTCAGACGACTTTGCATCAATCATAAACAACAAGTGCGGCTTTCATTTATATATTTAAATTCTTATAAAGCGCCACACGCCCGTGGGCCTCAAACTACGTTTTTCATTGATTGTGGATATATTTTTGAAGGACCCTAAACGTTTTTGCAAACGATTCTTTTTTTGTTTGGCCCTCTGTTATTCCAGGTGTTACATGCGAATCACCAGGCTTTTTCTCAACGCTCTGGGTCGCTTACAAACAACTGAACCCCCTTTTCCGAATGATTATCAGAATTGTAAAACAATCCTGCACGCTGTTTTTAACTTCTGTGAAAATAATATTTTTCCCACGAATCACAGGAATGCGGTTAAAATCAGCAACCGTTGAATGTTCATGTTCTGATTCTCTCAAGGGGCGTTCCCTTTAAAGCTGCATCGTTCTCCACAAAGCTGGGGGCTTTCAGCATTTCCCCCTAATGTTCAAGCTGCTAACGTCCAGGATGGCAATTATGAGGCGCTCTTGTGACAGGGAAGGCGGAAGCAGGCCACCCACTGCCATCATCACATCCTGCAACAGGCGCTCGGCATCCTGGCATCGGTTAGCGGCATTGCACACAGCAAGCGCTCTGCACTGGAGAGGCCTGTGGGGGTGGAACGCGAAGGGCGTGTGGAGACACCGCTGCCGGGGCGGGGGCGGCCAGGCCAGCAGGGGAGGGCAGCCCTGCTACATTGGGGCTGCCCGTCGAGCGGAGCTTTGCCTGTACACTGGGGTACGGCTTCGCCGATACACTAGACCTGCCTCTTCAACAGGATAGGCCGCGTTATGTCACTTCAATGTTTGCAAAGTGCTAAGCCACCAAGGACAGGGCTTCAAGGCGCTGTCCGCCACGCCAGTGGTCGAACTGTACGAAAAGAAGTAGCAGAACTATGTTTCCTGCTGGCCTGCCCCTGCTCCACACAAACCCCATCACCATGTCTCCTCCCACATACCATGCACACCCCCAACACTTGCACTGTTTAAGGGAACGTTCAGCGCAGTGCACTGAAAGAGCAAGCTTCAATTTCTTCCTACACTTTTATTTTAAAACGAAACCATTCTGAAATGGTTTCTTTTTAAAATAAAAGTATAGGAGTTGTAAAAGGTAATTTTAAAAAGTAGAGGAGCACCGCTCCCGACCGCTCCCTCTCACTTCGACCATTGCCATTGTCAAGTTCAGACTGGGACACAAAGAGCGGCGAATGCAGGAGACTCGCAATAGCACGCCGAAATCTGGGACTTGTTTCATTAAAAATGCAGGAGCAACTTGCGGCCACAATTCTGGCAACGTGTGTGGCATGTGGAAGGCTTTAAAGCATATTGGGCCAACAAACTACCAAATTCCTGGTGGCCGAAGTCATTAGGCTAGCCCCTTTGGCCCACAATGGCTTGTGATGCAGGATTTGCACAATAGGCCAGTCCAAGCCTGACAATCGGGATAATTCGGCTGCCGCTCCAGTTGGGGAAGGGACACATGGCCAGTACACTGGAGATATGCCAGTACCCTGATGTGAAAGAGACAGATGGCCAGTACACTGGAGATATGCCAGACCCCTGCTGTGAAAGAGACAGATGGCCAGTACACTGGATATATGCCAGTCCCCTGATGTGGAAGAGACAGATGGCCAGTACACTGAAGATATTGCCAGTCCCCTGATGTGAAAGACACCAATGGCCAGTACACTGGAGGTATGCCAGTCCCATGATGTGGAAGGGACACATAGCCAGTACACTGGAGGTATGCCAGTGCCCTGATGTAGAAGGGTCACATGGCCGGTACACTACAGCTCCTGTATGGCAGTCGCCTGATGGGGAAGGGACACATGGCCAGTACACTGGAGGTATGCCAGTCCCATGATGTGGAAGGGACACATGGCCAGTACACAGGAGCTCCTCTGTGGCAGTCCCCTGATGTGGAAGGGACACATATATCCAAAAAGCCCTCCTTGATAAAATCTCCACACTTCAACTCAAAATCAACGACAAAAAAGGTAGCCTTTCCCCAGATTTGCTACATAACCTTCATCTCAACCAAATACCTCCTTTAATACATTCCGCCAAACCTTTCCACATCACACCTCTTTCTGTTGTCGAGGTGGAAAATATCATAAAAAAACTGAAACCATCTAACTGTCAAGGTGACTCTTGTCCCGCCCCCATCATTAACCATGTGGCACATGATCACGCCCCTTTCATCACCACGTTTATTAAGACTTCTTTCAAATCTGGAATAGTCCCTGATAATCTAAAGGATGCTTGGATCATCCCTCTCATAAAAAAAGCCTACTCTTGACCCGAATAATCCCAGCAACTACAGACCTATTACTACGGTCCCATTTCTCTTGAAAATCTTGGACTGTGCTGCGTACTTACAAATTCAGGATTACTTGGAAACCAATAAACTTCTAGGCCTCCATCAATCGGGTTTCTGACCTAGACACGGAACGGAAACCGCCCTTATTGATCTAAAATCACAAATTGAAGACTTAAATGACAACGGCAAGTTGGCACGCCTTCTGCTGTTAGACCTATCCGCAGCATTTGATCTAGTCAACCACCAAATTCTTTGTCACCACCTCAAAAATGCTGCCCACTTCTCAAACAAAGCTACACCCTGGATTAGCTCCTTTCTAGCAAATAGAACTAGGCAAGTCTTTTCCCCATCTGCATCTGCTGAACCCTCTCCAGTCTTGTCGACTATCTGGGTGTCACCTATACCAACTACGCCGATGACACCCAGATACTCATCCCTATCACTGGTGACTACACTACTGACTCAAAAGCACTTAATGATGTGTACTCAGGCATCCAGGCCTGGATGGCGAATCATGGGCTCTGTATACATGATGAGAAAACTGAGTTGCTCATCCTCGGTTCTCATCACAGACTGAACAAACTGGACCCCGCATTCAAAACATTTATCATTGATGGGAATACTATCAAGGTTTCCAATGATACTAAAACTTTAGGTATCTACCTTGACTGTACCCTGTCCCTCACAAGACAAACGAATACAATGGTTTCAGCATCAGCCTACACATGCAAACTTATCACTGCATGCAGGCCCTTCCTGACTACAGCCAATTGTATTATCCTGGCTAGAACATTCATCATAGCCAAAATTGACTATTGCAAAGCCTTATATCTCGGGACTAACCAAAGGAATATCAACAAGTTGCAGCTATCACAGAATAATGCGATAAGAGCTGCCCTCAACATTCCTAGAAAGGCCCACATCTCTGACACCGGGCGCAGTCTTCACTGGCTCCCTGTCACGCACAGAATATCCCTCAAAACTCTCGCACTGACCCATAAGTGCCAATCCAATTCGGCCCCTGCCTACTTAGCCAACCGCTTTACTGCTCACTCCTTATCCCGCCCACTGAGATCAGCTCATGCTCACATCTTTTCCAGGCCCAGATTTAAGTTGCAAAAAGCCGGGGGGTCTAGCTTCCCTGTCCTCGCAGCCTGACTCTGGAAAACACTCCCCAATGCACTCAGATCTGAACCCTCCTACTTCACATTCAAAAGTAAGGCTAAAACCTGGCCCTCTACCCAGGACCACACCCATACACGAGCTTAACTCTCACCATCTCATCTTTAATGTACTATGATTATTTGCTTGTATATAACCTATGTGCTTTCACTGTATACAATCTCCTATATGTATTCTACCTCCTGTATATCCTGTATATGTTGCTGCCTTACTGAGTGACTTATGTAACCTCTCACTACTCTGTACTGCTTGCTTTGTAACCATGTATACCTTTCAATCTATGCGCCCAGATGCCTCCGGGCGAGGCGCACAATACAAATAAAATAAATACTAATAAATACTAATACAAATATGGCCAGTACACTGGAGCTCCTCTATGGCACCCCACTGATGTGGAAGATACACGTGGCCAGTACACTGTAACTCCTCTATGGCACCCCACTTGTGTGGAAGGGAAACATGGTCAGTACACTGGAACTCCTCTATGGCACCCCACTTGTGTGGAAGGGAAACATGGTCAGTACACTGGAGCTCCTCTATGGCACCCCACTGATGTGGAAGGGACACATGGCCAGTACATTGTAACTGCTCTATGGCACCCCACTGATGTGGAAGGGACACATGGCCAGTACACTGGAGCTCCTCTATGGCACCCCACTGATGTGGTAGAGACACATGGCCAGTACACTGGAGCTCCTCTATGGCACCCCACTGATGTGGAAGGGACACATGGCCAGTACATTGTAACTGCTCTATGGCACCCCACTGATGTGGAAGGGACACATGGCCAGTACACTGGAGCTCCTCTATGGCACCCCACTGATGTGGTAGAGACACATGGCCAGTACACTGGAGCTCCTCTATGGCACCCCACTGATGTGGAAGGGACACATGGCCAGTACATTGTAACTGCTCTATGGCACCCCACTGATGTGGAAGGGACACATGGCCAGTACACTGGAGCTCCTCTATGGCACCCCACTGATGTGGAAGAGACACGTGGCCAGTACACTGGAGCTCCTCTATGGCACCCCACTGATGTGGAAGGGACACATGGCCAGTACACTGGAGCTCCTCTATGGCACCCCACTGATGTGGAAGAGACACGTGGCCAGTACACTGGAGCTCCTCTATGGCACCCCACTGATGTGGAAGGGACACATGGCCAGTACACTGTAGCTCCTCCATGGCACCCCACTGATGTGGAAGATACACATGACCAGTACACTGGAGCTCCTCTATGGCACCCCACTGATGTGGAAGGGACACATGGCCAGTACACTGGAGCTCCCCTTTGGCTGTCCCCTGGTGGGGAAGGGACACATGGCCAGTACACTGGCCAGTACACTGGAACTCCTCTATGGAACCCCACTGATGTGGAAGGGACACATGGCCAGTACACTGGAGCTCCTCTATGACACCCCACTGATGTGGAAGGGACACATGGCCAGTACATTGTAACTGCTCTATGGCACCCCACTGATGTGGAAGGGACACATGGCCAGTACACTGGAGCTCCTCTATGGCACCCCACTGATGTGGTAGGGACACATGGCCAGTACACTGGAGTTGCCCTTTGGCTGTCCCCTGGTGGGGAAGGGACACATGGCCAGTACACTGGAGCTCCTCTATGGCACCCCACTGATGTGGAAGGGACACATGGCCAGTACATTGTAACTGCTCTATGGCACCCCACTGATGTGGAAGGGATACATGGCCAGTACACTGGAGCTCCTCTATGACACCCCACTGATGTGGAAGGGACACATGGCCAGTACATTGTAACTGCTCTATGGCACCCCACTGATGTGGAAGGGACACATGGCCAGTACACTGGAGCTCCTCTATGGCACCCCACTGATGTGGTAGAGACACATGGCCAGTACACTGGAGCTCCTCTATGGCACCCCACTGATGTGGAAGGGACACATGGCCAGTACACTGTACCTCCTCTATGACACCCCACTGATGTGGAAGGGACACATGGCCAGTACACTGGAGCTCCTCTGTGGCATCCCCCAGATGTGGAAGAGATACATGGCCAGTACACTGGAGCTCCTCTATGGAGGCCACCCTCATACGGAAGGGACACATGGCCAGTACACTGGAGTTCCTCTATGGCACCCCACTGATGTGGAAGGGGCACGTGGCCAGAACACTGTAGCTCTCTATGGCACCCCACTGATGTGGAAGGGACACGTGGCCAGTACACTGGAGCTCCTCTATGGCACCCCACGGATGTGGAAGGGACACATGGCCAGTACACTGGAGCTCCCCCATGGCACCCCACTGATGTGGAAGGGACACATGGCAAGTACACTGGAGATCCTTTATGGCACCCCACGATGTGGAAGGGACACGTGGCCAGTACACTGGAGCTCCTCTATGGCACCCCACTGATGTGGAAGGGGCACGTGGCCAGTACACTGTAGCTTTCTATGGCACTCCACTGATGTGGAAGAGACACGTGGCCAGTACACTGGAGCTCCTCTATGGCACCCCACTGATGTGGAAGGGACACATGGCCAGTACACTGTAGCTCCTCCATGGCACCCCACTGATGTGGAAGATACACATGACCAGTACACTGGAGCTCCTCTATGGCACCCCACTGATGTGGAAGGGACACATGGCCAGTACACTGGAGCTCCTCTATGGCACCCCACTGATGTGGAAGGGACACATGGCCAGTACACTGTAGCTCTCTATGGCACCCCACTGATGTGGAAGGGACACGTGGCCAGTACACTGTAGCTCCTCTATGACACCCCACTGATGTGGAAGGGACACGTGGCCAGTACACTGTAGCTCTCTATGGCACCCCACTGATGTGGAAGGGACACATGGCCAGTACACTGGAGCTCCTCTATGGCACCCCACTGATGTGGAAGAGACACGTGGCCAGTACACTGAAGCTCCTCTATGGCACCCCACTGATGTGGAAGGGGCACATGGCCAGTACACTGGAGCTCCTCTATGGCACCCCACTGATGTGGAAGGGACACATGGCCAGTACACTGGAGCTCCTCTATGGCACCCCACGATGTGAAAGAGACACGTGGCCAGTACACTGTAGCTCCTCTATGGAGGCCGCCCTCATACGGAAGGGACACATGGCCAGTACACTGGAGCTCCTCTATGGCACCCCACTGGTGTGGAAGGGACACATGGCCAGTACACTGGGGCACCTCTATGGCACCCCACTGGTGTGGAAGGGACACGTGGCCAGTACACTGGAGCTCCTCTATGGCACCCCACTGGTGTGGAAGGGACACGTGGCCAGAACACTGGAGCTCCTCTATGGCACCCCACTGGTGTGGAAGGGACACGTGGCCAGTACACTGGAGCTCCTCTATGGCACCCCACTGGTGTGGAAGGGACACGTGGCCAGTACACTGTAGCTCCTCTATGACACCCCACTGGTGAGGAAGGGACACGTGGCCAGTTCACTGGAGCTCCTCTATGGCACCCCATTGATGTGGAAGGGACACGTGGCAAGTACACTGGAGATCCTCTATGGCACCCCACGATGTGGAAGGGACACGTGGCCAGTACACTGGAGCTCCTCTATGGCACCCCACGGATGTGGAAGGGACACATGGCTAGTACACTGGAGCTCCTCCATGGCACCCCACTGATGTGGAAGGGACACATGGCAAGTACACTGCAGATCCTCTATGGCACCCCACGATGTGGAAGGGACACGTGGCCAGTACACTGGAGCTCCTCTATGGCACCCCACTGATGTGGAAGGGACACGTGGCCAGTACACTGTAGCTCTCTATGGCACCCCACTGATGTGGAAGAGACACGTGGCCAGTACACTGTAGCTCTCTATGGCACCCCACTGATGTGGAAGGGACACATGGCCAGTACACTGAAGCTCCTCTATGGCACCCCACTGATGTGGAAGGGGCACATGGCCAGTACACTGGAGCTCCTCTATGGCACCCCACTGATGTGGAAGGGACAGATGGCCAGTACACTGGAGTTGCCCTTTGGCTGTCCCCTGGTGGGGAAGGGACACATGGCCAGTACACTGGAGCTCCTCTATGGCACCCCACGATGTGGAAGGGACACGTGGCCAGTACACTGTAGCTCTCTATGGTACCCCACTGATGTGGAAGAGACACGTGGCCAGTACACTGTAGCTCTCTATGGCACCCCACTGATGTGGAAGAGACACGTGGCCAGTACACTGTAGCTCTCTATGGCACCCCACTGATGTGGAAGGGACACATGGCTAGTACACTGGAGCTCCTCTATGGCACCCCACTGATGTGGAAGGGACACATCGCCAGTACCCTGTAGCTCTCTATGGCACCCCACTGATGTGGAAGGGACACATGGTCAGTACACTGGAGCTCCTCTATGGCACCCCACTGGTGTGGAAGGGACACATGGCCAGTACACTGGAGCTCCTCTATGGCACCCCACTGATGTGGAAGGGACACGTGGCCAGTACACTGGGGCACCTCTATGGCACCCCACTGATGTGGAAGGGACACGTGGCCAGTACACTGGGGCACCTCTATGGCACCCCACTGGTGTGGAAGGGACACGTGGCCAGTACACTGGAGCTCCTCTATGCACCCCACTGGTGTGGAAGGGACACGTGGCCAGTACACTGGGGCACCTCTATGGCACCCCACTGGTGTGGAAGGGACACGTGGCCAGTACACTGGGGCACCTCTATGGCACCCCACTGGTGTGGAAGGGACACATGGTCAGTACACTGGAGCTCCTCTTTGGCACCCCACTGGTGTGGAAGGGACACATGGCCAGTACACTGGAGCTCCTCTATGCACCCCACGATGTGGAAGGGACACATGGCCAGTACACTGGAGTTGCCCTTTGGCTGTCCCCTGGTGGGGAAGGGACACATGGCCAGTACACTGGAGCTCCTCCATGGCACCCCACTGATGTGGAAGGGACACATGGCCAGTACACTGTAACTCCTCTATGGCACCCCATTGATGTGGAAGATACACATGGCCAGTACACTGGAGCTCCTCTATGGCACCCGTCTGATGTGGAAGGGACACATGGCCAGTACACTGGAGTTTCCCTTTGGCTGTCCCCTGGTGGGGAAGGGACACATGGCCAGTACACAGGACCTCCTCCATGGCACCCCACTGATGTGGAAGGGACACATGGCCAGTACCCTGTAGCTCTCTATGGCACCCCACTGATGTGGAAGGGACACATGGCCAGTACACTGGAGCTCCTCTATGGCACCCCACTGGTGTGGAAGGGACACATGGCCAGTACACTGGAGCTCCTCTATGGCACCCCACTGATGTGGAAGGGGCACGTGGCCAGTACACTGTAACTCCTCTATGGCACCCCACTGATGTGGAAGGGACACATGACCAGTACACTGGAGCTCCTCTATGGCACCCCACTGATGTGGAAGGGACACATGGCCAGTACACTGGAGTTGCCCGTTGGCTGTCCCCTGGTGGGGAAGGGACACATGGCCAGTACACTGGAGCTCCTCTATGGCACCCCACTGATGTGGAAGGGACACATGGCCAGTACCCTGTAGCTCTCTATGGCACCCCACTGATGTGGAAGGGACACATGGTCAGTACACTGGAGCTCCTCTATGGCACCCCACTGATGTGGAAGGGACACGTGGCCAGTACACTGGAGCTCCTCTATCGCACCCCACTGATGTGGAAGGGACACATGGCCAGTACACTGGCCAGTACACTGGAGCTCCTCTATGGCACCCCACTGGTGTGGAAGGGACACATGGCCAGTACACTGGGGCACCTCTATGGCACCCCACTGGTGTGGAAGGGACACGTGGCCAGTACACTGGGGCACCTCTATGGCACCCCACTGGTGTGGAAGGGACACGTGGTCAGTACACTGGAGCTCCTCTATGGCACCCCACTGGTGTGGAAGGGACACGTGGCCAGTACACTGGAGCTCCTCTATGGCACCCCACTGATGTGGAAGGGACACATGGCCAGTACACTGGAGCTCCTCTATGGCACCCCACTGGTGTGGAAGGGACACATGGCCAGTACACTGGAGCTCCTCTACGTGGGTTGAAGTCAACTAGTTGCACTAAACGCCCTCTCTGTGCGGTGTGAGAGTGGAACCGCTGCACTGAAACAGCCTTAGGTGAAAGCTCGCCACTGCCAGGACACTGGAGCTCACATGTGGGTGGTGTGGGGGCAGAGCAAGTGCGCCCAGGGGTAGGGCTGGGGTGTGGGTCGGGGCTCTTACATTGCATGGGAAGGCCATAACGGCATGGGTGATGGGTTGGGGGAGCGAAGACTAGGACATGTCAATTGCCCCAGCAGTCGAGGGGGGCATGGTCAGCGCACCAGCGATGCCCCTTTACAAGGAATGGGGGCAGGGTCCGTACACTAGGGGCTCTCGTGGAGTATGGTGAGGTTGGCCAGAAGTCTGGAGATGCCTTTGAGGATTTAGGGGATAACAGTAGCACTACCCCAGAACACTTGGCCCAGTGTGGCAGCGAGTGTGTGTGGGCAGTGCACCCTGTTGGCGGCTGATGGGAACAGAGCCAATACACTGGAGCTGCCGCCTGTGGTGGGGGCGGGGGAGGGGGGGAATACACTCGGGATGGCCCCTGGGTCACAGAAGGCTGGTGGGGTAGAAAGCTGTACCATATGATGGAGGGAACTTGTAGTGCCAGTACACGAGACGATCCCACCTTGGATGGGGAGCAATGACACTACTCCTTGGGGTACGGGTCCACACGGACACGTGCACTGGAGGGGCCTGTTATTGGGGGAGGGGGGGGGCAAGGTCAGTGCACTAACGCTGCCTGTGAGGTTGATGGGCCATGGCCCGTACACTAGAGGTGAGCATCGACTGGAATGATCACCAGTACCAGTACACTGAAAGGCGGGTCAGTACACTGCCGATGTCTCGGAAAGAAAGAGGGCAAGAACAGCACAGTGGGGGTGTCCCGGGGCAATACACTGTGGGGGCCCGTCTGCTGGGGGCGCATGGCCGGTACACTGGAGGGGCCCTGCTTTCTGGGTCTCACTCTTCTCATTAGCACTCACTCACCCCCAAACACAACACCCAGAACTGTTTAAAGTGCCTGGCAGGAAGACGGAGATACGCAGGACTCGGTACTCACATCTTCCATGGTCCTGGGAACAGATCTCACTCATCCAAGGCCGCAGATCTCACTCATCCAAGGCTGTCGATGTCACTCCTATAGAGCCGCATGTATCCGGGTCCGCGGACTTCGGTGGTCTGGGTCGGGGTCATTCATAGGACTGCAGCTCTCAGGGGTTCATGCCTGGATACCCCACTCGCACTCAGCCGCAGAGGTCTCCGGTCTAGAGCTGCAAAGCTCCCTGGTAGGGGACTGCAAATGCCCCTGTCCCCCGGTGACAGAGCTCACTCTCCTTAGGTGCACAGTTCACTCATCCAGGGCAGCAGATGTCACGGACCCATGGAGGCAGATCTCGCTCATCGGTGGCTGCCGATCTCACCCACTCTGGCCTGCAGACGGTGGATCGCCCCAGTGCTGCAGATCACACGGTTGACACAGGTCGCGATCTGACCCGGGATGAAGGTGACGCCGGTTCAGGGCCAGGATCCCCTCTCTCCCTAGAATTCTGATCCGCTATTCCAGACTCCAGAGCGCCTCCCCTCCCCGGAGCGTCGCCTCTGCGCCCGGACCCCCCTCCTCCTTCTGGGCCCTGCCTCCTCTTCCCTCTGCCCGGAGCCTCCTCGCCCAGCGGGAGCCTCCTCTCTCAGCTCACAGCTGTGGCGGCTGGAAACTTCTGCAAAACTGAAAAAAAGTTGGGTTTCCGGTTTCACGAAGCTCCGGGCCCCAGGCTCGGAGCTGCAGGGGAGCCGGGGCGGACGCGGGAGCCAGTGGGCAGAGGCGCGGATGGGCCCGTGGGCAAGGGCGCGGATGGGCCAGTGGGCAGAGGCGGGGATGTGCCAGTGGGCAGAGGCGCGGATGTGCCAGTGGGCAGAGGCGGGGATGTGCCAGTGGGCAGAGGCGCGGATGGGCCCGTGGGCAAGGGCGCGGATGTGCCAGTGGGCAGAGGCGCGGATGTGCCAGTGGGCAGAGGCGCGGATGTGCCAGTGGGCAGAGGGTTTCGCAGGGAAGAAGCGCAGTTTGGCAGAGGGGTAAGGGGCACTAACGGGAAAGGATGGCGAGCTATGGGGGAGCTCTTGGCCGCGGAGATCCACGTGGGCTGCCACACAGGTGGGGCACGCCACGCGTGGGGACACGGGCACCGGCCCGCAGAAATGTTTACAGGAGGCCGCCGCAGACAAAGGTATGGGTGGCTGGCCACTGGGCGAGGGTAGGAACACTTGCGGGCAGAGAAGAGACAGGGCAGCCAGGAACCCCAGGGAACAAAGAGATGCCAAGGAGCAGAAGGACTGGGGAAGAGGAGAGGCAGAGAGATGCACAGGGACAGAGTGACTGGGGAAGAGGAGAGGCGGAGAGACGCACAGGGACAGAGGGACTGGGGAAGAGGAGAGCCAGAGAGATGCACAGGGACAGAGGGACTGGGGAAGAGGAGAGGCAGAGAGATGCACATGGACAGAGGGACTGGGGAAGAGGAGAGGAAGAGAGCTGCACAGGGACAGGGGCACTGTGACTGGGGAATAGGAGAGGCTGATAGATGCACAGGGGCAGAGGGACTGGGAGGAGAGGCAGGGAGCTGCACAGGGACAGGGGCACTGGGGAAGAGGAGAGGCAGAGAGCTGCACAGGGACAGGGGCACTGGGGAAGAGGAGAGGCAGAGAGCTGCACAGGGACAGAGGGACTGGGGAGGAGAGGCAGGGAGCTGCACAGGGAGAGAGGCACTGGGGAAGAGGAGAGGCAGAGAGCTGCACAGGGACAGGGGCACCGGGGAAGAGGAGAGGCAGAGAGCTGCACAGGGACAGGGGCACTGTGACTGGGGAATAGGAGAGGCTGAGAGATGCACAGGGGCAGAGGCACTGGGACTAGGGAAGAGGAGAGGCGGTGAGATGCACATGTAGAGCGGCACTGGGACTAGGGAACAGGAGAGGCAGAGAGATGCACAAGGACAGAGGGACTTGGACTAGGGAAGAGGAGAGGCAGAGAGATACAGAGGGACTGGGACTAGTGAAGAGGAGAGGCAGAGAGATGCACAAGGACAGAGGGGCTGGGACTTGGGAAGAGGAGAGGCAGAGAGATGCACAGGACAGAGGGACTGGGACTAGGGAAGAGGAGAGGCAGAGAGATGCACAGGGACAGAGGCACTGGGACCGGGGAAGAGGAGAGGCGGAGAGATGCACATGTAGAGAGGCATTGGGACTAGGGAAGAGGAGAGGCAAAGAGAACCACATGTAGAGAGGCATTGGGACTAGGGTAGAGGGGAGGCAGAGAGATGCACACGGACAGAGGGACTGGGACTAGGGAAGAGGAGAGGCAGAGAGATGCACAAGGACAGAGGTACTTGGACTAGGGAAGAGGAGAGGCAGAGAGATACAGAGGGACTGGGACTAGGGAAGAGGAGAGGCAGAGATATGCACAAGGACAGAGGGACTGGGACTAGGGAAGAGGAGAGGCAGCGAGATGCACAGGGACAGAGGCACTGGGACCAGGGAAGAGGAGAGGCAGAGAGATACACATGTAGAGAGGCACTGGGACTAGGGAAGAGGAGAGGCAAAGAGAACCACATGTAGAGAGGCATTGGGACTAGGGAAGAGGAGAGGCAGAGAGATCCACATGGACAGAGGGACTGGGACTACGGGAGAGGAGAGGCAGAGAGATGCACAAGGAAGAGGGACTTGGACTATGGAAGAGGAGAGGCAGAGAGATATAGAGGGACTGGGACTAGTGAAGAGGAGAGGCAGAGAGATGCACAAGGACAGAGGGACTGGGACTAGGGAAGAGGAGAGGCAGAGAGATGCACAGGGACAGATGGGCTGGGACTAGGGAAGAGGAGAGGCAGAGATATACACATGGACAGAGGCACTGGGACCGGGGAAGAGGAGAGGCAGAGAGATGCACATGTAGAGAGGCACTGGGACTAGGGAAGAGGAGAGGCAAAGAGATGAACATGTAGAGAGGCATTGGGACTAGGGAAGAGGAGAGGCAGAGAGATGCACACAGACAGAGGGACTGGGACTAGGGAAGAGGAGAGGCAGAGAGATACAGAGGCACTGGGACTAGAGAAGAGGAGAGGCAGAGAGATACACATGGACAGAGGGACTGGGACTAGGGAAGAGGAGAGGCAGGGAGATACACAGGGACAGAGGGACTGGGACTAGGGAAGAGGAGAGGCAGAGAGATGCACAGGGACAGATGGACTGGGACCGAGGAAGAGGAGAGGCAGAGAGATGCACATGTAGAGAGGCACTGGGACTAGGGAAGAGGAGAGGCAGAGAGATACACAGGGACAGAGGGGCTGGGACTAGGGAAGAGGAGACGCAGAGAGATGCACAGGGACAGAGGGAATGGGACCAGGGAAGAGGAGAGGCAGAGAGATGCACATGTAGAGAGGCACTGGGTCTAGGGAAGAGGAGAGGCAGAGAGATACACAGGGACAAAGGGACTGGGACTAGAGAAGAGTAGAGGCAGAGAGATGCACAGGGACAGAGAGAATGGGACCAGGGAAGAGGAGAGGCAGAGAGATGCACATGTAGAGAGGCACTGGGACTAGGGAAGAGGAGAGGCGGAGAGATGCACAGGGACAGAGGCACTGGGACTAGGGAAGAGGAGAGGCAGAGAGATGCACAGGGACACTGGGACTAGGGACGAGGAGAGGCGGAGAGATGCACATGGACGGAGAGACTGGGGAAGAGGAGAGGCAGAGAGATGCACAGGGACACAGGCACTGGGACTAGTGATGAGGAGAGGCGGAGAGATACACATGGACAAAGGGACTGGGGAAGAGGAGAGGTGATGAGATGCCCAGGGACTTAGGGAATGGGGAAGAGGAGAGGCAGAGAGATGCACAGAGACATAGACTGGGGAAGAGAAAAGGCAGAGAACTGCACAGGGTCAGGGGCACTGGGACTAGGGACGAGGAGAGGCGGAGAGATGCATATGGACAGAGGGACTGGGGAAGAGGAGAGGCAGAGAGATACACACGGACAGGGTCACTGGAACTATGTACGAGGAGAGGTGGAGAGATGGACAGGGACAGAGGGACTGCGGAAGAGGAGAGGGAGAGAGATGCACAGGGACAGATGGACTGGGCTAGGGAAGAGGAGAGGCAGAGAGATGCACAAGGACAGCGGCACTGGGACTACTGACGAGGAGAGGGGGAGAGATGCACATGGACAGAGGCACTGGGACTGGTGAAGAGGCGAGGCAGAGAGATGCACATGTAGAGAGGCACTGGGACTAGGGAAGAGGAGAGGCGGAGAGATGCACAGGGGCAGAGGCACTGGGACTAAGGAAGAGGAGAGGCAGAAAGATGCACAGGGGCAGAGGCACTAGGACTAGGGACGAGGAGAGGCAGAGAGATGCACAGGAACAGAAGCACTGGGACAAGGGAAGAGGAGAGGCGGAGGGATGCACATGGACATAGAGACTAGGGGAAAGGAGAGGCAGAGAGATGCACAGGGACCGAGGCACTGGGGAATAGGAGAGGCTGAGAGATGCACAGGGGTAGAAGCACTAGGACTGGGGAAGAGGAGAGGCTGAGAGCGCTGCACAGGGGCAGAGGCACTGGGACTGGGGAAGAGGAGAAGCTGAGAGATGCAGAGGGACAGAGGGACCGGGAAGAGGAGAGGTAGAGAGATGCATCTGGGCAGAGGGACTAGGGAAGAGGAGAGGCAGAGAGATACACATGGTCAGAGGGACTGGGGAAGAGGAGAGGCAGAGAGATGCACAGGGACAGAGGGACTGGGACTGGGGAAGAGGAGGGGGAGAGAGATGCACATGGACAGAGGGGCTGGGACTATGGAAGAGGAGAGGCAGAGGGATGTGCAGGGACAGAGGCACTGGGACTGGGGATGAGAAGAGGCAGAGAGATGCACATGGACAGAGGGACTGGGACTAGGGAAGAGGAGAGGCAGATAGATGCACATGGACAGAGGGTCTGGGACTATGGAAGAGGAGAGGCAGAGAGATGTGCAGGGACAGAGGGACTGGGGATGAGGAGAGGCAGAGAGATGCACATGGACAGAGGGGCTGGGACTAGGGAAGAGGAGAGGCAGAGAGATGTGCAGGGGCAGAGGCACTGGGACTGGGGATGAGGAGAGGCAGATAGATGCACAGGGACAGAAGGAATGGGGAAGAGGAGCGGCAGAGAAATGCACAGACTATAGGCACTGGGACTGTAGAAGAGGAGAGGCAGAGAGATGCACAAGGACAGAGACTGTGGACTGGGGAAGATGAAAGGCAGAGAGCCGCACAGGGACAGAGGAACTGGGCAAGAGCAGAGGCAGAGAGATGCACAGGGACCGAGGCACTGGGGAATAGGAGAGGCTGAGAGATGCACAGGGGTAGAAGCACTAGGACTGGGGAAGAGGAGAGGCTGAGAGCGCTGCACAGGGGCAGAGGCACTGGGACTGGGGAAGAGGAGAAGCTGAGAGATGCAGAGGGACAGAGGGACCGGGAAGAGGAGAGGTAGAGAGATGCATCTGGGCAGAGGGACTAGGGAAGAGGAGAGGCAGAGAGATACACATGGTCAGAGGGACTGGGGAAGAGGAGAGGCAGAGAGATGCACAGGGACAGAGGGACTGGGACTGGGGAAGAGGAGGGGGAGAGAGATGCACATGGACAGAGGGGCTGGGACTATGGAAGAGGAGAGGCAGAGGGATGTGCAGGGACAGAGGCACTGGGACTGGGGATGAGAAGAGGCAGAGAGATGCACATGGACAGAGGGACTGGGACTAGGGAAGAGGAGAGGCAGATAGATGCACATGGACAGAGGGTCTGGGACTATGGAAGAGGAGAGGCAGAGAGATGTGCAGGGACAGAGGGACTGGGGATGAGGAGAGGCAGAGAGATGCACATGGACAGAGGGGCTGGGACTAGGGAAGAGGAGAGGCAGAGAGATGTGCAGGGGCAGAGGCACTGGGACTGGGGATGAGGAGAGGCAGATAGATGCACAGGGACAGAAGGAATGGGGAAGAGGAGCGGCAGAGAAATGCACAGACTATAGGCACTGGGACTGTAGAAGAGGAGAGGCAGAGAGATGCACAAGGACAGAGACTGTGGACTGGGGAAGATGAAAGGCAGAGAGCCGCACAGGGACAGAGGAACTGGGCAAGAGCAGAGGCAGAGAGATGCACAGGGACAAAGGCACTGGGACTGGGGTAGAGGAGAGGCTGAGAGCTGCACAGGGGCAGAGGCACTGGGACGGGGGAAGAGGAGAGGTTGAAAGATACACAGGGACAGAGGGACTGGGATAGGGAAGAGGAGAGGCAGAGAGATGCACATGGACAGAGGGGCTGGGACTATGGAAGAGGAGAGGCAGAGCGATGCACAGGGACAGGGGCACTGGGACTAGGGACGAGGAGAGGCGGAGAGATGCATATGGACAGAGGGGCTGGGGAAGAGGAGAGGCAGAGAGATACACAGGAACACAGGCACTGGAACTATGCACGAGGAGAGGTGGAGAGATACACATGGACAGAGAGACTGGGGAAGCGGAGAGGCAGAGAGATGCACAGGGACAGAGGTACTGGGGAAGAGGAGAGGCAGGGAGCTGCACAGGAACAGAGGCACTGGGGAAGAGGAGAGGCAGAGAGCTGCACAGGGACAGGGGCACTGTGACTGGGTAATAGGAGAGGCTGAGAGATGTACAGGGGCAGAGGGACTGGGACTAGGAAGAGGAGAGGCAGAGAGATGCACATGTAGAGAGGCACTGTGACTAGGGAAGAGGAGAGGCAGAGAGATACACATGCAGAGAGGCACTGGGACTAGGGAAGA
Organism: Ambystoma mexicanum; assembly: GCF_040938575.1. Lineage (NCBI taxonomy): Eukaryota > Metazoa > Chordata > Amphibia > Caudata > Ambystomatidae > Ambystoma > Ambystoma mexicanum. Next base: position 1,448,972,840 of record NC_090934.1, on the reverse strand, counting down.
GGAGAGGCGGTGAGATGCACATGTAGAACGGCACTGGGACTAGGGAACAGGAGAGGCAGAGAGATGCACAAGGACAGAGGGACTTGGACTAGGGAAGAGGAGAGGCAGAGAGATACAGAAGGACTGGGACTAGTAAAGAGGAGAGGCAGAGAGAAGCACAAGGACAGAGGGACTCGGACTAGGGAAGAGGAGAGGCAAAGAGATGCACAGGGACAGAGGGACTGGGACTAAGGAAGAGGAGAGGCAGAGAGATGCACAGGGACAGAGGGACTGGGACCGGGGAAGAGGAGAGGCAGAGAGATGCACATGTAGAGAGGCACTGGGACTAGGGAAGAGGAGAGGCAGAGAGATACACAGGGACAAAGGGACTGGGACTAGGGAAGAGGAGAGGCAGAGAAATGCACAGGGACAGAGGGAATGGGACCAGGAAAGAGGAGAGGCAGAGAGATGCACATGTAGAGAGGCACTGGGACTAGGGAAGAGGAGAGGCAGAGAGATGCACAAGGACAGAGGGACTGGGACTAGGGAAGAGGAGAGGCAGAGGGATGCACAAGGACAGAGGGACTTGGACTAGGGAAGAGGAGAGGCAGAGAGATACAGAGGGACTGGGACAAGTGAAGAGGAGAGGCAGAGAGATGCACAAGGACAGAGGGACTGGGACTAGGGAAGAGGAGAGGCAGAGAGATGCACACGGACAGAGGGGCTTGGACTAGGGAAGAGGAGAGGCAGAGATATACACATGGACAGAGGCACTGGGACCGGGGAAGAGGAGAGGCAGCGAGATGCACATGTAGAGAGGCACTGGGACTAGGGAAGATGAGAGGCAAAGAGATACACAGGGACAAAGGGACTGGGACTAGGGAAGAGGAGAGGCAGAGAGATGCACAGGGACAGAGAGAATGGGATCAGGGAAGAGGAGAGGCAGAGAGATGCACATTTAGAGAGGCACTGGGACTAGGGAAGAGGAGAGGCAGAGAGATACACAGGGACAAAGGGACTGGGACTAGGGAAGAGGAGAGGCAGAGAGATGCACAAGGACAGAGGGACTGGGACTAGGGAAGAGGGGAGGCAGAGAGATGCACAGGGACAGAGGGGCTGGGACTAGGGAAGAGGAGAGGCAGAGAGCTGCACAGGGGCAGAGGCACTGGGACGGGGGACTAGGAGAGGTCGAGAGATGCTCAGAGGCACTGGGACGGGGGAAGAGGAGAGGTTGAAAGATGCACAGGGACAGAGGGACTGGGACTAGGGAAGAGGAGAGGCAGACAGATGCACATGGACAGAGGGGCTGGGACAACGGAAGAGGAGAGGCAGAGCGATGCACAGGGACAGGGGCACTGGGACTAGGGACGAGGAGAGGCGGAGAGATGCATATGGACAGAGGTACTGGGGAAGAGGAGAGGCAGTGAGATGCACAGGAACACAGGCACTGGAACTATGCACGAGGAGAGGTGGAGAGATACACATGGACAGAGAGACTGGGGAAGAGGAGAGGCAGAGAGATGCACAGGGACAGAGGGACTGGGGAAGAGGAGAGGCAGGGAGCTGCACAGGGACAGAGGCACTGGAGAAGAGGAGAGGCAAGAGCTGCACAGGGACAGGGGCACTGTGAATGGGGAATAGGAGAGGCTGAGAGATGCACAGGGGCAGAGGGACTGGGACTAGGAAGAGGAGAGGCAGAGAGATACACATGCAGAGGGGCACTGGGACTAGGGAAGATGAGAGGCGGTGAGATGCACATGTAGAGCGGGACTGGGACTAGGGAACAGGAGAGGCAGATAGATGCACAAGGACAGAGGGACTTGGACTAGGGAAGAGGAGAGGCAGAGAGATACAGAGGGACTGGGACTAGTGAAGAGGAGAGGCAGAGAGATGCACAAGGACAGACGGACTGGGACTATGGAAGAGGAGAGGCAGAGAGATGCACAGGGACAGAGGGGCTGGGACTAGGGAAGAGGAGAGGCAGAGAGATGCACAAGGACAGAGGGGCTGGGACTAGGGAAGAGGAGAGGCAGAGATATACACATGGACAGAGTCACTGGGACCGGGGAAGAGGAGAGGCAGAGAGATGCACATGTAGAGAGGCACTGGGACTAGGGAAGAGGAGAGGCAAATAGATGCACATGTAGAGAGGCATTGGGACTAGGGAAGAGGAGAGGCAGAGAGATGCACACGGAAAGAGGGACTGGGACTAGGGAAGAGGAGAGGCAGAGAAATACAGAGGCACTGGAAGTAGGGAAGAGGAGAGGCAGAGATATACACAGGGACAGAGGGACTGGGACTAGGAAAGAGAAGAGGCAGAGAGATACACAGGGACAGAGGGACTGGGACTAGGGAAGAGGAGAGGCAGAGAGATGCACAGGGACTGAGGGACTGGGACCGGGGAAGAGGAGAGGCAGAGAGATGCACATGTAGAGAGGCACTGGGACTAGGTAAGAGGAGAGGCAGAGAGATACACAGGGACAAAGGGACGGGGACTAGGGAAGAGGAGAGGCAGAGAGATGCACAGGGACAGAGGGAATGGGACCAGGGAAGAGGAGAGGCAGAGAGATGCACATGTAGAGAGGCAACTTGGACTAGGGAAGAGGAGAGGCAGAGAGATACACAGGGACAAAGGGACTGGGACTAGGGATGCGGAGAGGCAGAGAGATGCACAGGGACAGAGATAATGGGACCAGGGAAGATGAGAGGCAGTGAGATGCACATGTAGAGAGGCACTGGGACTAGGGAAGAGGAGAGGCAGAGAGATACACAGGGACAAAGAGACTGGGACTAGGGAAGAGGAGAGGCAGAGAGATGCACAGGGACAGGGACACTGGGACTAGGGACGAGGAGAGGCGGAGAGATGCACATGGACAGAGAGACTGGGGAAGAGGAGAGGCAGAGAGATGCACAGGGACACAGGCACTGGGACTAGGGATGAGGAGAGGCAGAGAGATACACATGGACAAAGGGACTGGGGAAGAGGAGAGGTGATGAGATGCCCAGGGATCTAGGGACTGGGGAAGAGGAGAGGCAGAGAGATACACAGAGACAGAGACTGGGGAAGAGAAGAGGCAGAGAGCTGCACAGGGACAGCGGCACTGGGACTAGGGACGAGGAGAGGCGGAGAGATGCATATGGACAGAGGGACTGGGGAAGAGGAGAGGCAGAGCAATGCACAGGGACAGGGGCACTCGAACTATGTACGAGGAGAGGTGGAGAGATGCACAGGGATAGAGGGACTGGGGAAGAGGAGAGGGAGAGAGATGCACAGGGACAGATGGACTGGGCTAGGGAAGAGGAGAGGCAGAGAGATGCACATGGACAGAGGCACTGGGACTGGTGAAGAGGAGAGGCAGAAAGATGCACAGGGGCAGAGGCATTTGGACTGGGGATGATGAGTGGCAGAGAGATGCACAGGAACAGAGGCACTGGGACAAGGGAAGAGGAGAGCCGGAGGGATGCACATGGACATAGAGACTAGGGTAAAGGAGAGGCAGAGAGATGCACAGGGACCGAGGCACTGGGGAATAGGAGAGGCTGAGAGATGCACAGGGGCAGAAGCACTAGGACTGGGGAAGAGGAGAGACTGAGAGCGCTGCACAGGGGCAGTGGCACTGGGACTGGGGAAGAGGAGAGGCTGAGAGATGCAGAGGGACAGAGGGACCGGGAAGAGGAGAGGCAGAGAGATGCATCTGGGCAGAGGGACTAGTGAAGAGGAGAGGCAGAGAGATACACATGGTCAGAGGGACTGGGGAAGAGGAGAGGCAGAGAGATGTACAGGGACAGAGGGACTGGGACTGGGGAAGAGGAGAGGCAGAGAGATGCACATGGACAGAGGGGCTGGGACTATGGAAGAGGAGAGGCAGAGGGATGTGCAGAGACAGAGGCACTGGGACTGGGGATGAGGAGAGGCAGAGAGATGCACATGGGCAGAGGGTCTGGGACTATGGAAGAGGAGAGGCAGAGAGATGTGCAGGGACAGATGGACTGGGGATGAGGAGAGGCAGAGAGATGCACATGGACAGATGGGCTGGGACTAGGGAAGAGGAGAGGCAGAGAGATGTGCAGGGACAGAGGCACTGGGACTGGGGATGAGGAGAGGCAGAGAGATGTACACGGACAGAGGCACTGGGGATGATGAGAGGCAGAGAGATGCACAAGGACAGAAGGAATGGGGAAGAGGAGCGGCAGAGAAATGCACAGACTAGAGACACTGGGACTGTAGAAGAGGAGAGGCAGAGAGATGCACAAGGACAGAGACTCTGGACTGGGGAAGATGAAAGGCAGAGAGCCGCACAGGGAAAGAGGAACTGGGCAAGAGCAGAGGCAGAGAGATGCACAGGGACAAAGGCACTGGGACTGGGGTAGAGGAGAGGCAGAGAGATGCACAGGGGCAGAGGCACTGGGACGGGGGAGGAGGAGAGCTCGAGAGATGCGCAGAGGCACTGGGACGGGGGAAGAGGAGAGGTTGAAAGATGCACAGGGACAGAGGGACTGGGACTAGGGAAGAGGAGAGGCAGAGAGATGCACATGGACAGAGGGACTGGGACTATGGAAGAGGAGAGGCAGAGCGATGCACAGGGGCACTGGGACTAGGGACGAGGAGAGGCTGAGAGATGCATATGGACAGAGAGACTGGGGAAGAGGAGAGGCATAGAGATACAAAGGAACAAAGGTCCTGGAACTATGCACGAGGAGAGGTGGAGAGATACACATGGACAGAGAGACTGGGGAAGAGGAGAGGCAGAGAGATGCACAGGGACAGAGGGACTGGGGAAGAGGAGAGGCAGGGAGCTGCACAGGGACAGAGGCACTGGGGAAGAGGAGAGGCAGAGAGCTGCACAGGGACAGGGGCACTGTGACTGGGGAATAGGAGAGGCTTTGAGATGCACAGGGGCAGATGGACTGGGACTAGGAAGAGGAGAGGCAGAGAGATGCACAGGGACAGAGGCACTGGGACCGGGGAAGAGGAGAGGCAGAGAGATGCACATGTAGAGAGGCACTGGGACTAGGGAAGAGGAGAGGCAAAGAGAACCACATGTAGAGAGGCATTGGGACTAGGGAAGAGGAGAGGCAGAGAGATGCACACGGACAGAGGGAATGGAACTAGGGAAGAGGAGAGGCAGAGAGATGCACAAGGACAGAGGGACTTGGACTAGGGAAGAGGAGAGGCAGAGAGATACAGAGGGACTGGGACTAGTGAAGAGAGAGGCAGAGAGATGCACAAGGACAGAGGGACTGGGACTAGGGAAGAGGAGAGGCAGAGAGATGCACAGGGACAGAGGGGCTTGGGCTAGGGAAGAGGAGAGGCAGAGATATACACATGGACCGAGGCACTGGGACCGGGGAAGAGGAGAGGCAGAGAGATGCACATGTAGAGAGGCACTGGGACTAGGGAAGAGGAGAGGCAAAGAGATGCACATGTAGAGAGGCATTGGGACTAGGGAAGATGAGAGGCAAAGAGATGCACACGGACAGAGGGACTGGGACTAGGGAAGAGGAGAGGCAGAGAGATACAGAGGCACTGGGACTAGGGAAGAGGAGAGGCAGAGAGATGCACAGGGACAGAGGGACTGGGACTAGGGAAGAGGAGAGGCAGAGAGATACACAGGGACAGAGGGACTGGGACTAAGGAAGAGGAGAGGCAGAAAGATGCACTGGGACAGAGGGACTGGGACCGAGGAAGAGGAGAGGCAGAGAGATGCACATGTAGAGAGGCACTGGGACTAGGGAAGAGGAGAGGCAGAGAGATACACAGGGACAAAGGGACTGGGACTAGGGAAGAGGAGAGGCAGAGAGATGCACAGGGACAGAGGGAATGGGACCAGGGAAGAGGAGAGGCAGAGAGATGCACATGTAGAGAGGCACTGGGACTAGGGAAGACGAGAGGCAGAGAGACACACAGGGACAAAGGGACTGGGACTAGGGAAGAGGAAAGGCAGAGAGATGCACAGGGACAGAGAGAATGGGACCAGGGAAGAGGAGAGGCAGAGAGATGCACATGTAGAGAGGCACTGGGACTAGGGAAGAGGAGAGGCAGAGAGATACACAGGGACAAAGGGACTGGGACTAGGGAAGAGGAGAGGCAGATAGATGCACAAGGACAGAGGGACAGGGACTAGGGAAGAGGAGAGGCAGAGAGATGCACAGGGACAGAGGGGCTGGGACTAGGGAAGAGGAGAGGCAGAGAGCTGCACAGGGGCAGAGGCACTGGGACGGGGGACGAGGAGAGGTGGAGAGATGCGCAGAGGCACTGGGACGGGGGAAGAGGAGATGTTGAAAGATGCACAGGGACTGGGACTATGGAAGAGGAGAGGCAGAGCGATGCACAGGGACAGGGGCACTGGGACTAGGGACGAGGAGAGGCGGAGAGATGTATATGGACACAGGGACTGGGGAAGAGGAGAGGCAGAGAGATACACAGGAACACAGGCACTGGAACTATGCACGAGGAGAGGTGGAGAGATACACATGGACAGAGAGACTGGGGAAGAGGAGAGGCAGAGAGATGCACAGGGACAGAGGGACTGGGGAAGAGGAGAGGCAGGGAGCTGCACAGGGACAGAGGCACTGGGGAAGAGGAGAGGCAGAGAGCTGCACAGGGACAGGGGCACTGTGAATGGGGAATAGGAGAGGCTGAGAGATGCACAGGGGCTGAGGGACTGGGACTAGGAAGAGGAGAGGCAGAGAGATGCACATGTAGAGAGGCACTGTGACTAGGGAAGAGGAGAGGCAGAGAGATACACATGCAGAGGGGCACTGGGACTAGGGAAGAGGAGAGGCGGTGAGATGCACATGTAGAGCGGGATTGGGACTAGGGAACAGGAGAGGCAGATAGATGCACAAGGACAGAGGGACTTGGACTAGGGTAGAGGAGAGGCAGAGAGATACAGAGGGACTGCGACTAGTGAAGAGGAGAGGCAGAGAGATGCACAGGGACAGACGGACTGGGACTAGGGAAGAGGAGAGGCAGAGAGATGCACAGGGACAGAGGGGCTGGGACTAGGAAAGAGGAGAGGCAGAGAGATGCACAATGACAGAGGGACTGGGACTAGGGAAGAGGAGAGGCAGAGAGATGCACAGGGACAGAGGCACTGGGACCGGGGAAGAGGAGAGGCAGAGAGATGCACATGTAGAGAGGCACTGGGACTAGGGAAGAGGAGAGGCAAAGAGAACCACATGTAGAGAGGCATTGGGAGTAGGGAAGAGGAGAGGCAGAGAGATGCACACGGACAGAGGGACTGGGACTAGGGAAGAGGAGAGGCAGAGAGATGCACAAGGACAGAGGGACTTTGCCTAGGGAAGAGGAGAGGCAGAGAGATACAGAGGGACTGGGACTAGTGAAGAGGAGAGGCAGAGAGATGCACAAGGACAGAGGGACTGGGACTAGGGAGGAGGAGAGGCAGGGAGATGCACAGGGACAGAGGGGCTGGGGCTAGGGAAGAGGAGAGGCAGAGATATACACATGGACAGAGGCACTGGGACCGGGGAAGAGGAGAGGCAGAGAGATGCACATGTAGAGAGGCACTGGGACTAGGGAAGAGGAGAGGCAGAGAAATACAGAGGCACTGGAACTAGGGAAGAGGAGAGGCAAAGAGATGCACATATAGAGAGGCATTGGGACTAGGGAAGAGGAGAGGCAGAGAGATGCACACGGAAAGAGGGACTGGGACTAGGGAAGAGGAGAGGCAGAGAAATACAGAGGCACTGGAACTAGGGAAGAGGAGAGGCAGAGAGGTACACAGGGACAGAGGGACTGGGACTAGGAAAGAGGAGAGGCAGAGAGATACACAGGGACAGAGGGACTGGGACTAGGGAAGAGGTGAGGCAGAGAGATGCACAGGGACAGAGGGACTGGGACCGGGGAAGAGGAGAGGCAGAGAGATGCACATGTAGAGAGGCACTGGGACTAGGGAAGAGGAGAGGCAGAGAGATACACAGGAACAAAGGGACTGGGACTAGGGAAGAGGAGAGGCAGAGAGATGCACAGGGACAGAGGGAATGGGACCAGGGAAGAGGAGAGGCAGAGAGATGCACATGTAGAGAGGCACTGTGACTAGGGAAGAGGAGAGGCAGAGAGATACACAGGGACAACGGGACTGGGACTAGGGAAGAGGAGAGGCAGAGAGATGCACAGGGACAGAGATAATGGGACCAGGGAAGAGGAGAGGCAGCGAGATGCACATGTAGAGAGGCACTGGGACTAGGGAAGACGAGAGGCAGAGAGATACACAGGGACAAAGGGACTGGGACTAGGGAAGAGGAGAGGCAGAGAGATGCACAGGGACAGAGAGAATGGGACCAGGGAAGAGGAGAGGCAGAGAGATGCACATGTAGAGAGGCACTGGGACTAGGGAAGAGGAGAGGCAGAGAGATACACAGGGACAAAGTGACTGGGACTAGGGAAGAGGAGAGGCAGGGAGATGCACAAGGACAGAGGGACTGGGACTAGGGAAGAGGAGAGGCAGAGAGATGCACAGGGACAGAGGGGCTGGGACTAGGGAAGAGGAGAGGCAGAGAGCTGCACAGGGGCAGAGGCACTGGGACGGGGGACGAGGAGAGGTCGAGATATGCGCAGAGGCACTGGGACGGGGGAAGAGGAGAGGTTGAAAGATGCACAGGGACAGAGGGACTGGGACTAGGGAAGAGGAGAGGCAGAGAGATGCACATGGACAGAGGGGCTGGGACTATGGAAGAGGAGAGGCAGAGCGATGCACAGGGACAGGGGCACTGGGACTAGGGACGAGGAGAGGCGGAGAGATGCATATGGACAGAGGGACTGGGGAAGAGGAGAGGCAGAGAGATACACAGGAACATAGGCACTGGAACTATGCGTGAGGAGAGGTGGAGTGATACACATGGACAGAGAGACTGGGGAAGAGGAGAGGCAGAGAGATGCACAGGGACAGAGGGACTGGGGAAGAGGAGAGGCAGGGAGCTGCACAGGGACAGAGGCACTGGGGAAGAGGAGAGGCAGAGAGCTGCACAGGGACAGGGGCACTGTGAATGGGGAAGAGGAGAGGCAGAGAGATGCACATGTAGAGAGGCACTGGGACTAGGGAAGAGGAGAGGCAAAGAGAACCACATGTAGAGAGGCATTGGGACTAGGGAAGAGGAGATGCAGAGAGATGCACACTGACAGAGGGACTGGGACTAGGGAAGAGGAGAGGCAGAGAGATGCACAAGGACAGAGGGACTTGGACTAGGGAAGAGGAGAGGCAGAGAGATACAGAGGGACTGGGACTAGGGAAGAGGAGAGGCAGGGAGATGCACAGGGACAGAGGGGCTGGGACTAGGGAAGAGGAGAGGCAGAGATATACACATGGACAGAGCTACTGGGACCGGGGAAGAGGAGAGGCAGAGAGATGCACATGTAGAGAGGCACTAGGACTAGGGAAGAGGAGAGGCAAAGAGATGCACATGTAGAGAGGCATTGGGACTAGGGAAGAGGAGAGGCAGAGAGATGCACACGGAAAGAGGGACTGGGACTAGGGAAGAGGAGAGGCAGAGAAATACAGAGGCACTGGAACTAGGGAAGAGGAGAGGCAGAGAGATACACATGCAGAGAGGCACTGGAACTAGGGAAGAGGAGAGGCGGTGAGATGCACATGTAGAGCGGCACTGGGACTAGGGAACAGGAGAGGCAGAGAGATGCACAAGGACAGAGGGACTTGCGCTAGGGAAGAGGAGAGGCAGAGAGATACAGAGGGACTGGGACTAGTGAAGAGGAGAGGCAGAGAGAAGCAAAAGGACAGAGGGACTGGTGGTGCAACGATCTTCAACTTTTCCTCGACGCCGGGATCCTCTCATCTTCTGGCAAAGCCCCGACTTCCATCCACCACCACGAACAACTGCCCTCGCCGGAGCTGACTCTTCGCTTGCAAGGTACTGTGTCCGCCTGGCTTCCCTTGAAACGGTTAGCGTGAGGTGTCTTAAATCCTTACCTTTCCACTGGGTCGCCTCCAGACCTTCTTAACTTTTGTTCTAAAACTGGTCCAACCTTTCAGTGACATTTTGCTACAAAGACTTGAAGTGCGTTTCCACTGTGTTTTAAACCAAGTATGATATCCGTTATTACTTGGTTACAATGGAATTTGGTGCAGCCAGTCGAGCCCTTTCTTACTGTGGCATGATTTTCTTTTCTGGGCATTTAGATTACTGGTTGTGGCAGTGTTTATGTCTCCTCTCCTGCTGGGTTGAAGCTTGGTGATGTATTAGCATGCATCTTCCAAAATGTGCTGCTCACATCAAAATGGGAATGGAGCCTCATTAATGGACCATCAGACCCTTGATTAGAGGTGGTGGGCATGCCAGAGCAGGAGCAATCAGGGGATCCTACAGCAGAATGCTGCAAAGACAACTCATCAGGTTAGGGGACTGTTGCTGCGAGGTTATGTGATTAGACATTCCAGTAAATAATATGGCTTTTTCCTATTCCTGCTGTAAAATGTATTGTTTCGACCTAGGTATGGGTACAGGTGCCTCGCGTCACTCAGTGTAGAAATCTCTGCCCCTGTAGCAAAAATAAAATACACTGTCACCCATTAATATATGCAGAGTAAGTGAACGTTAGCTTGAAGTGAAATATACAAATGTCCAGAGGGGGCGCCAGACTCTTTCAAAAGGGATTAAGATGACTGTTTTAATACAAAATATAAACAGATTTTCTGCTGCTTATATTTTCTAGCCACAGAAGAAAGTGAATAAGACAAAGGAGCATTTGCCTTTAAAAAAAATCATTCAACCTGGAAAAATAATCAGAGAATCTGTAATACCGCAGGAAATCCCATTTAGACAAAGAAGTGGATCCTGGATGCCAGCTAAAAATTCGAATCTGTAATAACCATCGGCACGAGAGGGTGGAAGCAGGAGAAAGAACATATCTGCTGTTGAAATAGTGGGAGCAAACTGCCTTACACCAAAATTGTGAGAGGTTATGCGATTGACATCCTAACACATAATGGAAGGTATCTTTAAGGACCAGATTGAAGATATTATATCTAGGTCACAGGGAAGGATTGATTCAGTTTCACTTTTCTGCATCTCCAAAGCTGTCACATGGAGATGGTGTGGCTCACCCCAGTCCATACAAGGCAAGATCCAACAAGATTTTGGCTTCACGTCCTGAGGAAGGTCTGAAAAAAGAAGGTCTACAGTGTTAATGCTCAATCCTTTGACCAAATCACGTGTCAACATAAAAAAACTGATCAAAATTATAATGAACAGCTAATGACACTTGTATCAAGGATAGGGTCCAACTATTTTGTAAAATTACATATATGGAATACGGTGTAACAAAAAGGTTCAGTTACACAAAGAAAGTAGAACATTATTGTTGGTGTTTTTGTAAAAGCATCGGTATGAATGAATGACGGAGAAATTTACAGTGTGAGCATTAATTTTTATTTGTACTTGATTTTATGATATGTGGATATATTGTATGTATTAGAGACTGATAATGATAAACACAATGATATATTTTGTGTATTTGATGAATAAAACTGTATGATAATAAGTTGAGTTAGGTAATTCTGTCATCCTCCATCTTACTGGTTCACTCTGTTATGTATAGTTCTGAACATACCTGAAGAACCAGAGATTAAGTGCAGGCAACCCCTATATTTCTGATAAAGTATAAAAGGTGGCCAGCTTTATGATGATATAATCCAAATATGAGACATGAGCTTTAATGACACTTGTATTTGGTCTTGCGGGTAAGCGCCTGCACTGGAAACATGATAACCTAGGGTGAAATCCTAGCAGCCGAACACTTGAGCAAGCAAAAATGTTTTAATGCCTGTCTCAAAAATTCCCAACTGGGGGTTATGTCTGCCCTCTGAAAATAGTGAACAGGTGCTCTCCACCCTCATGTATCCTTGACTTGTTGCCTGAAATCAACACAGGACCAGAACCCGTGAAAATAACCCCCCCAGTCTCCAGGGCTGCACCCTCTCTTGCCACACCCTGGGCAAATATTCATGACTCACTTGCCCTCTCATGATTTCCACTCCTCACCCCGATGTTTGGCTTTCAACCATACTCTATTTTATAAAGATGACTTAAAAAGTGCACACACTATAGTAAAGTACTTACAGAAATGTATAACCCCCTATTGAGATATACTAGGCAAAAAGTGTACAATTATTCCCCCCACCCTGAATGGAAGACTACAAATACCAGAATGCAGTTAAGTAGAAGGCAGAAAATGGTCTGTGGATTTTGAAAATGTACTTTGAAAGACTTAAAAAACTCTTAACAAAAGGTAATTTGTCAAAAGGTAACCTGTTTGTGTTTCAATATTTGACAAAGTCATGCTTCATTTATAATGTGAGAAAAATGTTACATTCTACGTATAATAGCCGCTTTCTGGTGTGTTGAACATAAGCCTGTGAAAATAAGGCACATCATTAAATAGATCACACAAAACAGTTTTAAACTGAGGAGGGCCTATATTTTAGGCAGCTCACTTGTACTTTGATTGTGCTTTCAAAATAAAGATTTTCCTTTGCAATTCTCAACAAACGTGAAGAACGTCTTATCAAAAACAATGGTCTCTTAAATGAGACATCACGTGTAAATCGCTCCCACTTTAAATGCTGCTCCCAAGTTATTTAGGGCAAAGGTACCCTGCTGCCAGGACAATGAGGGTGCTGAGCAGGAACACTGTGCTCCTGCTCGGCACCCTCATTATTCTGCCAGCGGGACACCTTTCCCGTTCTGCACCCTCATTGTGAATGAGTGTGCCGAACAGGAGCGGTGTCCTGCTTCCAAGTGTCCTGGTCTGGCCCTTCAAAGAGCAACTGGTGTGGCAATCTACCCTCCCTGTACCCCCAAACCTCCAGCCCCGCACTCGGCACACCACTGAAAAAGGTCAGGGCCATTTGGATACATTTAATCTTTGGTGGCATGACATTTAGTGCATTACAGAGAATGTGATTATTGGCCCCGGAACATCTTCTTCCGGGTGGGCTACTAGTCTCTATGGTGCAGTGACAGTGAACATTTGCACCTATGCATTGATGGCTGATGGAAACATCTTTTGGCCTCTTTCAGTTAAAACAGGGATCTGCAGCCTGTGCCTTTCCAGATCTTTTACACTACGACTCCCCTAATCCCTAGCCATAGACAATGCATGCTGAGGCTCCTGGGGGTTGTAGTCCAACATATCTAGAGAGCCAAAGGTTAGAATTAGGGAAGGCCAAGCAAGACGTTCTTACGCAGCAAATGACGCTCTGGACCTCCTACCTGGGGAATCAGGTTTTCTGATGTTTTACTCATTGCTCGGCCCCTGTTGATTTCGCGAAGAGCTTCCGAAGTCAAATGAGAACATGTATTATAGGTTTTTGGGGCTTCAGCCTGGTACTGTGTCGCAAGATGATAGTCAAAGGATTTATTCTGATAAATTTGGTCATCATCTGTGGCTAGTTCAGGTATAATAAAATGTTGGAAATATTAGACCCAGAAAGAACTTTGAAACACTTTCATGTGTATAGGCACTATATAAAAAAACAATACAATACAACACAACTTCATACTGGAACCGCAGACATGTCAGCAATCCCCGCACGTAGAGAGGACCTAGATTGCCGGTCCTGGGACACGCCTCACACACCAAGGCCACACACTTGCGGCAGCAGAGGGTGGCATTGATTTGCTGCTTGAGATCTGCGTGGCGGCCGGGTCTCGGCATGCTCCTGCTTGGCGTGGTGGGGGAGCCAGCGGCTGTAGCTTGAAAGGACGATTCACATCGACCCCAGAGCCTGCAAGGGGAGTGGGCAAGGGGCCCTCTGACTCCTGCAGCTCACTCCCAGTCATCCCTGATCAGTGGCCTTCCCATACCATCCGGGGGCTTTGTGAAGGCCTAGTTGTCGGTGGGTGCCCCAGCTTGAACTGCACAGTGTATCCTTGGCTGAGGCCTTCCCAGATGCCTAGCCTGCCTCTGTGATCACATAAGTATTGTATTGTAGTTGTCATTTAAATAGAGCCTTTTACCATTATAGTCTCAATGCGCTAGTGGTGGCGACGCCCTCAGGACCGAAGTGCAAAATGTTGGAAATCATGGAGTGGGTTTAGAATGTGAAGCAAAAGAACGGTATGGGTGGCGGACCAATTGGTGAGCGCTATGTCTTATCCCCACATACTTAAAGTAGGGGCCAGCAGCGTCGCCCCAGTCACATGATAGGTGTACCCATAACAACCTACAAATTGGACTATTGTAAACAGTGTGTGTCCGGCGTATCGCGCTAGTGTCCTTCAATCTTGATGATTCAAAAATAGCTAGAAATCCCAAAAAGTTTCAATAACAGTAATATCTGTTGAGTCAGGAATATCTTTATTCCAAATAGGATGTCAGCCGACACGTGTTTCGACATGCATCGTTTTCAAGGCAAGCATCCAATGTAAGGTACACGATTGATAGTAATGGGATCCGTAGGTTTGCTTGCTAGCAGTCTACGCAAATGGACGGTTCGAAGGTTCAGTGATACATAGTTGCATGGATGAACTGTTCTGCGAATTCCGAATGGGAACGTTCAGTAATAGTTATTTGGTCGGATTGAAACGCTCTTGTGTGTTATTGAAACTTTTTGGGATTTCAAGCTATTTCTGAATCATCAAGATTGAATGGCACTAGCGTGATGTGCCGGACACACACTGTTTACAAGGGTTTAGAATGTGTGTGTGTGCATTTGGCCATGATAAGGTTTCGGAGGGCTGGCTGTGCTGCGGTAAAAGCAACCCACGATGTCAGGCATGTGAATGGGTGCTGATAGAGGTCGGGAGAAAGTGTGAGTGCAAGAGACTCGTTAGGTGTTCAGCTGGCCTGCATTTGTCAAAGGTCTTCGCTGCATACTGATAGTAGAGTTGTTGAGGTGTAGTCTGGTGTAAGTAGGCGGAACAATTATGTGTCCAGCGGGATCAAATTTGTCATAGTTGTTGCTGTATTCTAATGTGTGCGGGTAGCCATGCCGAAGGCCTGTGTCCACTGGAGTGTTGCATTTATACATACCTAGAAGCTTGGATGGAGATTTGTAGTGGCTGCACCTGTTTGATCAGGTAGTGTCCTCCTCTGTTGATTCCAGTGCAATACATTTCTTGTCTCAACAATCCATCTAAGTGTGATACAATTCCTACCCCCAACCATCCATCTAGGTGCGACACATATCCTACCCCTAACAATCCATCTAAGTGTGATACAATTTCTACCCCCAACCATCCATCTAGGTGCGACACATATCCTACCCCTAACAATCCATCTAAGTGTGATACAATTCCTACCCCCAACCATCCATCTAGGTGCGACACATATCCTACCCCTAACAATCCATCTAAGCGTGATACAATTCCTACCCCCAACCATCCATCTAGGTGCGCCACATATCCTACCCCTAACAATCCATCTAAGCGTGATACAATTCCTACCCCCAACCATCCATCTAGGTGCGACACATATCCTACCCCTAACAATCCATCTAAGCGTGATACAATTCCTACCCCCAACCATCCATCTAGGTGCGACACATATCCTACCCCTAACAATCCATCTAAGCGTGATACAATTCCTACCCCCAACCATCCATCTAGGTGCGACACATATCCTACCCCTAACAATCCATCTAAGCGTGATACAATTCCTACCCCAACCATCCATCTAGGTGCGACACATATCCTGCCCCAAACCATCCATCTAGATGCGACACATTTTCTTCCCCTAAAAATCCATCTAAGTGCGATACATTTCATGCCCCCAACAATCCATCTAAGTGGGATCCTGCGAGGAGCGGTTGATGCAGTGAGTACTTCCTGTGCCTGAATTCATCCAATCTCTCGGGGACCAGTGGAATCCAACGACATGTGAATCACAAGAGGCTTCCATATTAATACGGTACTTGAGGCCCCTTCTGGCCTGTCGGTATGAATAGCCCCATAGCCACCTCCTCGGGACGCATTCGGACTCCATGATGACGAAGGGAGCTGGGGGCACCAAAAACAGGGGGAAATGGACACCTTCACAAGTCAGGCCCTTACACATGGATCACAAGACAATGGGACCTTAGGGACGGCAGGACAGTGAATTGATCAGGACACTCCAAATATACAGCTGCCGATTGATAATATGCAGTCCGGTTTCGCTTCAGTGAAATCGAAGCTCGATGACATCGCAGCGAATATTAATGCCTTACAAGCGAAACTAAACAAAGATATGCTGCAGATAACAGAAGCGCAATGCATGACCGAACTGTGGAAGATGACCTATCCATAATCAAGTCCAGTGTCACGAAATTGACAACGGACATGAAGCCTACAATGGCAAAGTGTGAACATTCGGAGTCAAGATCTTGGTGCAATAATGTTTGCATTGTTGGCCTACCGGAGAATGTTAGCAGTATTCAAATGGAGGACTTTGTGGAAACATTGTTGCTGGAACTGCTAGAGCCCCTGGGGCGGTCCCTACACCACACAGTGGACCAGGCACATCATAGTCTGGCCTCTAGTCCAAAGCCAAGCACTGCTGAGGCCTATCATAGCCAGAATGATTAACTACAGCGATTGGGAAAAAATACTGCGACTTGCTAGAGAAAAAGGTGACCTGCACTACGACTCTAAATAAATTTACATATATCCAAACTTTTCAGCGGCAATTAAGGCTGAACGTAAGACGTTTGCTGGAGTAAACAAACAACTGCGTGAGAGATCCATTACATATGCTATGCTGTTTCCAGTCAAGTTAAGGTTCCAGATCAAAGGCAAGACATGTTTCTTCACGATCCCTGAGGAGGCCATTGCTTTAGAGTCCAATAGTCTGGTGCAAAGAGGTGGGCCCAAAGCCTGCATCACTCCTGGCAGGGCCGCAATCAAAATTGGCTGACCTATTTCTTAAGACGTGGGCAATTCGCTTTAAAGCAATCCTCTCTCATTACTACTGCATTCGTCTCTCTTTCTTTGCCCGTGATCTCCAGGCGACTTGTGGATTTCACTATGAACATCCTGATGGCAACTCCGATGGTGCTGCCGTGTTGGACTGTGGATGGCTCCTTCCATGCATGACTACTCGACATTCATGTTTCGGGTTTTGTTGTTGGAATTGTTGGGGACTGACAGTGCTATAGTTAGGATGGCAGCGAGGGCATGGATAGTATGTTAAAAATGCTTTATCGCCCATGCTACAAAGAAATGCTGACAACAGGGGAACAGTAGCTATTGCACTTGCGGTCAGAACTACACTAGGAGCAGTTACTGCATTATATAATGCTGTGAACTGACATAGTTGGGTGTAGCTGGAACTTTAGAGGATTGGGCAACCCAATGAAAGCCAGGAACCTCCAGGGCCACATAGAAGGACATAGAGCAAATATATTGTTGCTTCAGGACATGCACGCAGCATTCGCTGTCGTTCACGCTTTCGCCAAAGCCTGGGGGAACGCATGCTTCGATACTTCCTACTCTACATAATCAAGGGGGGGGGATCCTAACGATAGTCCATGAGTCGATACCATTCACACTCATGCACACGAGCACAGACTCAGTGGGCAGATACGTCTTAGTACATGCAACGCTGCAACAGACAGATGTTCTATTAGTAAACACGTATGGGCCAAACATAGATAACCCAGCGTTCCACGAGAAATCATTTAAATGGGCCAGGCGCAACCTACCGTCCTAGTGATCTGGGGTGGAGACATGAAGGCGTTCCTGGATCTTCAATTGGATCGCACTGGCACCCCCCACAGATAGCGGTCTAAAGCGGCACTCACTATATTGTCTGGGCAGCGTGACTTAGAACTAGTCGATGCATGGCGGGTCTTACATCCTACAGAACGAGCCTATAGGTATTACTAGATGGTACATAACATGTATTCCAGAATTGATATGTGCTTGATCCCAACCTCACTTTTACCTGTTCTCCCTCGCACATTCTCCGATCCTCACCAGTGCTTCTCAGTCTGTCCCTTGGTCCCCAGAGCATGGCACATCAGTACTGGAAATTCAAGCCTTTGGCACTGCAGGATATAGTGTTCCATTTCACGCCACACAAGCGCATGCAACTCTTCTCTGAGCTGAGTATCAGGTCTGTAGATAATGTGACCACAGTGTGGCAGACCCTTAAGGTGTACATAAGAGGCACAGCCATTGCGACTGAGTTGGGAGTGTTGAAAGCAATTAGGAAGGATATAAAGGACTCCGAGCTAGAACTCAGAAGATGTGAATCCTTACACTCGTCCAACCCCGCCAGAGAACTGTTAGCCGAGATTAAACAGGCCCTGCACATGGTCGGTGCCCATGCTGACAAGAGATCAGAATTATGCGGCAATGCCAGTGGCAGCCAGACGCTACAGCGAGAGTGACCCACCTGGTAGACGCCTGGCACGGCTCCTCTGAAATGAAAATGGCAACAAAGGTATTCCAGCGATACACATTCAGGTGGGGGAAATGGTACATGGGCTGGAGGGGATAAACGCTGTATTTCCCCAATTTTATTCCACATTATATGCCCTTCAGGATGCGAAAACGACCAAAGAAATAGACACATTTCTTGAAGAGCTCCTGATTACCAAGTTATCGGCACTACCAGGGACCAACTGGAACACCGACTCACTGTAGACCAAATAACTAAGACCATTGCAGACTTACCGACCGGGAAACATCCGGACCCGGACGGACTCACTGCCAAATTGTATAAAGCATTTAGTACTGTGCTAGCGAAACATTTGCAATCCTTGTGGGAGGTGTCGATGGGCTTGGGAGTGCTCCCACTGGTGGTCAGAGAGAGTAATATAGTAGTTTTACTCAAACCTATTAAACCACCTACAGACTGTGGTGCGTACCGGCCTTGTCTCTAATTAATACAGATGCCAAGATATGTGCGAAGGTCGAGGCAACTCCCCTACTCCCATTTATGCCACACATGGTCTCAGGTGAAGTTGGGGCGAAGGGCAGACTTTAGACATATGCCCGCTGTTCCCACTCTGCCTGATAAATGCTGCTGACTTATCCCCAGCATATATTTTTTGTGATGGAATCCTATTGAAAACACCTGGTGAAAAGCCGGTGGAGTCTGCAGGAACCCCTCGTAAATGCCCCCCGCAATCATTAACTGCGGGGGACATTTTCACTTGACCACAAACGCAGTAGAAAAGTAAACTGAGCGGGCAATTTCGCATTTTTTTAACCCTTTACGTTTGCGCTAAGTGGTAAGAAAATAAATAGATGTACAGAGGGACATTTTATACATTATTGCAGATAGCTCAGGGTCAACGTGCTTGCCTTGGAAGCAAGACGACGTGGAGCAACACAGGTTCGATCCCTGGGTCGCGCTTAGAAATCTCTGGGTGTTAAGCGCTTTGCAAATTACAAATGCGCATGACCTCGGCTCAACTGTGTAGTGTTGTTAGACATGTTAGTTATAGGGTAACTAAGGTTTGTGCTATGACGGGTGGCTGGATGCAATGCTGCTTCTATTATGCGCATTTTGAAAAGGCCCTGCGTCACTGTCTGGTACCAGCAGGATTATTAAGCTAGAACATTCCGGCCGAGATACTAGGCCCGGCCCTGTGTGAATACATTGCACACGCGGCCCAGGACCGCAGAGCGAAGCTGTTTCTTCATGGCGCTCTCCTCTCCTTTGCTGCGTCACAGCAGAATGCCCGAGGTTTAGCTGATTAATCCTCTGAATAGTAACATAATTAGGGTGGAATTAGCCGCGGCACAGGGACCTGGCACATGCCACACAGCGAGTGCTGGCAGCTCCTTGGAAGGCTGCAGTGGGGTGGGTGGCAGACCTACATCCCAAGCTCTAAAGAGAGGTGGCCAGACCTGATCGCATTACCTTCTGTCCTGGTGCCACTGATGGCTTCGCTAAGAGTCATTGGGCCTCATTACAACTCAGGCGTTAAGGGTTAACGCCACCTTTAACCCTTAACGCCTGATTCTGATTTTAACGCCTGCTTTTAGCAGGCGTTAAAATCCATGGCGCTAACCTGCCATGGTGCTAATTAAGCCGCCGTAATTTACGGCGGCGTAATTAGCGCCTTCCCCACTCCCATTATGCCCTATGGGGCAAAAATGGGAATGGGGAAGGGAAAATGGGAAATGGGGATTTACCGCCCCACTCACCTTGGAATGGGGCGGTAAATCCACCATGGTGTAAACGTAGTTTACACCATGGTGGTAAAGTTGGTGCACTTAGCACCAAGGTTGTAATGAGGCCCATTGTATCCAGACCTGCATATTCTTTAACTGTACTAAAGGCCATGCACCTGGGAATCTTGCTCAAGCCTTTGGTTTGCCTGCACAGTGCTGACTGCGCCTCGTCACGGGTTGGACGGAGTGGTAAAAAATGTGTCAGTAACGCTATTATGGCCGTATTATCGCTCCACCGAATCATGAGTTTTGGGGAAGGTTGGAGCATAGGGTGACCAGACGTCCCGGTTTTCCTGGGACAGTCTGGGGAAATCACCCTTTGTCCCGGGGTCCTCAGAGTTTTTTCATTTTAGCAACCCAGTCCCGGGTTTGCAAGGTTGGATGGCTGCAGTCCCGGTTGTTGCTGTGACCCAATTTTGAAATCCCGAATTTGGGTCCCGGTGCTTTTCACGCCCCCATTTCCTCCCACTTCCCCTCCCCGGCGCTCTCCTCCAATGAGAGGAGTGTGCCTGTGAGCACACCCGCTCTCTGCCCACCCGCAACAGGCCAGCGACATAGAAGTAGGACTACAGTTGCATGTTTATGCACCTTAGTCCTACTTCTATGTCTATGGCCTGTCCCGTTTAAAAAAAAATATATGGTGGTCCTGTGGAAGCACTCACCTCCAGCTTTGAGTTGGGAGTGAGTGCACCGACTTTTTGCCCATTTTCGGTGCATTTACTCCGGTGCAGTAAGAGTGGCGAAAATGCCCCATAAAGTCCTATGGACTCTGGAAAAAATGGGGATTAACAGCATTGCTGAAACTTGTTATCGGACTCTAATAGAGCCGGACCAAGTTGCGGTAACACTATTCGCGTTGGGCCGTATCCCGGCAGTCTGCTGGGTTACCGCCCAACTCGTGATGAGGCCCGGCCCAGCCTCTCCAAAACAATGGAGGGCATTGCAACGCCTTCATTCACAGGCCAGGCAATCTCCTAATGCGTGAGGTGCATTGGAGAGCACCTTCAGAGGGGGTGAGGTGCATCGAAGGCCATCCAGTTGCAGACAGACTGGTTTACATATAGCCTGAGCTGCACTGAAACTTACAGTACTTTCTTTCAAAGGATTCCCGGAATGGGAAGATGGTGTCGCGCAAATAGTAGTCGATGATGATATCATTTGTGCTCCCATCTGTGATTTCTTAGGAATGTCATCAGTCATGTCATTTGTCATGAAGGCATCCAGATCCGGTCCTTGGACGTGCGCGGCCCTGGGCGGCAAGTGGTGTGTCAGGTCACCCTTTATTTGCATAAATATTGACATCAGTTATATTACAAAAAAATATGCAGGAGCGTCTAAGAACATTGTGGGAATATGACATGAAAAACCTTTATAGCTGGGTCAAAAGATACACCATTGGTTGACAAGTAAGAATAGCTCAAAGCCCTAAGCAAGGGAAAAGAAATACCTTCTGTGTTGTGCATGTTACAACCTATGGATGCTAGCCAAGGATAACAATCCGCGGCTGGATGGTGAAAATATCTATGCCTGAAAATTATCCCAAAGAAATGGTAAATACGTACTTGCTGGTAGGAGATTGCCACAAGAGGACCAGGGTGCTATATCCCTAGGACTGACACTGCCAACAAGAAAGCACAGCACTATATCCCTAGGATTGAGATTGGCAAGAATTACCCCAAAGAAATGGGAATAAAGTAATTGCTGGCAGGAGATTGCCAAGAATGGACCAGGGTGCTATATCCCTAAGACTGAGACTGTCAAGAAGCAGGCAGAGCACTATGTCCCTAGGACTGAGATCAGCAAGAATTGCCCCAAAGAAATGGGAAAGAAGTACTTGCTGGCAGTAGATTGCCAAGAATGGACCTAGGCGGACTGATACTGCCAAGAAGTATGCAGAGCACTATATCCCTAAGATTGAGATCGCCAAGAATAAACCCAAAGAAATGGGAAAGAAGTACTTGCTGGTAGGAGATTGCCAAGAATGGACCAGGGTGCTATATCCCTAGGACTGAGACTGCCAAGAAGTATGCAGAGCACTATATCCCTAGGATTGAGATCGCCAAGAATTGCCTCAAAGAAATGGGAAAGAAGTACTTGCTGGCAGTAGATTGCCAAGAATGGACCAGGGCACTATATCACTGCGACTGAGACTGTCCTTGGGGAGTGGAGGTGAGACGCCGACGGGTGAGACGTGGTATCCCCCTTCTTAGAATACCTTCTCTCCATCCTACCTCATAGGATATTCAAATACTCTAGATTTAGAGGTGTTCCATAATATGTGCCTAAAGTACAGGCCAAAAAGGTTGCATTTCGGCATAGACGTATGGAGGCCAGAACAAGACTGGCTGTACTTGCACACAACGAGAATGTTCGGAGGGAGCAAGCAAAAACTGCAGTTACTTTTGTGATGCTTTGTTACCTCATGGCGTTTACAAAATGAAGCAAACAGTGGGTGGCCAAGCCAATATTCCAGGAAATGGATTTTCAATTTGTGAAAGATCTGACATTGACTGTGCTGGCCATGCATACGCATGCAATGGCTCCAGAGTTTGTTTCCAGGTCCCGGACTATGCCACGCAACATTGCAAAGGAGGCTTGTCCTCCAAAACTTGAACATGTTGAGAGGCTAACTTCCAGATTTAAATGATTTGTAGCTGTCTTCACACATTTTTTCACAAGCAAGTTTCAGCATGTTGCCCAATGTTTGGACACTGTATCGATTAAAAAAATTATTTAATGGTATTACACTTTCAATCTTAATGTTCAATAATGTATTTTTATTTATTTATTTTTGGTGATGTAATTGTGTTAAGTATGCATACATGTTTTCATTCTACCTTTCCTTTCTTTGTATTGCTTCTCCTCTGTCATTATATATATATTAAAACCTAAAATGACAATGGGCCTCATTACGACCCTGGCGGAGTGGGTTTACGCCAGCGTTATTCGCGGCGGACCCGTCCGCCCTACTACGAGTTTCCGTAGCGCCATGGAGCGTTTTCCGCCTGGTTTTTCCGGGCGGAGAAATCCATGGCGCTACGGGACCTTGTTGTTAATTACGCCACCGTATTTTACGGTGGCGTAATTAACGCCTTCCCCACTCCCATTATACCCTATGGGGCAAAAATGGGAATGGGGAAGGGTAAAATGGGGAATGGGGATTTACCGCCCCGCCAAGGTCGGAATGGGGCGGTAAATCCGCCAACCCCCATGGCGCTATCGGCAGCTTTCCGCCGTGCTCCATGGTGCATTTTGCACCGCGATTTCCGCCAGGGTCGTAATGAGGCCCAATGTGATTATTTGAAGTATGTGCCTTTATTTCAAAATCATGGAAACGTTTTTGGGGATTGAAATTCTTGAGACATGTGCTTTTTTCAATTCTCTAAATCTTTTTTAAAAGTCTGTGTAAAATGTTCATTACGACAAATCAAAAATCATCTGTAAATAATGCGATCACATCTTTCAATATTTACAATACAACAGAAGCAAGATGTAATATTGACATTATTAGAATTTATCGTGACTACATAATAATCACTGACACCAACATCAATGCTGCTTCCAGGCAGACTGTCACAGTCATCCTCTTTGTCGCTCCCTCTCCTGACATATGGACTACCCCCATAGTCTCTGTGCTCTCCTGTTCCTCTTCGTCACCCATTAATAGTAGAACCAGATGGGACGTTATCTTGTCTATCAGAATGAGTCCCTATGGTTGACACTCACCCCCTACAATCCATGCAATTCCTGGCACTTGCGCTCATGGCCTCCCCTTAGCAGTTGCCTAGCCCCTGTTGCCATCTCTCCCCCACTCCACCCTCCCCTCTTTCACCTGCACGCTCTACTCTTTACCCTGCACCTCCCTTACCACACTAGCACTCCGCATTTAGTCAACCGGCACTCACACCACACCTCTTCCGCGCACTTCTTATTAATGCACTTGCAATATCCAAATTTCAAATTACTAGTAGGTAGGACCACTATTGTTATCTTTATCCCTTGTCCCAAACTGCACCCCTCCACTTGTCAGTCTTGTGGCACCTTGAAAGACCATTAGTTGTATAGACGCTACAAACATCCCAAAAATTAAATAAAAATAAATAAAATTCAAACAAGAATCAACGGAACAATAGCCATCCACAAGTAAGCAATCTTACCGTGCAGAAGTCGTAGTGGTGCTAATGTTTGTACGTATTAGCCCACCTGCATTAGCCCATATAGCCTGTTGACCATTTGCTTGCAACTCACCACCCGCCATTGCCCTGGTTTGGTTAACATGTACATATTACGTGATACACGAGAGGAATTTGTGGCTGTGCACTTGATGGTAATTGTATCTATGGGGACCACCCAGGAACAATTGAGCTAAAGACATTCAGTGCACTCAGTAGCATAGGTAATCAGGTGGAATGTCGTTCGTGGATATGGCGATGCAGACGGAATAAGTATGACCAATAAAGGTTTCTTTTTTTATCTGTACGAAGTGGAGGTGCATTTCTCCTAGAGTAAACATTTTCTGAAAGGGCCGTGGAAAGTGGTCAACGGATGGCATCCCAGATGCGAACATTCAGATTGTAATCGAGCAAAGGCGTAGGTTCCTAATTGCCTCATCGGGACACCTGTGCCCTCTTTTTCTCCTACACTATGCCCATCCTCTTTTAGCCCTCTATTCCAACCATCTAGTGAGACACAAAAATATGGGGTCATCTTCGACTCCGCTCTCTCCCTCAACCCACACATCATGGACCCTACCAAGAAGTCCCACTTCCAGCTCCACCTCCTCATAGGGATTCTACTTTCTCACCATCCCCCAGAAGCTCAATGTCTCCAGATGTCAAGGATGATGTCACAAGAACGGGCCGTACCTGTTTACTTCACAGTTGGTGTCGATCGTGACGTCAGGCTGTCAGGTTTCCAGGCTGCCGAAGACTATGTAGCGCGGGATACCAACCCAACACCTCTCTGATAGACAGGTACTGGATCAGCTCCCAACACCACGGGACGGCACTTCCCCAATTTGTGTGATGTCAGGACAGTGCAAGCATTGATAGCCAAGGCCAGATGAAGAGGTCCCCATATGTCCAAACTACGGGTACCGGTAAACTGGTCCAGATAGTTGCTGGGGCTGAAGCACCAGCAGAGGCAACATCTAGTTAGACCAGAATGGGACAAAGGGGTAAGGCTCGAAAGACAGGATGTGAACCCAGGAGGCAGCAAACAGCCCAGGACCCAAGGAAGGAGGTGGGACATCCAATCCCAAGGACTGAGAACCAACAGGGAGCCACCCCAACCCGGACCAAGCAGGGCAAGCTAGGAACCAGAAGGAAGGACCAAGGAGCCGAGGAAAGCAAGAAACAAGCAGAGCTCAGGGCAGGGCTGAGGGCAGCTGAACCAGAGAGCTGAGGGAGCAAAGCATGATTCAATAAGAACCGCATTGAGACGCAACTAGCAGCATCTGCTGCAGCCGGATATAGCCCTTGAAACAAAAGCGCTTGTCATGGAGGGGTCCATGCATGCACAAAGAGGAGAAAAAGGGAACCATGCATGCGCGGACCAAGGTGAAGCAGAACTCCCCGAAATCCCGGTGCAGTATGCCGAGGCAAACGAAAAAGGCGCCAAGAGGAATAGAGTCTCCAGGTACCGACAACCAAGGCTTGGGCGAACCCAGCACCGCACGCGGGTGAGTGGCATGACAACATGACCCCTCCCTGGAAGGCCTGGAGTGCCCAGTTTCCAAGGAAAGTGAGAATGGACCTCAGAAATCAAACAAGGGGCATGGATGGAACTGCATGGTTCCCAAGTGCGATCACAGGCTGGATAACGTTTCCAATCCACAATATATTGAACCACCCCATTTTGAACCTGTGAATCACAAATCTCCTGCACCTCGAACTCCAGAACACCTTGTCTCAGGATGGGAGTGAGCCGTGAATGCCAAACGACCATAGGAATCAATAACAAAGGACTTCAGAAGGGAAACATGAAACACAGGGTGTATCCGCCAAGTGCGGGGCCATTGCAAATGAAAGGCTACCTGGGAAATCCGTCAGGTGATCTTAAAAAGCCCAAAGAATCGAGGAGCCAATTTGGTAGGCATATTGCGCACAGGT
This sequence comes from Ambystoma mexicanum, assembly GCF_040938575.1. Classification (NCBI taxonomy): domain Eukaryota; kingdom Metazoa; phylum Chordata; class Amphibia; order Caudata; family Ambystomatidae; genus Ambystoma; species Ambystoma mexicanum. The sequence continues at coordinate 1,448,946,609 of NC_090934.1, read as the reverse complement.
AGGTTCTTGGAGGATAACCAAACCAAATCTCCCACTTGAAACAATGGCTCAGGAGAGTGTTTCTTATCCGATTGAATCTTCATTCGAACACGTGACACTGCCAGTGCACCCTCATTTTGTTTCTGGATTTCTGTAACCATATGATCAGCAGATCGAACCGCACTAGGTGGTACAGGACAGAACAGCAATAACTTGAGATGCTGGCCAATCGAGCTGTAGAAGGGGCTTAGTCCGATTGAAGAATGGATGGCATTATTGTATGCCACTTCAGCAGCGTCCAAATGTTCGGACCAGTTGTTTTGTGAGGCGTTGGCGTAGCACTGTAGATATTGTTCTAGGGTTGGATTGGTCTGTTCAGTCTGTCCGTTGGTTTGGGGGTGGTAGCCGGAGCTCAAGGCACGTTGAACCCCCAAATGTTTGCATAGCTGATCCCAGAAGGCAGAAGTTAATTGGGATCCACGGTCTGACAACATCTTTTCTGGTAGTCCATGGAGCCGGTAGATCTCATGAAAAAAACTGCATGCCATCTGCAGAGAGGTAGGTACCACAGAAAACAGTATGAAATGTGCCATCGTGGTGAATCAGTCTATAACAACCATAATGCAAGTATTTTCTTTGCATGGTCGTAAGTCGGTAATAAAGTCAGTGGCTATAGTATGCCATGGATATGTTTTTTTTCAGTAGGTTGTAAAAGTCCTATGGGTCGTCTCTTATTAGACATCTTACTCTGCGTGCAGACGGGACATGTTCCTACATATGTTTGAACTTTGGTTGACATTTCAGGCCACCAGAACTGATGGGATACCAACTCGAGGGTAACTTTCATTCCCTGATGACCACCAACTTTAGAATCGTGGAGTCTGTGCAGAATGGCTTCCCGTAGGGATGCAAAAGGATGCAGAAGGAACGTACAATCTATCATGAAAGAACAACAATTCTTCACTTTCTTGTATGCTAGGAGTATGCAACAGTTCCGGCGTAGCCTGATAATTGGCAGTATCCTATACATAGGTACACAGGATGGGTTGTCTCACCAGTAGGAAATGCTTGGATGAGATGATAGGAGTGTTATTTCCTTTAGTGGTAGCCTCTGGGCCCATGAGCGGGATAAAGCATTGACTTTCAGATTGTATGTACTTGTAATGTAAGTGATGGTAAAGTCATAATGAGAACAGAAGAAGGCCCAACGGGCTTGTGAGGCTGTGCGACACTGAATGGATCACAGATATTGGAGGTTCTTATGGTCTGTACTGTGAGAAACCGGAAGGTGTCTCACACGCTAGTCCCCAGAGATCTGCCATCCAGGTGGCCAGGACAAGGCCATCGCTACTGGATCCAGTTTCTGGTGGTGGACCAGTGGGGGAGGATCACCTGGATGAGGGGTCTTCGGGGAGTGGAAGGGGACACCGACGGGTGAGATGTGGTACCCCCTTCCTTCGAACACTGTTTCCTCATTCTACTCCGTAGGATACTTAGAAGCTCTACCCCCCCACCTTTCCGACATGAACACTTTCGTACATCATGAAAGACAACGGACTAACACCAGAGCTGTTTACCTGACGTGTCCCAACACAAGGGTCAGGCAGAGTCAGGCGAATTGATTAGAACTATACACACCTGACGGCCCTTCCCCTTTCCGACAGGGATAAACGGCGGAGCACAAGAGCACACTTGGAGCAAAGACAAATGCATGAGAAAGCAGCTATTCCAGGACGGAAGTTCAAACAGCAAGAAAAGCAGAGAGACCGGAAAGGACAATAAGGAGGGAAGTAACATTGCCCTTTTCACCTGAGCCTGCGAAACCTGCGTGAAAGGAATCATAAGACCAGGTACTACAGCTGACATGTGTTGTAACAGATGTCAATGGTGCACAGGACCCTCCTGCATTGATAACCTCTGAGCAAGCCGTTACCTGGATTAGATCCTTCTTAAATGGCAGGACAATGAGGGTCTTCTTGCCGCTAGCTGCTGCAGACCCCATACCCATTACCTGTGGTGTGCCCCAGGGTTCCTGTGTTTTGCATACACTCTATAACATCTTCACTAAGCCCCTTTTCGATGATCTGGACCATCTCGGTATCACCTACACTAATTATGCAGATGATACCCAGATCCTCCTCCCGCTTTCCGGGGATTATGAAAAGGATTTGGCCTTGGTGAACAGAGTGTATATCATCATCGAGGCATGGATGGCCACACACGGTCTATGCCTGAATGATGATAAAACCGAACTCATTATCCTGGGCACCCAGCCTAACTTAAAAAAACGAGGTCCAAATTATTCATCATTTATAATTGATGGCAACACCATAAAAGTAGAGCACGAGGTAAAAACACTTGGTTTCTATCTTGACTCTCACCTCTCACTCACTAAACAGGTCAACTCATTAGCATCTGCCACAGCCTACACGTGCAAACTGATAGGCACTGGCAAACCTTTCCTATCTGAAACCAGTTGCATTACCCTAGCCAGAGCCCTCATCCTCTCACGCCTGGACTATTGTAATGCCCTCTATCCAGGAGCCTCCAAAGCCATTATCAAAAGAATCCAGATCTTACAAAATAATGCCCTCCGTGCAGCCCTAGGCATCTCCAGAAGAGACCATATATCCGAGACTAGCCGACAGAACAACTGGCTACCAACCTACGACAAAGTCATCCTAAAAACTCTATCGTTGACACACAAATCACTTAACAATGCCACACCCATCTACCTGGCTGAGAGATTTCATAAGCAAACTTCCACTAGACCAGTAAGACTTATCAATAAAGATCGTCTTGTTATACCTAGCTTCAAACGATCCACAATTGGAGGTAATAGCTTCCCGGTGAAAGCGTCCAAACTATGGAACACCTTTCCTCCCAGCCTCAGAACAGACCAAACTTATCACAAGTTTAGAGCCAACACCATCATTTGGTTAAAAGCCAACAACCAGCATTCCTAACCCTTCGCCTACTGCTACAACAACAACAGCGTGCACCTAACGATCCCCTGGACTCTATTTTTGTATATATATATATCCCTGTGTCCATACGTTCGTCCACTGCACATCATGTTTTGTACATATGCCATCTCTGTATATAATTTATCACTTGTTTGTATCCTGTCTAACTGTCTGTAACTAAGCTTTGCATATACGTGTAATTGCTGCGCCCTGTTAACCTGTTATGATGCGCATTATAAATAATAAACAAACAAACAAACAAACAAACATAACCGAGGTGGGGAGATGTACTTGCTACCATGGTACCGTCCTTGACTCCAGAGACAAGAAACAACAAGATGATAAGCACAGCCGGTGAGTCGGAGGAAGAACCGAATGATAACCGGACGGTGTTGAGCGAAGGTTGCAAACAGCAACTTGTTATGAACAAAGAACTTGTGTACTACTGAACTTTTAAAATCAAGGGAAAGACCAGCTGCAGAGTGGTCCGACACCACCTGGGCGTCCATTTGAAAGACTGTGGCGGCCCCCTTTTCTTGTGAATAATATAGTAACAAGAGGCTGTAGAAAAGGTCTACATACAGTTTTAAGGTGGTCATACGAGGGTCGCTGTTTGTTGTTTATGGTACATCAGGTCCACTGAGGCAAAAGACTTGGTGTAAAAGAGAATTAGCCACAGAAGGCACTGATCATTTGGAAAAACGAACTGTAAGCTTGTGCTGGAAAAGCCCAGGAGTGTGCTTTGCTTCAGAGTCCCGCCTTGTCCCGTGCTAAAAACGTGGGCAAGGGAGAGCCCAGTTATACTATCCTGACATCATTTTGTGGACAATTCATTCTTTTCTGATTAACATTATCCCACACTATTTTGTAACTTAGCTGTAAGGATTGGCAATAGTTTTTTTCAGTATGGGCCCTTTTTATTTGACAAGACGCCACTAGGACTGCCTTATTATTATTCGATGTTCGTAAATTGCTCCCATCTTAGATTTAGGTTTAGATTAATCATTTTTCTCACCCATTTATAAAGTTTAATAAACACCATTGAACTGTAATCACTTGTGTCTGTCTTTACTGTTGCCACCTTTCAGTACGCACCTCGACCGACAACTTCCCTCCCAAAAGGTGGTTTCTCCATTCCTCAAAGGCATGCTTTATAGCCAATAGCTCCTATTCAATGATGGCATAATTCCATTCACTTATGGACAGTTTGTGGTACAGGTATGCGATGGGATGTTCCAGCTCGGTATCAGGATTGTATTGTAATAACACGGCCCCAATGGCAAAATCAGAGACATCAGCCTCCACGATAAAAGGCATCTCCTCATTTCTGTGCTGGAGTACCGGTGCAGACGTAAAAGCTTCTTTTAGCTGTTTAAACGCGGTCATTGCATTCTCATCCCAAAGCAAAGGAGTTTACTGCTGGTGAGACGAGACAGAACCACTGTTGTCTGAGAAAAATGGGGAATACAGCACCAGTAAAAGTTGGCGAACCCAAGGAATCACTGAAGTGATTTTATGGTCAGCGGCTCTCTCCACTCCTGTATTGCTTTGACCTGCCCTGCTGACGATGTACCCCAAAAGTTCCATCGATTCCTGATAAAAAAACATTTGCCTGGTTTAGCAAAGAGATGGCTGTCCGCAACTCTTTGTAAGACCTCAGTCACATGTAACACATGGTCTTCCTTAGACGTAGAAACACAAAAATGTCATCCAAATATACCCAGATGGAAATTCCGTTGAGATCAGAAAATATTGAATCCATGAAGCGTTGGAAGATGACTGGGGCATTGCAAAGGCCAAACGGCATCACTTGATATTCACAGTGACCCGATAGTGTTTTAAACGCTCTCTTCTATTCCTCCCCTTCTTTTATTGGTACCAGGTGACAGGCACCCCTGAAATCTAGTTTGGAGTATATCTGGGCCTTGTGTAGGGACTCAATGATGTTGTGGATCAAGGGCAAAGGGTAACGATCCTTACTAGGTATATTGTTCAGTTGCCAGTAATCTACACAAGGGCGTATAGTTCCTTCTTTCTTCTTTGCAAAAAACAAAGGGAATCCAGTAGGACGTTTAGAAGGCATGATGTAACTCTTTTTAAGACATTCATCGACATATGCTTGCAAGGATTCCTTTTCGATAAAGTAACAGAATATATCTTGACACGTGGAAAGATAGCTTCTGGCAATAACTCTATGGTGCAATCAAATCATCTGTGTGGAGGCAAAGGTATGTCAATGGGGTCAGAAAATCTACGGGCAAAGGCTGAGTACTCCTCTGGAACCGTGAGTACAGAACAGACTCTGGATGCCAAAGTTTCTAAGCCATAGATTTGGGAAGGACTTGAGAATAAACAGGGCCTGTCGTTGCCTCCCTCTCAAATGACAGATCTGCTAGTTTTCCGACACTCGCGGGGGACTAGAAGAACACGTTGCGATGTAATGCCCTGATGCCCCGCAGTATAGACATAAGCGAAGAATACACCTCGTTCTTCTTTCAGCCTCTGATAACGATCCTCTCATGGCTCCTGATTGCATTGGTTCAGGACTTCCGTCTGAAGGCCCTTAAAGGGTTACCGAGCTGAAAGGAGGCCTGGGTGGTTGACGTTCTGTTCTTTGTCTCTCGCCTCTTTGTTCCTGTAGTCTGTGGTTGATACGAAGGACTTGATCCAAAAAAGTCTGAAAAGAGTCTGGTTCAGGGATGTGTAACAGCTCATCCTTAGACTCATCCCACAATTCACATTGGAATAAGGTCTTCTGGGTTACTTGCAGCCATAAGGAATTCGTGGCCAGTTGGTGAAAACGACTTATATAAGCAATAATGTTGCTGTTTCCTTGCTTCATCTCAAATAACTGAGACTGGGGTATGGTCGGCGAGTTGGGAGACTTGAAGACATTCAAAAATGCTTTCTCGAAGGCAGAAAAGTCCTGAAGAATGGGGCTGTTGGATGACACCATTGGAGCTACCCAAGCCAACGTAATGCTGGTCAAATTGCACAGAATGTAACCGATCTTAGCTTTGTCCTGGTTGAAATGAGTGGGATGAAAGAGGAAATGTATCTTGCAGTGGTTGCAAAATTATGACAGACGCCTAAGATCCCCATAGAATTTAAGAGGTGCGTATGAGCCATGGCATTTTCCCAAGATGCTGTGGTGCCGGCTCCTTGAACCACCATCTGTCGTAGATTGGCATTCTCCTGCCATGTGGTAGTTAGTTCCAAACGAAGAGCCTGTACTTTGCTTCTGAGGTCCTGAAATTCCTCAATTTTTGGACTTGGTGGTCTGGGTGATTGACATCTCAATCTATCAAGGATGATGTCACGAGAATGGGCCGTACCTGTTTTCTTCATCGTTGGCATCGATCTTGAAGCCAGGCTGTCAGTTTTCCAGGCTGCCGAAGACTAAGTAGCGCGGGGTGCCAACCCAAAACCACTCTGATAAACAGACAGGTACCGGATCAGCTCCCAATGCCACGGGACGGCACTTCCCTAATTTTCGTGATGTCAGGACAGTGCAAGCACTGATAGGGAAGGCCACTGCAGATGTAGAGGTTCCCAGATGTCCAAACCACAGGTGCCGCTAAGCTGGTCCAGATGGTTGCTGGGGCTGAAGCACCAGCAGAGGCAACAGCTAGTTAGACCAGAATGGGACTAAGAGGTAAGGCGTGAAATACAGTATGGGAACCCAGGGAGGCAGCAAACAGCCCAGGACCCAAGGAAGGAGGGGGGAAGACCAATCCCAAGGACTGAGAACCAACAGGCAGCCACCCCAACCCGAATCCAACAGGGCAAGGAGGGAACCAGAGGGAAAGGACCAAGGAGCCAAGGACGGCAAGAAACTAGCAGAGCTCAGGGCGGGGCTCAGGGCAGCTGAACCAGAGAGCTGAGAAAGCGAAGCACGATTCAACAAGAACCACATTGAGACACAACTGGCAGCGTCTGCTGTAGGTTGATATACACTTTCCAACGAAAAACGAGGCTTGAAACACAAGCGCTCGTCATCGCGGGGTCCACACATATGCAAAGCAGTGAAAAACGGGAACCGTGCATGCACGGACCCAGGTGAAGCAGCAACTCCCCGAAAGCCTGGTGCGGTATACCGAGGCCAAGAGGGATAGAGCCTCCAGGAAGGGGCAACCAAGGCTCAGCGAACCTGCTGCCACCCACGGGTGAGTGGCTTGACACTGGAGCTCTGGTACTCTTCACACTGAACTACTGCAACAGCCTCTTTCTCAATCTCCCTCTTTCCTCCCTTCGCCCCGTCAAGCTAATCCAGAATAGGGCTGCAAGACGTATCCTTGCCCTCAAGCCCAGGTACCGCATCTGTCAAGCCCTAAAATCTGCACTGTCTCCCGGTGGCTGCAAGGATCAAATTCAAGACCCTCTTCATCATCCACAAGGCCCTCTTTTGCTTTCGCATCATCCCTCTTTTGCTTCACCGCTAATCACCCCACTGCCGCTGTGACCGGTGGCCTGATCATCATGATCACACAGGATCCCAGGACCATCCTCCCAGTCAATACCAGCACCCGTCCACCCCACTTCACTGCCCTGCGGCCCTCTGCTTGATGGCTCACCTACCACCCTTGAGATCAGCCTGTACTAGCACTAAGCCTGAGGTTCTCCTCCTAGGGTACCTTTAGCCCTTAGCACTTCCCTCCCAAACCCTCCTCCAGCACTTGCCCTCCCCTCTGCACTTGTACCCTTCACCAGACCCTCTCCACAATGCACTTGCATTTGGCGAATGCCATTAAGCCTAGTAGGGCAGCGACAGTATATTACTGTTTTGCCAGTGTTATTTTTTCCCATGTTCTGTTCCCATCGAGCATTGCAGCACTTTCAAACACAATTCTGTTGTGTAAAGTGCCTCATAAATGCTCAATAAAATAAAATAAAAAACAGATAAATACACCACATTGAATTCCCGTTAGCAGAAATGGTCACTGAAAGTGTGACAAAAAGCTAGAGACACAATAGGTATGAGTACACAGTGTTTGAAAACTTCACCTTGTGGTGCGTGTGGCTACATGACATGAGAATAAACACACGGTAGACATATGTAGTGTGAGCATGCAATCCCATACAGTATCACCTGATGGTGCACAGGGCTTCTCCAGGTGTGCAGGTGAGCATGAACGGACATGCAGGACTTATAGTAACAGGCATACAATAGATGCCAGAAATGTAGGTAGCAAACAAACTAACCAAGGGTGGAAGAGGGACTTCGTAATGAAGGTCGGTAGGTTTGAGGCAGACTAGGCGCATGGGTATGTTTTGGGCCATTAAAGAGTGCAGGAGACGAGCGAGAAGGGGGTATGGATCTCCTATTCTTACAGCGCAGAGATAACCCGAGAGATAACAGCAATAGATATTTTTCTGGTGTGTTATAGCTCTCCTGTTGAGGCAAATATTGTAAATCGCTGTTTTTAACTGTCCTTCATTTTCTAAAGCAGGTGTCCGAAGCAAGGTCTTATGCTGTATCTTTTTTTGTGGCATTCTTTCTCCAAAACGTAACCTAACCCTCGCTTGCTTAGATCACTGACTACAGGCTGGCATTGTTATTTGCCCTTGAATGCAATGCACTAACACTTCGAAGGACATAATGAGCCTCATTGTAAGTGTGCCGGTCCGGAAACAACGGTGCCGGTAAGCCTACCGGCACTGTTTTTTCCAGACCGGCACACTACGGGTTTGCCTGCCAGAGCCGCTGTACCCGACAGAAGTGACCCTGCCGGGCACAGCGGTCACGGGTAATCACGGAAGCACCGGCACCGTTAACAAAAGTGCCAGTGCTTCCTTGGTCCCCATTCCCATAGAGTCCTCTGGGGACTTACAAATTACCGGCGCCTGACTTCCCGGACCGCCGGGGTTGTAATCCCCCAAGTGTTACCGGGAAGTTGGGCGCTGATCATTTTATTCGGGTCCGGCGACATCCTGCCGGCATCACCGGCAGGGTTACCACCGGACCCGTAATGAGGCCTAATGTGTCAAATAGCCACAAAAAATTGATGACATTGACTATATTGAAAGTGGACATAAGAAAACGTCAGTTTCTGTTTCTGGATCTGTTGTTCGGAGCGTTTGTTCTGCATGACATTGAGAGAATGGAACACCCTGAAATTATTATTATTTATTGTAATTAGTCAAAACACTTTTTACAAACATTAACATACCAGCACACTATGATAAAAGTACATAGATCAATTATGTTAGCAGCAGATACCATAAGGTACAACAAATAAAATGCATATATACAGTACTTAACAAATAGATCATCACAATGATAAAAACAATTGTACTATCAAATTGATAATGATGCTGTACCGGTCTTACAGACAAACATACGAACAACAAGGACATACGATACATAAATTGTGGCAGTACAAAGAACAGCTGACTGCCCGTTTGTGTCCTTCTAACAACAGCACTCCCTGGTCTAAAGTGATTTTTTATTAATGGTAAGCCTCTTAACCATCACAGTCCAGATTCTGTAAAGCGCAAGGTGCACGGAATGTGACGGAGAGTTTAAACAGTAAATCCAAAACTCGTCGGATATAATAGAGTCATATTTATGAACGAGGGTCACGTAGGTGCACATGTAAAAGTCCTCGGAGACGAGCACTCTGTAAACAGGTGCTTCGATGTTGCCATAGCTCCTTTGCACCTACAAATATGATACACTTGTTCTCCCAAAGCTATATTAATTTGTGCACCCAAAACAGTTAGTATTGGCAACTGATTGACACGTAGACACAATACCAATCTATGCACTTCTGGCCTTGGGCTCAAGATAATATACAATTGTGTTTTTGTTAACCTGTGGACCACCCTAGACATACTTTTAAGACTTTTCAAAGTAGAAATATGGTCGTAATTTCTATTCTAGTATGCCAGCTCGAGTTTAGATTTAAACGAGGACAAGTATCCTCCCCTGGCATCCCAATTTGGGTACAAGTTTGTATCTAGAAAAGTGGTCATCACAAGGTCATCAAATGTATCACTCTTCTACCGCCGTTTCTCCCACAGTTGGAACCCAATATTTACAAAATCAGGTATTGTGGGGTCGTCTTAGCTTTTAAATATAACTCCCCAATTTACCTTTCCACCTGGCCACTGAGAGAAATCAAACCCAGCTCCAGATGCAGAGCTTCCGTAGGGACCGAAGGTCTAAGTTTCAGCAACTTCCTCCAAAATGCTCCCTCAAGACAATTTAACCATCTAAGGTCTTTCGTCTTTCATCCTTAAGACCTCAGGACAGAAACACTGCCTATAGAGTATTAATACCCCTTACAGTGAGTAACCTGCCGCCTGATGTGCAAACCGGCTAAACAATTGAGTCAGCAGGGAACTGTTCCTCTTTTTGATGGTAATTAAATGGGAATAGCTATTATCTGCACTCATTTCCAACCCAAGGCAGGGATAGTGATCAACATACTCGATGTCCCCCAAACTGGTGGCAAGTTTCACTCGATTTACTTTCATCCCAGAAACGAGCAAATTGTTTTTTTTTCCACCATTAACCACCAGATCATTCTCCTTTGCGTAAACTGCCAGTTCCTCCAACATAGCTCGACAACTGGAGAGAGTGTGATCGAAGATTACAATGTAGTCGGCATATACCAAGCCAGCGACCTTGGTCCTTCCTACCCTGGGTGGACAATTGATGCTAGCCAGCATTGGTTCAAGAAGATCTGATATATACAAGTTACACAGCAGGGGAGCCAGCACACAACCTTTCTTAACTCCCCTACTGAGCAATACCGATGCTGTCACTCCCCCATCATTGTCAAGCCGAACACAAACACTCGCCTCCTCGTGGAGTTTCCTCAATAGTGTCAACAACCACCCCATCAACATCAGCTATTCCCAAAGAGTAGATCTATTTACAAGGTTAAAGCTGACCTGAAGTCAACAAATGCTACATATAGCACTGCGGCATCCCTCTGCGAGGCCTCAAGGATCAAGCGGTCAAGCATGTAAATGTTGTGAGTGCTAAAGCAACTTGCACGGAAGCCCGCCTGTAAATCATGCGGGATGTTTTCAGATTTGACCCAGTCCTGTAACTCCTTCAATACCAGACCCCAGAACAACTTACCAGTCACATCCAACATGGATAGAAGTCTGTAATTTTCTGTGTTGTTCCTGTTACCCTTTTTTGTAGACTGGAACAAGCACAGACTGCCTCCACGCGGACGGAATGGTATGCTCGCAGCATACTCTATTAAATAGCAATTTCAAGTAAGGTGCCCATATAACTGGTTCCCTTTTAAGGACCATGTTAGCAAGCCCATTGGGCCCAGGGGTCTTAGAGGATTTTAGGGTATTAATGGCAACCATAAAGTGTCAACCGATGTGTCATTCGGCCAATGCTCACTGTTCATAATATAGCCTGAAGTTACCGTAGATGGTATGATCCTCAATTTACCCCCTATATGTTCCAACCATGATGCCTCACCGATGGGGTTTAAAATACGCTGCTCTTTAGGGCCTTTGGCCACAGTTAATAGCAGCCATATGGTCCTTGGATTTCTGCTACTCAAGGCACATATCAACTGCTGCCATTGGATATTGTGTGCATACTTTTTCCATTCCTGTAGACACCTACGATAGCTATTTTTACTAACGCTTGTTTGATAGTGGAGTTCGGGACCAGGCCAAACCCTCTTTCTCAGATTGTGCAGCTCTCCACGCATAACAAATTTAGCATTGCGAATCTGAACGCCAAACGGATTGCTGTGCGCCTTGCCTATAACCATGGTACGACCCAGCCTAATGGATGCCACCTCCGAGATTACTTGTGTTACTACTTTTGGACCAAATACAAATAGGATTAAGAGCATTATCAAGCAGTTTTGGCCCCTAATCCATCAAGTCTTACCCGGAGAACCTCCACCGCGCATGGCCCTCAAACGCTCTAAGAATATCCGTGAATGTCTTACACATGCCAGACTCCCGCAAAAGACCCCTAGAACAGGGCTCTGGAATCTAAGAGAAATCATGGGCCACTACCCGTGCGGGACCTGCACGGTCTGCCGCTTCACTGACAAAATAAAGACCTTCAAAATCCAAGGCAAAGACTGGACGTTACACCAGCATACCAATTGCAAAACTCCTAATGTCATCTACGTAATCGAATGCCCTTGTAGACTCCGTTAAGTAGGCCAGACCAGCAGACCAATACACAAACGTATTGTGGAACATAGGTCTAGGATTAGATGCCGGACGCTCACAGCACCATTGGTCCGACACTTCCTGGAATTACAGCACAACCAGGACCAGCTCAAATGGTGGGTACTTGAAAAGATACAGAATTCGGGGAACGTGACCAGTGCCCTGAACTATAAAGAAGCATGGTGGGTGTTCAAGTTGCGTTCCATTGAAACAGGTCTAAATGAGGCAGCACCACTGGATAACCGGCACTACTAAAGGGAACGTCTAGAATTTTTGTTTTGCCTTACACCATGCCTACCCTTGTAGTTCTCCCATGCCGTATTTTGCTTTCTTACTTCCTTGTGCTCTCCCCCTAATTCAGCTTTTGAGGGACCAGACTGACAAAATGGTTCTTTGTCTCTCTGGGTGTTTTCTATAAAGTTTTTTTACAATGTTTAGTCTGTTTACAAATGTGCTCCACTTACTGTAAATGTTTTAATGGTCTTTGTGCTGAGTCTACCATTTATTGTGAATCTACAGGTGTATCACTTCATTACACATTTACAGCCTTCAATGCCAAGCTTTGTCGTTCTCTTCCACCCCCTCCCTTTCCCTGCCCCCCTCACCCCCTTTTTTTTTTTTTTTTGCAGCTTCGGTCACTTTAGGGCGCCTGGGTACCCGGATTTCCGGGTTCACCTTCCATGAGCAGCATATTACACTGCTCTCTGCCCTTTTTCACTGACCTTAAGCCTTCAGGACAGTTTAGGCCACTTTCAACATGGGCTCCATCTGTTTCTCTGGGTGTTAGCACTTGTATACATCTGGCACTTGATTTGCAGCGCTCACACGTTACTGCTGGGTTGGTCCTTTATCTTTTGCATGGGGGGCCATCCTTCTTCCCCTCGTTGTTGGTCTCCAACCCATCTGGACCCTCAGGCTTCACCCAACTATTTTTACGAGCTATGCTCGCCAGGCAGCTTGCATTCGGTCCATTTCCCCTCTGCTGCGACCTGCGCACACGCTCGGGAGCAGTGCACCATGGCAGACCTGCATTGCGCATGCGCGCGGGAGCAGCGCGCTGGTACACATTTCCACTGCGCATGCGTGGGGGTTCAGTGCCGTCCCGTGCGACCTGCTTTGCGCATGCGCAAATTAGCAGTGTCTCGCTGCACAGCTCTTACGTGCATTTTATGCTCATTAATACAATCACTCGCTGCTCTTCAGCATTGCAGCTGTGACTACAGACAGCTCCTTCCACACCCTTTGAGGTAAGAAGCTACACCACAGAAGAGCCTCCGTGCCCTTACTACTCTACTGGACACTTTCTAGTGGGGATTCTTTTTTCCACATGAGCCTAGCATTCAGGCTTGCATTTTTAAATGGCATTTTCTGCCTCTCTTTCTGTCTTCCTTTACAGGATACACCGCCTGTCAATTTTTACAGGGGTGATCTCTGGAACCAAGGCCCCTCTACTCATCTGTGTTGGGTCTACAGCCCTCTACCTGCCTAGGGCCTTACTTGGGCCTCGAATATTCCTGGCCCCCACTGGAAGATTTTCAGTTAACACCATTTTCAGGTAGGATCTCTTCCCACCCGTTTCTACTTCCTGCCACTACTAATTTACACTTTTTCATGCTTTTTTGTCGTTATGGGCAATACCAGCCCTCACATACACACTGGTGTTTTTCAGATATAAGGTGGGATTTCTCCTCCATTCTACCGCCTTCTAGCCATTGAGAAAGCACAGCTCTACGAGACGGGACCGCTGCGTTCTCCCCACCGCTCTTCTCTTCTCTCTTCTCTCTCTCTCCCCCGGACTCAAGCTTCAGGTTGGCGAATTTCCTTGTTTTTATGAGAGCTCTCCTCTCTTTTAGCCGTACAGGTCCCCTATCTGTATGTAGCATACTGTTACCACTTGTAGGTACAGGTTTGTTTTTGTGAGTCTCTAACACCCTCCCCTCCTTTTTTTGTTTTATCACCTATAGGGAGATACAATCCTCTTTTGGCCCAGATGAAGGCACCTACACTGGAAGCCGAAACGTCCTAGGGTCCAGAACCACCACTGTTGACCCAACATACATCTTTGGGAATTGTTTGTTTCCTGACGTAGACCGACTGAGGATTGGTCACTCATAGATCCAAATATTAGTGTATAACTATATAGGATTCACAATTGATATCTTGAGGAAAACTGTTTCTCGCCTATATGTAAATGTGCACTACTTTACTAACACAGCATCACTCTGTCCTGCTTTACTAGTGTTACAGAGTTCCCCGAATGGGAAAACAATTTGTTTAACTTCTTGTGTAACTAAAACAAATGTAGCCCTGCTGTTATTGGTAAAGAATTCTACCATGCAAATGATGATGCTATAAGTTCACGACCTTACTTTAGCTCTTCTGCTTTCTGGTCATTGCTTTTCTTTAGCAAACTGTACAGGCTTGGGACTTATGCTCTATTACTGCCTTAATCATTTTGCTTTTCTACCTTATCAGGACACTGTATTTTGGTGGTTTCAGTTGTTTTGATAAAGAAAATGGAGTGCAATATTAAAAAGACTGCACCACACAAAATTGGTTTCTTGTAATAACATAGAACTTACTCATACAATACAATTTATATTGTCTTGTTCACCCCTCAGGTGACTTTAGATTACATCACTAGGATGAATCAGAGGTAAATTTCTGCATATACCACCAATTTGAATAGTATCTACCACATACATAAGTCATAGTATGTTTGAACTTTGTTAGGCGGCTACCCCCTTATGTGACATATTGCTTACCTCAGCCTTTGGTTCCGCCATAATGGGCTGCCCCTCTAGTGTACCTACCTCCGAGATGGAGGCACTTATCCAGTTCTCCATCTCTTCCGCACTTCTGCACTTAAGGCTGAGTATGTCTGCCAAATGGACCTTCCCATATTGTTTACCCATCGAGAGGCCCTGTCAATACTGCCACTGGACCATCGGATGCGTTTTCCTGAGTGACTTGCCACAACATCTTTAATCGAGGAAACCTCAACAGCATTAACCAGAACCTGTAGTGTTAAACTCAGGGGGGATATGGTCACTATTGAGATATATCAAAAAACTGCACACGTTCTAAAATATAATTACTACCGAATAGGTAGCCCAAAGTAGCCCCACTTCTCCAGTTCTCTTTCCCCAGAACTTCTCCTCTAGCTCTTCCATTTAGGAGGACCAACTCACACTCCCGGAGGAAGTCTACCCATTTACACTGCCTGGTGTTCCCTTGATGCTGCAAAAACTGCGACTTGCGATAGATTTATTTGTTTGCATTTTTAAAGTGCTCACACACCCCGACGGCATTGAGGTGCTGTTACAGGAATATTTCTTACCCAGAGGTTTCTAAGCGCGGACCCGGGTATCAAATCTGTGTTGCTTCGTGTCGTTTTGTTTCCAAGGCGAGCACGTTGCCGCTGAGCTATCCTCCCGGGACATCAAATGGGGAGCAAAGTTCATTATCTACGCAGGGTGCATTTAAATCTCCCCCTATCAAAATTGACTACTCATTACCAACTTCATCCCCCACCCCGCAGGCCAAACAAACATCATCGATAAATGCAAAGATTTCTTCCATAGAATCACCTCAACTCAATTTCGACCGTCATAACATTATCTTCAAAGGTATTTGTGCTTATTATCCCTGATCCCATGGATTGCCTCACCCCCATGGTGCAATCCCTAAATGGTCGACCAAGGTCTCCTTTTTTTGCCATCACTTGATGCAACACAAAACACTTGATAAACACAATGGAGATAAGGAGCCCTCCTCCGAGAACACATGCCAATGACCTCTGGTATTCCAAGACAACAACTTTAGGCCTCATTTAGTGGAGATGTATTGCTGCGGTAAAAAAACTTCAGCCATTCCCACCCCTGCATGTTGCCCATAGGTGCCAGTGGTTGCGGGGGATATACACCCTTAATAACGAAACCCCTGGTCCGTTCTTTCATACACTTCTCACAACAAGTAGTTGGAGTTTCTTCAAGAGTCATGGGCCCTCATTCCGAGATCAGAGGTAAGTTCCATCCATTACCGGCATGGCGCAAATAGCGTGTCCGAGCCGGCAATAGACGGCTAAAAGCGCACTATTACGAGTTCGCGGGCACAAGCTTTGCGCCATGCCGGTAAAGAACGTAGCGGGATGCCGCAAAATCGGCCGAAAAACTCCCTACCGGCATGAGCCGCAATGTAGCGAACACTACCGCCTTAGAGTAATGCGGCATTAGCGGTGACTGTAAATAGCGGTCACCGTTACTTACGGTCACTGTTAAAATGCGGAACCGGAAACAGCGTCATCGCACAGGAACTGGAAGGAGCACGGTGGCCATCTTTAAAAACACAATCCATTGCCATCCTCACCAGACAGGACCCCTGGCACACTTTTGACATACCGGAAAGATACCATCATCAAGGAGGAATGCCCAAAGCGCCAAAAAAGGGAGCTGCCCGCCTCCGAAAGGAGCGGTTCAGCCCTGATGAACTCCAAATGCTGGTGGATACCCTCCACAAGCATGCTGACACTGTTTTCAGCAATGATATGCGGAGGGTGTCAGTGATAAAAAAAAAGAGATCTGGACTCTAGTGGCGCAGAAGGTGAGCGCCGTGGGCAACACCCCCCGCACCACCAAGGATTGCAGAAAAAGGTGGGACGACCTGCGGCTGAGGGTGCGGAGCATCCTCTTCACTAATAGAAGCCAGGCCTTGGAGACAGGAGGAGGCCCAGGTTCACCCATGAAATTAATGCCGTGGGAGGAGACAGGGGCGGCCATGATAGGCCCCGAAGCCATCGAAGGTGTTGGAGAAAAGGAGTGCAGGGCAACGTCATCCGCTGATGGAGGTGAGTGTCCAAAGTCAATACTGCCAACGCCAATGTCATGAAAGTCACTGTTAAGGTCTGGCCAAGGAGTCACAGCATGGTCGGTCACACTCCCCCCTATAAATCATGCCGAAGCAAGTGAGACCCAGGCTAGTGCCAGGTGCGAGGCCATAACCTATATGACACATACCACACAAAGTGGCCCATTCCGTGAGGCACACAGGGCAGTTGATGTAAACAGTGTGCTTGTGAGCCAGCACAGTACCTGGCCAACATGAGCGACACAGACACATGCATGCATTTACCACCCAAGTATTGAATAATGTGCCGTTCTCCACCCAAATGCCGATAACCCACAAATATCTGAATGTGCTATTGTAGCCATGTCCAAATGCTAGATCTCAAATCAACACTCATGCCGTCCCTCTATTACACCCCCACAGGCAGTGAGCATGACAGCGAGGAACAGGAGAGCAACCGGCCCAGCACCTCCAGGGGCCAAAGCAGGGGCCGCCATCTCCCTGCGAGGAAGAGAACACCTGGAGGCACACCACCGGCTCCAGCAAGGCCTGTGGAAGGTGCACCACCCCCACCCCACCCTGCACTGGCAGCAGACACATGCCCTACGCCACGCTCTGAGGAGTCGAGTGTGGCTGGGGAGGTGGCAGCCACGGCTTCCCTCGATGCTGCCGACAGCCCCATTTCCATCTGTGGAGCCAATGAGGAAGACACATTTGAAGTCGTCCACACCCTTGATGCCCAAACCAACCCCCAGGTCTCCTATAGTGACTCGGGTCAGACCGACACACCTGAGCTTACTGGGCAAGGAGCAACACAGGGACATGCCAGTCCTGTGGCCAGTTCCCTTGCGGAAGCACCGGAAACACATGTGAGCCCGATAACCAGCAGGGCCACAACATCAGCCATTGATGCACAGCGGGCTGAGCAGCTCACAGGCCTGATCACTGACTTCATGCAGGACAATCGGCAGGCCAGGGAGGAGTGGGGAGATGAACTGAGGGCACTGGGCCAGGTCATTATGGACAGCACCAACCGGCTCTGTGAGGTCCTTGGCCGGATAGCAGATGCTCTGGAGGCTGCACATCCTGCACAACGGCCCCAACATGAGGACACCCCCTCAACTAGCAACTCAACACAGACCAGCCCGCTCCGTCGGTCCCTCCGTACGATGCGCCGCCAGGACATGCCTCCCCCTGCTCTGGGAGCGCACAGTGACAATACTGCCATCCACATGTGGGCTATGTGGACCCTATGGGACTAGTGTGGGGTTGTTGTGGTGGGAGGGGGGGTGAGGGTGTGTTTGGGAGTTTTGGTGGGAGGGGGATGAGGGTGTGTTTGGGAGTATTGGTGGGAGGGGGAGGAGGGGGAGGGGGAGGGTGTGGTTGGGAGTTGTGGTTGGAGGGGGAGGAGGGATGGTGGTGGAAGGTTTGTTTTTCACATTTAAATTTTCACTTTGAATACACCGGTTGTTCATCTAAAAAAAAACAGTGGACATTCATCATTGCGCATGCGTCATTTAATATTGCACAGTGCATAGTGTACATGTATCCCGACACCCAGTGCCCGATGTCCTGACATCCACACCCTCTGCTGACTTGTGTGTCAGAAATATTGTCCAATCAATGATTGCCGCACAGCACGTCCCTCCTGTGCATCCGCACCGTGAAGCTGTCCTGCCACTTCTTCCTCCTCCTCCCCTTCATCATCATCAGGTGGTAGCAGTTCCATGTCAGGGGGCAGGGGCACGTTCCGATGGATGCACATATTGTGCAGCATTACACATGCCATGGTGATCTTGGCCACCTTCTCATGGCTGTAGATGAGTGTCCCACCCGACCGGCTGAGGCAATGAAATTGTGCCTTCAACAGGCCAAAGGTCTGCTCAATCACCACACGTGTACGGGTATGGGATCGATTGTAGTTCTCCTCGTGCCTGTTATGTGGGTTTCGGACAGGGGTCATGAGCCACGGCTTCAAGGATAGCCACCATCACCTGCATGAGAGGGGAATGAAGGTAAGTGTTCGTCCAATCATGGCGGACAACTGTACCAGTCTTACATGGCAGCAGGG